>NC_072405.2:143562348-143865378 GCF_028858775.2 Pan troglodytes
TGGGCTGGGCTCGGGCAGCGCGCGGCGGGCGCCCACTGGAGCCGCCGCCTGTTGCGCAAGCAGTCGTAGGGGCGCGGCCGGGAGGGGCATCGGGGCCCGGGTTGTGGGTCGGCTCTGCAGTCCCCTCCGAGTCCAGGGCCTCGGCCTGTGCAGCGGGCGCGTGTGCCCTGCCCGGAGGAGGCGTTTGTGTGCTCGTGCGTGTTCATGTGCGCGCTCGTGCGTGTGCATGTGGACTTCCTTGTGTCTCCGTATGGGCGGAGGCCCCCCATCTCTGCCTCAGAGTTTCTTCTAAGAGTCTCGTTGCGCCACGCCCTGAGCGACTCCCTTCACTTCCTGTAGGTCTCACCAGCTCGGCTCTCCAGCCGGATTCAGCTGCCTGCCCAGCAGCCGCCTTCGCTTTCGCCCGACAGGCTCCCTCCGATTCTCAGCCTTCCTTGTCGCCAAAGCTCTCGCTGAAATCCTCGCTCCCGTTTAATCTCGTCCATCTTGCCCACCGCCGCCCAGCGCTTACCCTTCCCCTCATCTTCCCAGTTCTAAGCACACTCACTGGACCTTGCCCACTGGGCTCTTCTCTCCTGCCCCACAAGCCCAGATGAGAGGATTCTCACCCCTTCCTATTCTGATTTCCTGAACTTTCATGACTCACCCTTTCCAACCTTAGCACTGTCCTGCTCTGCTGCTCTGTGCGTAACTATTGGCCTGCATGTTCCCATCTGGCCAAAGAAACCAGCAATTCTCACCCCCTACTGCATATGAGAAGTCCCAGAGGAGCCGCCAAATTAAAAAATAAATAAATAGATAGATAATAAAAAGAGAGAGATGGACTCCAGAACAGTTTAATCAGAATCTCAGGGGGCGCAAACCAACTGGGCACTGGGGTTTTTACAAAGCTACCCAGGCGGCTCCTGACGTGCAGCCAGGTTGAGAAGCACTGCATGGAGGAACATGATTTTATGAATAAAGGAAGTCTGACTCACAGCTGGCACCGTCATTGTCCTCAGGCCACCTGCCCAGCGTTGAATTTGCCACTGAGCCCAGGACCAGACCCAGGGCAAGCTCAGGTGACCCTCCCTGCGCCTCCACAGACACACGCGCGCGCACGCACAACACTTCCTGCTGAATTGTAAACCTCTTTTGTGTGCCAACCCATGCTGTCCCCAAGGCAGGGGCCATGGCTTTCCCCTCTGTATCCCCTCTGATTATTAGGGCCAGTTTTGGAGAAGGGTTTTCTGGAACAAAAGAAATATGGAGAGGGGCAAACAGCACCTCTAGGACCCAGGACATCTGTGTTTCAGGCCTGTCTTTGACACTATCGATCACAAATCAACAAATCTGGGCTCCAGAATTCTCACTGGCAAAGGGAGAGGATTAGATTTAATGATCTTTCAGAACCTACCTAGTGCTAAAGCTCTGTTATTCTATTACAAATGACCAGTGTGAAGAACAGAGTTCCAGTGTCATGGGTTTTGCTGCTAGAAGAGTTTGGCTAAACTACAAAGTTTGGCTACATTCAAGAATGCCTTGAATGTAGGAGCACATTCCCCCACCCTGGAAAATTTAACATCTAGAATTAATGAGTGAATGAATGACCGCTGGGCAGTCTTCCATTCTTTATGGATTTGATCTAGTTCAACTGCAGCATTCCCAGTGAGGGAAAATTTTTCTTATTTCAAGTAAAATGTTGTGTCCAGGTAGAGTGGCTTACACCTGTAATCCCAGCACTTTGGGAGGCCAATGCAGAAGCCTCTCTTGAGTCCAGGAGTTTGAGACCAGCCTTCACAACATAGTGATGTCCCATCTCTACAAAAAAGATGAAAGCTAGCCAGGCCTGGTGGCAAGTACCTGTAGTCCCAGCTACTTCAGAGGCAGAGGTGGGAGGATTGCTTGAGCCCAGGAGTTCCAGAAAAGTCTGAGCAACATAATGAGACATCATCTCTACAAGAAAATAAAAAATCAGGTGGGCTTAGTGGCATGCAGCTGTAGTTCCAGCTACTTGGGAGGCTAAGGCAGGAGCCTTGCCTCCCTAGGCCCTGAAACTTATTTATTCTGTCATTCCACAAATGACAGAATTGAGCTGCTCTTACGAGCTGGGTCCTGTACTCCGCCACTGGGAAAGGACTGAAAAGGCAAAAACATTTTCTACAGGTGCATAGCATGGTACAGCCCCAAGACGCAGTTTCTCCATCTATACAGCGTGGTTGAGATGAACTCATTCATTCCCTAACTATATTAAGGACCTACTATGCCCAGGCACCATTCTAGACCCTGGGGACGTGATCATGAACAACAACAACAAAAGTGCATCTCTGGGAGCCATCCTGCTGTCTAAAGACCCTCCCAGATCAAGCAGCCTGTGTGCCTTTTATCCTTTAGCCAGCTTACACATACCCATTTTCCCATAGGCTCCCCATTGCGGCGATTTATTGAGTGAGCACCTTTGGTTTTTTACCTGCTAAAGATACAAGAGTGTCAAGTTCAAAAGTGCGGAGTGTCAAGATAAGGAATGTCAAATTCAAAGGCGCAGGGAAGGCGGCCCACTTCTTCAGTAACAAATGGAACTCCTCGTGCATGGAATTAGAAGGGCATTTTGCCAGGGGAGGCCCTTGCCTGTCTCTTTGAGGAGGTCCTCAGGACAGAATGCGAAGAGCAGCACAGATTTGCAGCTTGAAACCCGGAGGAGGTTGCCTGGCAGGAGGCTGGGCTTGTGTGGGAAGCCTAACCTTCTGGAAGACCATTAGCATTGAATAGGTCAGAAGACAGAGGAAGGAGAGTGGAATGAAGAGAAAAGAGCAGAGAGGGGAGGCAAGAATTTGAGCAATGGAACACAATTTTCCAGGTGATGGCATTCTAAAATCAGAGTCCACATCACCTTGGAGAAGGCCTGAGGAAGACACCATTTGGATTCCACACTCCCCTCCCTCAGCCCAACACAGCCAATTTTCCTTCCCTGTTGAAAAGGATGTTTTCTTCCGCTGAGCACCAGATGAAGTAGTTTTCTTAGCTAAGTGTCACGCTGCAGGAGAAAGACTGTCTTTAGTACAGGCCTGGATGCACATAAAGCATAGAGGACGCCCACCCTATACAGAGGCCCCTCACTGGGACCTGGGAGCTGCATGCACCTCCACATCCCCCACCGCAGCCAGCTGAGGTGGCAGAAGCTCACGGAGCTGAATGTGGGTGCAATTGCACTGACTGTTTACATTATTCCTCTTTCTCGCTGGTCAGCAGTAGAATCAGATTTGCTTAGTAAATGCACACGCACTGCAAATCCGTCACAGGATGAGATTGGATTTTCTGGACTAATGTCCACTGGAAATTTCTACTTAACAACAACTTAGATTTTATACTAGAATATTCTAACCAAATGTTCCAAAAATGACCATAGGAATCACCTATTCCCAACTGTCTTTCTTAAAACTCATGGGTACTCGGGGTTGGGAGAGACCAAGATGCAGCAGGGATTCATGGAGAAGAACCCAGTGGTCTGTGGCCCCCAACTCCAACTTCACCACTTATGAGCTGTAGTACCTGGGGCAAATTACTCCACCTCTCTGTGCGTGGAGGAAACGAGTGAGAGAAACCATCAGACCTTTCAATCACAATTTATGGGTCTACTGCTGCAGACCATCATCTTTTCCGTCTGTCAAAATGAAAAAGTGTCCGTAAAAGTGAGTGTCTTCCCACCTCCAGTCCTGGGCTCCCTCGGGACCCCCTCTCTCCTCCAGCATCCATCTCTCCCTTTCTTCTGGATCAAACTAATCAACAAGTAAATATTCACGGCAATCAATGACCCACCCTAAACCAATCCCCTCTTAATTCCAAGTCCCCCACTTCTGTACTGCAGCCCAATCAACAAGTAAACATTCACTGCAATCAATGACCCACCCTAACCAATCCCCTCTGATTCCCAAGTCCCCCATTCCTGTACTGCAGCCCAGTTCCTCTCACCCCTTCCTCCCTAAACTTTCCAAAACAAGCATCTGTACCCAAAGGCCCACCTCATCTCCTCTTCCTTTTACTTTGTAGTGATTATCAAGTTTTTCTTGAACCTGGTCAAATAAGTCTTCAAAACTTGTTAGGAAAAACAACAGCCTTTGTCTCCCTACTTTTCCACTTCCCTATCCCCAGAAGTCACCACTGTCTGCTCTTGGAGAATTATTTCTATCTTATCTTTGCCACTTGCAGACTCTATGCTCTTGGGCAAGTTATTTCATTTCCTTCCTCTGCCTCCTCATGAATAAGATACACATAACAATACAGGGTCATTGTGATAAATATATGTGTTAATATATGTAAAGTGCCTAGAACAGTCCCTGGCACATAGAAAGCTCTCATTAAAGTGTTCACCCTCATCCTCACTGTCATCATCACCATCATCATCATCATCATCATCTTGTCTCATCCCTCCTGGCATCTTGCACACCTGACCGTAGAGAAGTTCAGTAAATATTGGTTGAAGAACTGAGCAAATGCAGATGTTTCTCTTTGAATTCATCCCATCTTATTCGGTCTTACTGCTTGGACTCTGTTAGGAGGGAAAAGGGGATCCTCCTACCTGCTTCATGATCCCAGGTGGAGGGACCGCCATCTGGGATTTTTACTTAAGTAAAAGTAAATTATCCCAGTTATCTGCAAGCATGCCTGGCCTGTAATATCATGTTGTGAGCAATGAAAAAAAAAAAAAAAAAAAAAAACCGTGAAAGGAAAACAATTCCAAATGAGGGTGAAGGGTAGGCTATGTTCAGGACGTGTAATAAATCCTTTACTTTGAACATAAATGAAGAGTTGTGCAATGTTTGGCCCTTAGAAAATCAGTTTCTCCTCACTCCTGGCTTGCATGAGTTTCCTAGGACTGTCATAACAAATCACCATAAACTGGGTGGCTTTACAACAGCAGCCATGTATTCTCCCACTGTTCTGGAGGCTAGAAATAAAAACTCCAGATGTGGACAGGGACCTGCTGCCTCTGAAGTCTCAGGGAAAAATCCTTCCTTGCCCCTTCCTGGCTCCTGGTAGTTACTGGCAGTCCCTGCTGCTCCTTAGCTTATACATGCATCACTTCAATCTCGGCCTCTGTCAGCACATTCCTTCCTCTCTCGTCTCTCTGTGACCTCTCATCTTAACCTACCTAATTATATTCTGCAAACACCCTGTTTCCAAATACGGTAATTTTTGTTTGTTTGTTTTTTTAGAGATGGAATCTTGCTATCTTACCCAGGCTGGCCTCCAACTCCTGGGCTCAAGAGATCTTGCAATCTCAGCCTCCCAAGGAGCTGATACTACAGACATGCACCACCACACCAGGCTCTTTTGAAGTTTTGCATGGACGTGAATTTTTGGAGAGAAACTGTTCAACCCCATACATGGCTAATATGGATTTAGCAAGTATTTGTTCCATATGTGCTGAGAGATGTACTCAAGGGGCTGCTCAGAGCAGCCATGACAACACTGCAGTCATAGGATCCCACAGCAGCCCCCTTTTGTTCTCTGTCCCTCCCATGCACTTGATCACATGGCCGGTTCCACCATTGTCAGCTTGATCCATCTAAATCATAGGTTCTGCCTCATTAGGCCTTTCATTGCTCCTGTTGCCTGCCAAGTTCACCACGCCATCCGTGGTGTGGCAATAGGGATATTCCTCGGTGAGCCCAAGCTTGTGTCTGCCTCCCCACATTCTCCTCCAGCCAGTCACTCACTGCTTTTCCTGAAAATACTCATCTTCACCTACATCTCTGAACTTTTGACTAAGCTGCTTTCTCCTCCTAGAGAGCCTTGCCACCCCCTTCACCTATGGTGACTTCACTCATTCACTCTTCCTGGAAACACAGCAGGGTTGATCACCACCCATTTCCATTCCCCTTCTTCCTGCCCCTCCCTCCTTGAAGTCACGCATGTCAGGGTGACTTGCACCGTCAATGGATGATGAGTGGAAGTGACCTGTGTCACTGTTGGGTGGGAACTTTTGTAACCACTGTGTGACTCAGCTGCTCTTCTGACTCTTGCCACTGTAACTAGCCAAACACCAAATGGTGGAGGCTCCATTCCCTGGGGCTTGGAGGAAGGAAACACGATGCAGAGCCTGCAACTGACCTAAAATGGACATGTAACATGGCAGTTGCTAAGGCAGGAATGTGTGTGTCCCCACTGCCCCACAGATTCACATATTGAAAGCCAACCCTCAATGTGATGGTGTTAGCAGGTGGGGCCTCTGGAAGGATATCAGGTCATGAGCGTGAAGCCCTCCTGG
Organism: Pan troglodytes; assembly: GCF_028858775.2. Lineage (NCBI taxonomy): Eukaryota > Metazoa > Chordata > Mammalia > Primates > Hominidae > Pan > Pan troglodytes. The sequence continues at coordinate 143,568,596 of NC_072405.2, forward strand.
ATGGGACCAGTGCTCTTATCAAAGAAACCCCAGAGAGATGCTTTTACCCTTCTGCCTTGTGAGATTATAGTCAAAAGATGACTGTCTATAAGGAACAGGCCCTCACCAGGCACCAGGGCCTTGATCTGGGACTTCCCAGTGTTCAGAACCATGAGAAATAAATTTCTGCTGTTTATAAGCTACTCTGGTTATAATATTTTGTAACAGTAGACAGGAAAGAAAGAAAACCTGTTTCCATCTGCTGCTAAGATTATGAGGGAGGTTGTTACTGCAGCTTAACATGGCCCATCCTGACTGATCCCCATCCTCCAGGGCCCATGCAAACTGCCAGCTCCCCCAGCTAACCTCTCATTCTCCTGCAATGACATTCTTTTTTTTAAATTCAGTACACATTTGTTGAGAATTCATATCCCACCAGGCACTGTGTGAGATACTAAGAATAAACAGATAACAACAAAAAAAGCACATTCCCTACCCTCATGACAGCCACATCAGACCAAAAAAAATGGCATAATTATATAATTGCAATTGTTGCAAGTGAAGACTATATAACCCAAGAATCTCACCTACTCTGGAAAGTCAGGAAAAGCCCGCATGGATGAGCATGACCTTAACACCTTCAGATCTCCTGAGTATTGTGTATTTTTATTTTTATTAGTTAGTACTCTTTAATGCAGCCGGACGTGGTGGCTAACATCTATAATTCCAGCACTTTGGAAGGCCGAGGCAGGCAGGTCACTTGAGGTCAGGAGTTCGAGACCAGCCTGGCCAACATGGCAAAACCCCATCTCTACAAAAAGTACAAAACTGGCTGGGCTTGATGGCGCATGCCTGTAATCCCAGCTACTCAGGAGGGTGAAGCAGGAGAATTGCTTGAACCCAGGAGGCAGAGGTTGCAGTGAGCCAAGATTGCACCACTGCACTCCAGCCTGGGTGACAGAGTGAGACTCCATCTCAAAAAAAAAAAAAAAAAAAAGAAAAGAGAAAAAAAGAACTCGTTAATGTATACCTGGCATCAATATAATTTTGAATGTCTTCAGCAATAAAGGGGGGCAGGGAGTAGTTATGGGCTCATGCAGCAGTAAGGTCCAGAGGAGAGGCGGGTTCAGTGTGGAAGATCCAGGGCTGATATCACCAGGACTCTGTCTCTAGATCTCAGCATCACCCAGGTTAGTCTTATTTGGTTTTGGCTTTGTTCTCTGACAGGTTCTTTCTGGATTAAATCACAAGGCTGTCAGGTTGTATTAGGTCAATTAATTAGGGACTTCATCTCTGAGGAAAGTAGATCCCTGAAAATTTTTCCTCATTTTTGGAGAGGTTTGGGGGAGCTTTCATATGCCTTCTTATATGCTTGGCAGCCACTTGTTCTGAAATTACTGGCCCTTCACACTCTACTAATGTTTTTTGCCTCCCCTGATCATCTGCCTCCACCACCATCACCACCAACTGCACCTTCCAGTCAAACTGCCTGCCTGCCTCATCCCATCAGGCCAGCCAACTTCATGTCTTTGTGCCTTTGCTGTTGCCTCTGCAGGGTGGAACTCGTTGTTGGGGGGCAATGGCTCCTCTATCTTGGAAACACAATACCTTACATGGGATGGATAAGACTGAAGTGATCTTTGTTAACTAAAGGGAAGGAAAGGAGTGAGAGGAGGGAAGAAGAAGAGAGAGAGAGATGGAAAGAAGGAAGGAAGGGAGCAGAGGAAGAAAGAAGGAAAAGAGAGGGTTGAAGAGAGGAAGGGAGAGAAGAGGAGGGGAGGGAAGGAGAAAGTGAGAAGGAAGGAAGGGAGGGAGGGAGGAAGGAAGGAAGGGAGATAGATTTCAGTCTAATATACAGACAATTGGCTTAAAACTACCCTCATTCAACCAGGATTAGAATACAGGATGGTTCTTTGGCATTTTCTAAGCTTTAACCTGCCTCCAAGGCTGCGTTTACCTTATTAAGAGAGGGGCTCAATGACTTTCTGAGAGAGAATGATTGTAGAGAGAATGATTGTCTTTACTGAGAGAAAAGTTAGATTTAGCCTCACTGGATCTCCCACCTGGCTCTTGACTGATGATTCCCTGCTGCCATCACCTGGGATCTGGCTTAAGCATTGCAAAAGGATTTTGTAGCAATCATTCAACTTATTCCCTAAACTGATTGTGGGATAATGACACCTGACTTTGCATTTTTTGTACATAATTAAATTTCAAGTAGGACATACCTTTGCTGGACCTGGAGGTACATTCCATCTTGGTCAGTAAATTATCCTGCTCAATGTGATTAGAATTAGAAATGCAAGCGTAAGTCTTTTATTTGTTCACTTGTAATGCTTTCTGAAGCTAAAGTCTAAATGGCTCTTAGATTCATTCCTGATATGTAGCCTACTAACCCACAACTCAGCAACAGCACTGATTCTGTAGGAGCCTGTTGCTCCCACTTTCTGGAAAGAGCCTGAAACGTCTACCCCATCCAGGCATCCCAGCAATGTGTAATTTTGGCTCCCACCAGGACAAGATGCAAGAAGAGAGGGGAAATTCACCCCAATTCTAGGCAACACAGGGAAGACTATTCACCCTGTGTGCTGCAGAAAATCAGACATACGCACAGGGAATGACAGGCTGCAGCACAGAAGAGCTGATGTTATCTTCAAATTACAAGACAGACCAAAGCACAGCTGCCCTGTTGTTAAGCAAAAAGGAGAGGAGAAACCAATGGGCTTTTGTGAAAATTGTCAGAATCAAAATGGGGTCAATTGTGTTAAAAAAAAAAAAATTTGAAAATGGAGTGAGGGAAGGCCATAAGGACAAGGTGCTCATGCAAAAATGCCGGATAATAAAAAGTATCACAAAAGACTACAAATAATAAAAAGTATCACAAAAGACTACAAAAAGCACAACCTTACACAAAGGCCATTGCAACCTTACACACACACAAAAATACCTCTGCAAGTGTATCCTCCCAGCAAGTCCCTGCCCAGCCTTGGACGGATACCATGCTTGTTATTAATTCTTGTAGCCAAGGATAATTACCAAAAACAATTATGTGGTCCTCCTCATTTTTCCTTTAAAAGTCTTTGGCTTTTTTTTTAACCTCCCTAAATATGAATATAGTTTAGTATTACACATGTATTCCCATTGCAATGTTCATTCTCAAAGAAATATTATTTGCTTTAAGAGATTCTCCCTCTCTATTATTTAGGATAACGTAACTGGTGTCAGAAGTGGGATTTGAAGCCCGATAATCTTTGGAGAAAGTGTGTGATTCTTGGAAGTGGTGTGCAGTCAGCACATCTGAGTCCTTTGAGCTCTTTTCTTCCACAGCTCACCTTTTCATCCCTGGTGAGCATTCTCTTAGGCCAAGACTCCATTTTTTTGGTAAAAGCTCTTTGACTTTATTTGAGACCTGATTTGGGCAAGGCCAACTCAAATAAAAGACCTTGCATTCCTCCTGGGAAAATAAGACTTTTTTTGTTTTTTTCTGACAAGTCCCTTCTAGTACAAAGTGATCTTGTCTTTCTGATGGGTATACTTTTCTGGTTTCTATGGAACTTATGTTCTGTTAGTGAGGCATGCCTTTACTGGTGCATTCACTATTGATTCCTTCTGCATACCTGGTTTAATATTTTGCTTGATCTGCATGCCTGGCTTAAAATTTTTGTAAACACTTTGATTTTGGTTTATTTTAGTTTGGCTATGCATGTCTATATATAATTTGGATTATTTTCCCCCATGCTTGTTTCTGAGCGTTTTCTGAGAACAAAAATAAACATTCTAAATGGTGGATGTGAGATGACCAATTAAAAGCCACTGGGGAGGTTGCCATCATCGAAAACACTGGTCTAAACTCTTGACATTCCCTGACAGCATTTATAGGATTTACTCTGCTCTCAAGAGAATAAGAAATGAAATGGGATTCTCCAATATTAAGGCATGCCAGTTTTCTGGGACTCCATCCAGCTACATGGCTTTTCCTCATGCGCATTTTTAAATCAGTGGCTCTCATAGGAATCGTCAGAACTCCCCAAGCTTGTTTTCCTTGGTACCAAATTTTAAAACTGCAACTATAAGGTTAAAATAAAATGCCAGCACGTAAAAGCTCTTAATTGATCTATCTCTCTTTATTTCCCTTTTTTTTTACCTCCTCTCCCATTGCTTTAAATCTGCTCTCTTTTTCACTGTTATTAAGATAATCTACTGTTGTTAATTTCAAAAACACTAAAAGGTTTTTCTTAGGGCACTTCAGCCAAGACTTTAGAAGGGAGAGAGTGCTTTCAAATTACAACAGCTCCATGATAACCAACAACCTAACCTTGCACACCTAAGAGCCATCCCTTTTGGAAAGGCAAATTTAGGTTTACTGCGCTATAATCACTTAGTGTGATGGAACAGTTAATTAAAAGATTGATAGTCTAAAAGAGAAAGAATAAGACAGCATGTTTATAAAAGTTATGTTCTCAGATCAAACAGGTCAAAGTCTTGAGATCAGAACAATAATATAAGGTTTCCCTATCCAGCATAAAAATTTTGCTTTGTCTGCCACACATACACCAGCAAAAGCCAAGGAAAAAACCCCGAAACTATAAACATCTTTCTCTAAAATGTTCCCTGCCCACATCAACTAATCAAGCAAACCAGACCTATAAACAAAAAGATAAATGTGTTGCTAAAATTCAAGGCCACCTGGATATTTTTCCCTTGTACAATTTAGCCAGTCATAACTGAAATATAAACATTTAAATATTTAAACCCTGAACTCATTTAAGCTAAAAAAAAAAATGATAAAAAGAGGTTTTTAAAAATCAAACTGCAATGAAAACCTCTTTACTCGAAGCTTTGGTACACAGCCTTCATGAGATTACCTACTGAGTAAAGTAAAATGTAGCCAGAAAAACAGGTTCCAGTTTATCAGAAATATCATTTGGATCCAACTGTCCTTGCATAAATCAGTGAATTTATATTGCTATGTTTTACTGGTAGAGAATCTGCTTTTGTGTATTTGCGTTGTCTGTCTGTTTTCATTTTGTTTGTATATTTTTCTACCAAAATATATTACAAAGCCTTAATTAATTAGTTGACTTAAAAGGAAACCTTAAGTACTTAAATCAAGTATTTCATCAAAAATATACTAACTCGGTTTTAAGTTCATAAAACTTAGATAAATCTTTGGTAAATAAAATAATTTAAAAATTGTTGGTAAAATAAAAATAGAAATGTCTTCAGAATTGCCAACATATGTTTTTCCCTGGGTTTAGTGATCAGATCATTTTATATTTGTCTATGCATCTTTGCTAGATGCTTTAACATGTCAGGCAAGGTTTAACACTAAGGTCATAAAACGATAAACCCAGCCTAAAAAGAGAATGATCTTTGTTTATGTAACTCTTTGGTAATTAAAACTAATTTAATATTATTGATTTAATGAAAACAGCTGTAGTTTTGAAGTTATCCACAAAATGCTCAAATATTTAACTTTAAGGTCCTTACTTGGGTGATAAACACCTGATTTATTCACAGGCTATAAAAATGGTTAACAAAATAATAGCTTACGATAATGACTAGCCTTGTCTAATATCTCAGTTTTCATAAATAATCTAAGTATCATTGTGAAAAATAAATAAATTAGGTAAACGTAAATGGCACAAATGTTTATAAACTCTTCATAGTTTCAAAAAATCTTTTTGGTAACTTTAAATCTCAAAATATATTAAATTAAGAAATAAATACTCATTAAGCATCTGGGTCATTTTCAAATAAGATCAAATACTAAAACATACATTGCTAAACATAAATATATTTGTTCCTGGCTTTTAAAATTTTATAAAAAGACCAAATAAATTAATGTCTATTAATACTCCTTGAAAATTATGTTATGGAGAAATATGTTTCTAATGTTATAAAATGATTCTCATCTATAAAATATTGATATGTGACAGAAAGTTCAAACTTTCTTACTTCCTATGTTTCACTAAAATTTAAGGTTACTAAGAGTTAAAATTCTTTTTTTTTTTTTTTTTTTTGAGACGGAGTCTTGCTCTGTCTCCCAGGCCGGAGTGCAGTGGCGCGATCTCTGCTCACTGCAAACTCCGCCTCCTGGGTTCCTGCCATTCTCCCGCCCGCCCCCCGCCGCCAGTAGCTGGGACTACAGGCCCCCGCCACTGCACCCGGCTAATTTTTTTGTATTTTTCAGTAGAGACGGGGTTTCACCGTGTTAGCCAGGATGGTCTCGATCTCCTGACCTCGTGATCCACCTGCCTCGGCCTCCCAAAGTGCTGGGATTACAGGCGTGAGCCACCGCACCCGGCCGAGTTAAAATTCTATTAATTTATATATATTACTGTATACAAAGTATACCAAAAAAGTAAAATATCTTTTAAATGAGAAAAATAATAAGAAGGACATAAAACATGTTCTTTATTGAAAAAAACCTTTTTTTCTAATTCATAAATTATTTAAAGATTATTTCAAAGTATGAATTTAAAAAGAAAATCAAACCAAGACATAAGGAAGCTAATAAGTAACACAGAGAGAGAGGTTAAAAAAAAAAAAAAAACTGTTACAGATACAAAAATGTATTTTTGGTAAGAAAAATTAAAAAGAAAAAAGGAATTTTCAAAACAATAATTTAAAAATTTGTTCTACGGTAAAATGAGTGGCTATTTATAAAAGAAAAGTGAAACAAAACTAAAGACTTAAGCCTGTTGTCAAAGATCTGCACAGGTCATGAAGATTCCTAAAGGATAAATTTATTTTTCAAAATGTGTGTGTAATCCTCATGTTCTCACTTATAAGTGGGAGTTGAACAATGAGAACACATGGACACAGGGAGGGGAACATCACACTCTGGGGCCCGTTCCTGGATGAGGGCAAGGGGAGGGAGAGCATTAGGACAAATACCTAATGTATCTGGGGCTTAAAACCTAGATGACGGGTTGGTAGGTGCAGCAAACCACCAGGGCACATGTATACCTATGTAACAAACCTGCACGTTCTGCACATGTATCCCAGAACTTAAAGTAAACTAAAAATAAATAAATAAAAAAACTTGTGTTTAATCAAGTTGAGTAAAAGAAAATTATTTATAAGTCTTTCTAAAGATTAAGACATACACACACAGATACAAGTTTTCTATGTTATAACTACAAAGTTTTCTTACAATATTGATCTTCTATAGTAATATTTACAAGAAGTTACAAGTTTTGACTTTTAATTCTGAAAATTTTCAGCCATCATCTGAACCACAGCTTTTATTTGTTTTATAGCCTCCATTTAATGTCCCTGGTTTCAGGCTAACAATACTGTCTTCTTCATTTAAAAAGGCAATTTCATTTCTAGAGGTAGAGTGTTTTTCTATAAACTTTTCAGTTCAATTTTGCTGTATCTCGCAACACAGAATTTACAGGTCATACATCATTGCCTTTTGTTCTTCCTTTTTCTCCCCTTAAACAGATTCTCTTTGCTTGGCTGGGGTGATAACGCTCTCTTTCAACTTTTTTTGTCTGCCCTAGTAACTTTTTCCTCTGGTCCTAACTGTTGGCATGGCCCAGTGTGAAAATGTTTGTCTTAAAGGCCTAAAAAAGCAATATTTTCTTCCAGTATAACTTGGTTCTGTACTGTTGACTTTTCTTGATTGTTCCATTTAGCAGGAAATTTTACACACTTTTACTTTTTTTAAGAGCCATGCACTCCTCTGCTTAAAGCAGTAGTTTTCTTGTTTACTTCTTCTATGATATGGTGTAAACGTTAACCTTAGACACACACTTTTCTTGTGCCTGGTTAAAGTTAAGTACCTTTTCACCAGGTTTAACTTCCAGATTATCTAAGCAGGCTTTCCCTAATGCAAAACGATCACACTGTACGTTTTTTCTTCACCTTTTGGTAACTGGCCTATAAAATAAAGAATTTGAAATTTCCTGTGCCTCATGTTGCTTTTATTAGTTTTTCTGATTACTTTAAAAAACTAAGCTTTATAAGGGTTATGGTTTCTTTTTAATATCCATGTAACTTTCTGTATTGCTTTTGAAGTCTTTGATTGTCACTCTGGTTAAATAAATGACTACTATTTCCGTGACCTGTTAACTTGTAAGATCAAATGTTTTGAAACTTTCGACTTCTCTGACAGGGTTTTCCAGGACCAAGTTCTATATTAAGTCATTTTGACCTAAAATTAACTTTGAGATTTTCCAGTTGGGGCCCTGGAGAATCTGAAAGGATATATCTCTCAGTTTGTAGAGATATTAAATAATTAGGTTTATTTTGTAGATTGCATTGGAAGAAACATTGCCAAATGATAAGTGATGCTAGATTTTCTTTTAGTTACATATATGGGTATGTTATTGATATAAATGTTCTAAAATTATAGAAAACTCTTAAAAATATTTTATCAGACTTGATTCTGGTTATTATGCTGTATGCCACAAAATAACCGAATTTCCTTGTCAATTTCTGGTTCTGATAAACTTTCATCAGGTTTTTAACCATGGTTATTCTAAGTTTTTGTATCTACAGTTATTATTTAAAATAGTTCTCTAAAGGCATCTGCAATCAGATTCATGAAAAAAAACCTCTAATTAGTACATTTAAATACAGGCTTCTAAAAACTTAAAGATCAATGGATTAAATAAAAATTTTTGAAATTCTGGTTTTTAAAAAAACCTGATAAATTCATGAAACTGCTAAGATCAAGTACAACAAAATTAATTACATGAAACTAACTGAACTAATGAAAAAAGTATGGTTTTTACGGCCTCTGTTGACCAGGCTGGACTGCAGTGGCGTGATCTCACTGCAACCTCTGCCTCCCAGGTTCAAGCGATTCTCTCCTTCCTCAGCCTCCCGAGTAGCTGGGATTAAAGGCACCCACCACCACGCCTGGCTAATTTTTGTATTTTTAGTAGAGTTGGGATTTCACCATGTTGGCCAGGCTGGTCTCGAACTCCTGGCCTCAAGTGATCCGCATGCCTTGGCCTCCCAAAGTGCTGGGATTACAGGAGTGAGCCACCACACCCGACCACAGTGCTGATTCTTTATTTAAATGCTTTGCCTTCCAGATTTAAGAAGACTTTCTGTCTTAAACTACCTATGATTTATAGCAGGCTGGGCACAGTGGCTCATGCCTGTAATCCCAGAACTTTGGGAGGCCAAGGTGGGCCAATTGCTTGAGACCAGGAGTTTGTTGGAGACCAGCCCAGGAAACATGCGGAGGCCCCATCTCTACAGAAAATACAAAAATTAGCCTAGCATACTGACAATTGCCTGTAATACTAGCTACTCTGGGACTGAGGCAAGAGGATCCCTTGAGCCTGGGGGTTTGAGGCTTCATTGAGCCTCAAACAGTGATCATACCACTGCACTCTAGCCTGGGCAACAGAGAGAGACTCTGTCTCAAAATAAACAAACAGCAAACAGATAAATAAATAAATAAATAAAAGAGTAAAAGCAATTTAGTAAAGTATATCTTTGTAAACAAAAGAGAACATTTACCTTTTCTCTGCACACTTGATTCTTCCAAAATTTGAAAACTGTTCATAAGTCTTCTCAGTCTTTATGAAAATATAGCTGTTTATGTAAGTTCAGTAAGATTCAGCTCTTTTTATAACAAGATACAATTGAAAATACTGCTTAAATTACCAATGTTTGACTAAAATATCATATTTATATTGTTTATAGGTACTACAGCTCAAAATCTGCCTTGGTTTGGCTTCCTAGGGACAAAAAGATTTTTTTTTTTGAGACAGAGTCTCGCTCTGCTGCCCAGGCTGGAGTGCAGTGGCGAAATCTCTGCTCACTGCAACCTCCACCTCCCGGGTTCCAGTGATTCTCCTGCCTCAGCCTCCTGAGTAACTGGGACTACAGGTGTGTGCCACCACACCCAGCTAATTTTTGTATTTTTTTAGTAGAGAAGGGGTTTCGTCATGTTGGCCAGGCTGGTCTCAAATTCCTGAACTCAGGTGATCAGACCGCCTCAGCCTCCCAAACTTCTGGGATTACGGGCATGACCCACCGTGCCCAGCCCTCAAAAGGTTTTTAAATCTGAGAATAATATGTGGTCAAATCACTATTCTCACAGACAACATTTGCTAAAACTAAGGTTATCTAAAAAACAAATGTCTTACTCTGATTGATAAAAATCAGGATGTCTATAGAGAAAAAAAGTTTGACTCTAAAGAAAAAACTAAGCCGAGCACCTTGGCTCACGCCTGTAATCCCAGCACTTTGGGAGGCTGAGGCGGGCAGATCACCTAAGGTCAGAAGTTCGAGACCAGCCTGACCAACATGGAGGAACTCTGTCTCTACTAAAAATACAAAATTAGCCGGGTGTGGTGGTGCATTCCTGTAGTCCCAGCTACTCGGGAGGCTGAGGCAGGAGAATCTCTCGAACCCTGGAGGTGGAGGTTGTGGTGAGCCGAGATCATGCCATTGCACTCTAGCCTGGGCAACAAGAGTGAAACTTTGTCTCAAAAAAAAAAAAAAAAAGAAAGAAAAAGAAAAAGCTATGATACACCTACTGGTAGATTGCAGCCCTGTACATGGTTTCCACATTCTCATTTACCTGTAGAGTGGACGTAGATCCTGAATTTTCTTGATTGCCTCCAATATTCAGCCACAACTCTCCAATAAGAACAAAAATTGCTCTGTTCTTAAAGTCCTGAATGCTAAAGCTAGTTAACTTAATGTAAATTTCGAGGGACAAGTCTCATGCCTAATATATGGGCCACACAAGAAGCTCACCAAACCTGATGTCATAACCAGACACAAGCAGTTGATGACTTCATGCTGTGGATGACTTTCCCAAGACAACAGAACAACACCCCTCATATGACAGTCTTGTCCTTCTTAATTTTTTCTTTCTTATGCCTACCTTTTTCGTGCTTTACCCGGATACATTCCTCCATGAAAGCTGAGACCCAATACACAAAATTTGTTTTAAAAGCAGGCCACATGGTTATGATAGGTCTCACCTAATTCCCCATGGCCATTTGATTTACTCAATTGGTTGCGTTTAAGCCTTTTTTTTTTTTTTTTTCTGAGACAGAGTCTTGCTCTGTTGCCCAGGCTGGAGTGCAGTGGCGTGATCTCGGCTCACTGCAACCTCTGCCCTTACCTTAAACCTAAACCTAAGGATGATGCCCTTAACTTAAACCTAAGCAGGTTCAAAGAGTTCACCTGAGTAGGTGGGGAGGTTGCACCTAATAATTTTCCTTACAAGTGTAGAGCACAGGGAGTTTTCAGAGGGAATTCCCATCTGTCCTGTTATTTCACAGATGAGGAAGCTGAAGCCACGCTTGACTAGCACCAAAAAGAAATCCAACTCCTGGCCTAGGCTTGGGAAAGGGGTCCCAATGACCCAGGGGCTGCATAGTTGCTGGACAGGATCTGGTGACATGGGCAGTCTATTGGACCCTAAGAAAACATGCAACCAGTGGCTGTGACCATGGAGGAGGAAGCAAAGCCAGCGAGCACCAGGAGAAGAGAAAACGTGGCTACAGCTGCCCAAGCAGCCAGCTGGACGAAGCTGAGGACAGGGTGGATTCTGAATTGCACATCTGCCTAAAAGAAATGGGCCATCCGTAGTTTTATAGCAGGTCAATACTTATATTTGCCCAGGTAAACAGAGACTTCATCTTCAGCACATAAGCATCTAGTGTAAGTAGACCAAGTTTTTTTCTTTTTAAGAGACAGGATGGGATCTCACTGTGTTGCCCAGGCTGGAGTGCAGTTGCTGTTCACTGGCACGACCATATCGTACTACAGCCTCAAACTCCTGGGCTCAAGTGATCCTCCTGCCTCAGCCTCCTGGATAACTGGAACTGACTGCAGGCACCCACCACCACACCCAGCTATTAGACTTAGTTTTTTTCTCGAGCAGATAGTAAACTAAGAAAAGCTATAGAAATGATTGTTACTGTCATAATAACTATTTTTCAGCTTTTAGAAAGAAATGCTTCATGTACAACTGTTAGAAAATTCAGATACTCACAAAATACATACATATATACATATATATGTACATGCATCAAAAAAGGAAATCACAAAAATTAAAATAAACTACCACTCAGAAATAATCATTGTTAATATTTTTATGCTTATCCCTCCAGATGTTATTCTATGAGTGTGTGTGTAAATATATATTTAAAATATATTGATAGTATTCAAGTATAAATAGAATTTTTTTTTTTTTTTTTTGAGATGGAGTCTCGCTCTGTCACCAAGCTGGAGTCCAATGGCAAGATCTCGGCTCACTGCGACCTCTGCCTCCCAGGTTCAAGCGATTTTCCTGCCTCAGCCTCCTGAGTAGCTGGGACTACAAGCACACGCCATCACGCTCAGCTGATTTTTGTATTTTTAGTAGAGATGGGGTTTCACCATGTTAGCCAGAATGGTCTCGATCTCTTGACCTCATGATCTGTTCGCCTCAGTCTCCCGGAGTGCTGGGATTACAGGCATGAGCCACCACACCCGGCCATAAGTAGGTATTTTGATGACAGCATTTAAAAATGCTCTCATACTATATCGACTTTTTAATAACCTGCTTCTTTTTTCCCATAACCGTACATGATGAACATCTTTGCATTTTTAAAAATCTGACATTTAAAAAAAACTTTCTTATTATAAAATACAACATGCATAAAACTGAAGTATACAGTATAACAGAATAAATATAAAATGAACGCTCAAGGATACAGCAGCTACCTGGGATAAGATGGAGAACACGGCCACTCCCCAGGGGCTCCCGACTCCCTCCAGGACCACCACCACCACCACCCATAAGGCTACATGATCTTTTCTAAGAACCCATAATATTTGCTCCGTCACATGGATGAACCACAGTTCATTTAATGTAATGTGTCAAATTGTTGGGCATGTTGAGTGTTTCTGGTTTCTGCTGGAATGAATGTGCCATAGGTACTTCCGCATACTTACTTGTGTCTCTCAATGATATTTTTGGGGTAAAGTCATAGAAGGGAAATCTCTGGTTCAAAGGGTGTACACATTGTTTAAGGCTTTTGATACATTGTTGCGAGTTGCCTTTTTTTTTTTGAGACGGAGTCTCACTCTGTCACCCAGGCTGGAGTGCAGTGGCGAGATCTCGGCTCACTGCAAGCTCCGCCTCCCGGGTTCACGCCATTCTCCTGGCTCAGCCTCCTGAGTAGCTGGGACTACAGGCGCCCACCACCATGCCCGGCTAATTTTTTGTGTTTTTTTAGTAGAGACGGGTTTCACCGTGCTAGCCAGGATGTTCTCGATCTCCTGACCTCGTGATCCGCCCGCCTCAGCCTCCCAAAGTGCTGGGATTACAGGTGTGAGACACCACGCCTGGCCGCCTTTTTACAAGCTGTAGGAGGGTTGGGTCTCACCAGGCCTTCAGCCTGGTGGATGTTTGCTCATCTGATAGGTGAAAGTATCTCATTGTCTTGATGCATTTGCATATCTTTTCTGTTGATGAGATGACATCATTTATGTCATGTAATTATACTTGTCCTCCAGGAATTACCAGTGAGAGATCCTATTATTAAAATATATAATCTCAAGAGCTTGTCCTGTCTCTATGTCCACCCATAAGTAATAAAAATCCCACCCCACCCTTTCTCTTCCCCACTCCACGTCTGGAGCCATTTATCAGCTCCCAGACTTGAAGCCAAACCTGACCTCATTGCAAAGTCCTTGGTTGTGCTAATAAGCAGCTACCGGGAACTGGGCTAAGTCACTCCCCTCTCTGAGCCTCAGCTGACAAAGGCTTAGCAAATGAGAGAAACATGGAAGTGGAATAGAATTATGAACTCTAACTTTAATAAACTAATATATGTTGAACATCTATTATATTCCAGGTATTGTGCTAGATACTTTGCGTGCTTCATTTCTGAATTTTGTAACAACCCTGTGAAGCAAGTATTATAATCTCCATTTTACACATGAGGAAACTGAGGCTCAGAGAGGTGAAGTGACTTGCCCATGGTCCCACCGCTGGGAAGACTAACAGGCCTGGCTGATTCCCAAGAATCTGCTCTTTCTGGGAGGCATATGGACATCTCTGGACAGGCATATGGAATGACTATCATTAAATGGTGTCTGGAGCATGTCTTATCAGAAATGTTCTTGGGGAATCCCTTTTTTCCTCTATGCTGGTCCCATTGCTGTTTGTTCCATGCACCCCTCCAGAATGTGGTGGGGACTGTTCCTTGCTGGAAGACCTCCCCAGGGCTCAGGGCCCACTTTAGTTAAGCTCTGCAAGAATGAGAGGAGGCTCATCCCTCCTTTGGCTCTGTTCTTTGTCTTCACCTCCTGTTACCACCACTTTCCCCACCTTCTCTTGGCTTCTCTGAGTCTCACCTGTCCAGGAAGCCCTCCATGATGAAAACTCAGAGTTAACCTGAAGGCCTTTCAGAAGAAAAGAACAAGAAGAGAGGGCTTGCCATGACTAAATGTCAACCCTACACAGGGACTTCACCTACATCATTTCATGCAATTAGCACTCCAACTGTAGGAGTTATTATATCCGCATTTTGCCAATGGGGAAGCTAAGCTCCAGGCAGGTAAATTTCTGGACCAAGTGTTCATGGCTAATGAGAAGAACTAATACTTATTTAGCATATAAGTACCAGGGATGGTTATAAACCACTTGTATGTAATAACCATAGTCTTCAACACATCTCCAAAAGTAAGGTACTGTTTTTATCATCCCCACCGTATAAATGGAAATACCAAGGCAGAAAAAAAGTAATTTGCCAAAGACGTCCAGTAGAGCTGGGATTGGAACCCAGGCAGTCAGTCAAGTGTGTCCCTAACCACCATTATCTGGATGACCCCAAACCTCCATGGTTTCTTTTTCCTAAGCAACCAAGTGTCTTCTGAATGCAAAGGTTGGTGGGGAAATGCTTGAAGTCAACATTCTCCCTGTGTAGTCTGAGGAACCTGACACCCAGAGAGAGTGTTCCTGGCTCTAGGTCCCAGGTCTTATGACTGCAGATCCAGTCTTACCACAATCCAGCCCACACTGCCTCTACTCAAAGAGAGAAAGGGCATTGCTGCTGATCTCACCTCCTCCCTGCCCCCTCGGTGGTGGTGGGCCAGGACTCTCTCTCTGAAACAGTGATCATGGTTTAATCATTAGGTGACTAACCGTGGGAGGCTTCCTGGCTGATTATTAATAGAAGCTGGAGAAGGTGTGCGTGTTTAGCAACAGGCCAGCAGTTTGGGATGCCAGGCTGGCTTTGTCTCTTGGTTTCTGGAGTCATCTGAATGATTTGACTCATCTCCTGGCTGAGGGCTTGGCTTCTTATTCGGAGACACCCCATTCCCAAGGCAAATTGCTGCCTTGCCTCTCTCCTTACACTCATTTACATCATCTGTTTCCAGGCTGCCTGCAGGAACTGAAGCTTCTAGACAAAGAGACCTGGGTTTAATCCTTGCAGACCTTAGCTATATTGTCTAACCTCTTGGGACCTCAGTTTCCTCGTCTTTGAAATGGGCATGCCAACATCCAACTTGTCATGAGGACTTATGGAGATGATTGCACAGCAGACACTCAGGAAGCTGCCACCATTGTGACTAGTACCATTCGGAGGCTGCCACGCTGGAACCTGCGGGCCACAGGCCCTAACAAAACTGTTCCTTTGCTGCAAATGTCTTTTCCAGGTCTTTCCCCCTTTTCTTCACATTGGGAGTGACAGTCCTATGAGGAAGAATAATGTGTTGCAATATTAGACAGTGAGGTTCTTCTTTTTGTTTTTTTCAGCAGGGCTCTTGGGAAGAAAGCTGGCCATTTGAGCCCACTTTACCTGGGGGTCAGGGTGACTGGGCCTAAAGCAAGACACAGTCATTGCTGGCTTTTGTTTTGATAAAACTTAAGGCATGAAAATATTTGATCAAGAATTCCAGAAGGGAAGGAGAGAAACTTAAAGTTGGAGAAGGAAGAACACTTTGCCTGAGCTGGGGGCAGGGTCTGGGGTTCTGTTAGCAGCAGAGACCCTTGCTCCTGACCTAGGGAGGTAGACAGGCTGCTATGTCCTCAGCCCACCCTCTCTGGAGAGCCTGGTGCCCAGGCAGCAACCCCTGCTCCGAAGAAACCCTGAGTTCCCCAATGCCTGCCTGCTCTGTAACACAACCCGTGAAACTTTGCCTGACATTGGTGCAGGGGAACTGGGTGCCCACTCATGACAGAGACTGAATTTCCCCACTGAGCCAGCGGAATGAGGACTGCAAGTCCCCACGGACTGAAAAAAAAGTAAGAAAAATGGATATTTCTTGCACACCTGAACTTGTGACCTCAGATCTCTGCCCACCACCCCTGTGTTGGGACCTCTGCCTCACTGCAAGGGCCAGAGCAACAGTGCATGAAGCTCCCATGTAGAAAACAGGTCTTGAGAAGAAATGTCCATGATAATACAGTGGCTGCAGTTCTGCGAAGGAGCAGCCCCTGGTGGCTAGACCTGTGCCGTTTAATACAACAACCGGTAGCCACACAGGTCTGTGTTTAAATTCATTCAAAGGAAATGAAATTAAAAATTAGCCATGTTTCAAGTGCTCAATAACCCTTGTGACCAGTGGCTACTGAGACTGGCCAGCACACAGTTCTATCACTGCAGAATGTTCTATTGGTCTACTGGTTTATTTGTCTAGACAATTCTATCTAGAGTAAGGAACACGGAACAATTCCCCAAAAAGCACTGGAAAAAAACTTTCTTTACCCTCTGCACAACAGGTGAAGGTTACCTCTGTTTTCAGGGACAGTTTTAATGATTTCTAACAGTCAATGTGGAGGAGGAGGCCTACAATTATGCATGGGGGTGGATACAATTTGTGCGGAGGAAGGATGTGTGTGCAAATAACTTCTACCTGGCAGGCACAGGAAGTTTGTGGACACTTTGTTCCTCGAAACACATCTGTAGGGCCCTCCTTTGGAGACCTTCCAGGCTGGCCTCTCCAGCCAAGTCTCCATTGCCCACGTATCCCAGCCCCTCATGGTGATGACTCTGAAAAAAGGTATTTTGGAAAAGCAATGTCACGTGTAAGCCCCATTTTCTGTTTGCAGGCCTATCTCTCCTCTGTGGGGGTTAGTTCTTTGAGAAACATCTCCAGTGTATCCCCAGCATCCAGAGCCTGGCTACACACAGTAGAGGCTTAATAAGTGTTGATGAGATGAATGGGCACGTTGGCAGATGGCAGGCTGACTTGGGGCGGCTGCCTTTGACCTCCAACAAAACTGGGTGTAAACTTCATCTTCTCCAGAACATCTTTGTGGACTCCAAACCCCAACTCTGGGCGCCATGGTATTCCTAGATTCCGTGATTGCTTTCCTAGATTCCCAGAATGGGTTGTGGTATAACAGGTGGAAAAGCTGACGATCCATAACCAGAAAACAGGGAAGGTTGGGAAGGGGAGGGCTCAGATAGAAACTCAGTAGACAAGGCGGAAGAAGAAAGCCTCATGGGGGACATTGGGGGTGGACAGGCCCTTCTGTCCAGGGGTTTCCCCAGCAGTGGGGGGAAGTAAGTACCAGGTAACACCTCTTTGTGTTGCTCAGAATCTTTTAAAATTTGTGCAGGGAGAACACAATGGAATATTTCACATGTGTCTTATATCCAAGCAACAGAAATTCCATTGCAGATAGGTGCTGCAGAAGCCTTTTATAAAGTTTCCTGGGGCAGGGCAGGAGGAGGAGCCAGGCCCAGGAGTCAGTCCCAAGTCTGGAGGGTGGGCCCTGCCCTGGGCGACCCACCAGGCAGCCGGGTGACCCCCTATCCAAGGGCCTTGTTCAGCCCCTGTCGGCTCTGCTGGCGGCATCTGGGGGCTTCTCTGTAGGATGCTGCTGCAGAGCGCTGTTCTGCCAGGTGGCCCAGCCCGACGGGTGTCTCCCTAGCTTCTCCGACAGCTTTGCCACCTCGCACCCACTTGCCCGCGTGCTCAGTCACGTCCTCCTCGTCGGCCGCGTTCCCCAGGCAGCTGCGTCAGCCTCCCAAAATACAGGTAAGCCTCTGGCCTGGGGCCGGTGTCTCTGGCCTGGCTCACCTGCCGGGTAGGTGACTGTTAGCATCACTGCCTCTCCCCTAAAAGAAATCCCCTATTTTCACCCTTGGGCACTCACGTACCGTACCCACTACCAACAGTTTCATCTCTGCCTTTAAGCATTTACAATTAAGATATCCACCGGTGTTGATTGAAACACTTGTTTCCAG
The DNA here is from genome assembly GCF_028858775.2 of Pan troglodytes. Taxonomy (NCBI): domain Eukaryota; kingdom Metazoa; phylum Chordata; class Mammalia; order Primates; family Hominidae; genus Pan; species Pan troglodytes. The sequence continues at coordinate 143,586,754 of NC_072405.2, forward strand.
TAAACGTTCAAGGCTGCATTCATTCATTCATCATGCATTGAGTCAGCTCAGGCCTGGTTTGTCCAGGAGTGTTCCCTACTAGGAGCACAGCCCCCAATTCCACTGAATGCTAGAGGGAGGGGCATAGACAGGAACCTCGGCCTTTGAGGTCTGGAGAGGAGGTGGGCGGGTACTCACCATCATAATTGTAGCTTATGCTTACTGAGAGCAAATCCTGTGCCAGGCCCTGTTCTAAGTACTCTCCATGTTGATAGCCTCAGAACATTCTTAGGAGGGAGATGTTACTGTACTACCAGTTTTGTAAATGAGGAAAGTGAACACAGAAAGTTTAAGTGAAAAAGGTGTCACATCACAGAGCTCGTAGCAGTTTGCTAGGGCTGCCATAATAAACAACTGCAGGCTATGGGGCTCAAACAACAGAAATTGATTCTCTCACAGGTCTGGAGGCCAGAAGTCTGAGATCAAGATGTTGGCAGGGTTGGTTTCTTCTGAGGTCTCTCTAGCTTGTAGGTGGCTGTCTCCTCTTTGTGTCTTCACATGGTCTTCCCTCTGTACCTGTGCCCATGTTTTCTCCTCTCCTAAGGACACCAGTCACATTGGATTAGGCCACCCTAGTCATCTTATTTTAACTTGAGGACCTCTGTAAAGACCTGTCTTCCAATACAGTCACATCCTGAGGTACTAGAGGTTAGGGTATCATCCTATGAATTTGTGGGACACAATTTAACCCATACTATAAGCTAGTAGGTGACAGAGTCAGGATTTAAATTCAAGCTGACGGGCTCCACAATCCACGTGCTGCCTCTCAGAGAGACTCCCCACCCTGGGTAAAAGGGCTGCAATGATCCTCTACCCTAGGGTTAGAGAAAATTTTCCAGAGTCAGGCTACTGTGGGGAGTGAGTGGGAGACTGTTGGTGCCCTCCAACCTCCCCCGACAGCTTCCAAACCCTGGGCACCCCACACTCCCTGGATGTCCTGAAGCTCCAAATGCATTCTCCTTACATGGCCAGGGAATTTCCTTCTTCTTTAGAAGAGACAGGAAGACATATAAACAAAAGACCCCCTTCTCTGCCAGGCACCTTTCTGGGCGCTTCCCCATGGGACCCACCCAATTTAAATAATAACCCAGCAAGTTAGTGACTGTTATCCCCAAGGAGTAAATGGAAGCCAGGTTCCTTATCATCTGACCTTTCCCCTAAATCTCAGAGACACCTCATCAGGGAATATGCTAGCTAGAAAGTGCTTATCAGTTACAGGATCCAACAATTCTGTAGATAACAAAACCAACGCTCAGAGAAGGACGTGGTGTATTGGAGTCACAAAGCGTGTTAAAGTCAGAGGCATGACTTTAACTGTATGACTATGAACTGTAAGACTATGGCAGCAGAGACTGTGTGTGTCTTAGTTACCCTGGGTCCCCAGGATGGAGAATCAGATGAGCACAAAGGAAACCCTTCCTACATATTTGTTTTAAGAATAAATAAATTATTCAACAATGAATACATTAATTCCCAGCCCAGGCCCTTGTTTTGGCCTCAAATAAAGAAATAATGGGTTGTATTCAATCTCCTCTTCATCTTTCGTAACAGAACACCAAATTTTGACAGATAACCAGCCTAAATAAATATTTCCCAGTTTCCCTTGTATGTGACAATGTTTTGGCCAAAGCGATCTAATTAGAAGTGTTTGAAACCTTCTAGAAAATATGCTTCAAGAAAAAGCATGCACAAGTTAATTTGTTTCTTCCTTTATGCTGGCAAGAGTGAAATGCAATGGCTGGAGCTCCAGCAGTTACTGTGGACCAGAAGGTGACCTTAGGCATGAAACCAATGCAGCACAGAACAACGGAGAGAAGGAACCTGATTCATTGACACTCTGGGGCTCCATACCAGCCCAGACAGCTCCTTGGAATGCCTTGGACACAACAGAGAAGTAAACGTCTATGTTGCTTAAACTGCTGTTATTTGGGTTTTTTTCTATTACTCATAATTAGACATAATCTAACTACTACAAGTCTCTAATGAAGGAGCCCATTGGAGGCAACATAGATTAGTCAAGAGCTCAGAATGTAAATCCAGATGCACTTGCTAAGGGCATGACCTTATACAAGCTACTTCACCCTCTGGAGTCTCAGTTTCCTCATCCGTACAATGGGTTTAATAATAGCATTTATCCTCTTCCTCAGCGCTGCCTATGAGGTGGCAGCCATCTCCTCAGCATCATGGCCGCCCTTAGACCCCTTGTGAAGTCCAAGATCGTCAAAAAGAGAACCAAGAAGTTCATCCGTCACCAGTCAGACTGATATGTCAGAATTAAGTGTAACTGATGGGAACCCAGAGGTATTGACAACAGGGTTCACAGAAGGTTCAAAGGCCAGATCTTGATGCCCAACATTGGTTATGGGAGCAACCAAAAAAGCACATGCTGCCCAGTGGCTTCTGGAAGTTCCTGGTCCACAATGTCAAGGAGCTGGAAGTGCTGCTGATGTGCGATAAATCTTACTGTGCTGACATCGCTCACAATGTTGCCTCCAAGAACCACAAAGCCATCATGGAAAGAGCCGCCCAGCTAGCCATCAGAGTCACCAACCCTAATGCCAGGCAGCATGGCAAAGAAAATGAGTAGACAGCTCATGTGCACGTTTGTGTTTAAATAAAACTGTAAAAACTGCCAAAAGAATTAGCATTTATCCCATGAGTTGGTATAACCCATGGTGTGGATAAACGGAGATACATCTTATAAAGTACAAGCGCATAGCTCACTCTGAGGCCCAGGCAGTGGCGTGCTCAGCCGAGATCTTGTCTTTAGCACCCAGGCCCCAGCATGGGGACTGGGGTGGTATCAGTTTTTGTCAGTTGATGATGATGATGGGGATGCTTTACTTATTGTCACAAGTGACCGTGAGCCAGCTTGGTCTTGATGGAGGGGCAGCCCAGGACTCCTGGCTGAACCTTCATCAATGGAGCAGAGGGCTGCCAGAAAGAAAAAGGCACAGTGGGGGACTTCCTTGACAATCCAGCCTTTACCAGCTTGGAGGATTTTTTGGAAAGGTGGGTGGTTCCATAGGGATGTGGGCTGACTATTCCACAGTGCTGCAGAAATCAGAACAAAACAAAACGAGCTATAATCATGAAACCATGTACACTGTGCATCCAAATTAAACAGTTCTACCACTCTATGGCCCCAGATATGTTCCAACACTTCAAGTTAAGGAACAAACAGAAATCAGATCCAGACAAGTTTCATTTGGGAGGATTTGTTCTGCCTCATAACTGTTGTTTAAACAGGCAAGAAATTTACTCAGTCAGCTTACTGGCTCTGAGACCTTGGGAAGAAGCCATTTAAACTCTCTGAGCCTTAATTTTACCACTGTACAATGGGGGTAGTAACATCTACCTCAAAAGATGACTAAAAAGAAAAGATTAAATAGATTGTTTAGCAAACAGTCAGTACTAAATAAATATCTTCTGTCCCTTCCCTTTCCCGCAGGTCCACCACAACAAAGCCTAGAGAACTAGTGCCAAGTGAACTGGATACACAGAATTTATTTCAAGCGTGTAAATGTAGGCTGGGTGCGGTGGCTCATATCTACAATCCCAGCACTTTGAGAAGCCAAGGTGGGAGGATAGCTTGAGGCCAGGAGTTTGAGACCAGCCTGTGAGACCCCGTCTCCACAAAAAATACAAAAAAATTAGCTGGATGGGGTGGTGCATGCCTGTAGTCCCAGCTACTCAGGAGGCTGAGGAGGGAGGATCGCTTGAACCTGTGAGTTTGAGGCTGCAGTAAGCTGTGATTGTGCCAGTGCACTCCAGCCTAGGTGACGCAGCAAGATCTTGTCTCCAAAATAAAGAAACAAAATAAAAAGTGCGAATGCAGAAGAACATGTGTTGGTCCTACAGAATCTCCTGACGAAAGGTGAGCCAGACAGGGGTCGAGTTCATGCCAGGTGACAGTCCCTCCAGGTATAGTAGGACCTTGCGGGAAAGCTCTGCCTGTGACCTGGTCCACATCACATCAAATGTTTTGATGTTAATTAAATAATGTGAAAGTGGTAATCTATTTTAATGTTCTTTAAAATTAAATATTAAAAGTGTTTTTTATTGTCATTTTTGATAGAATCTGAGAAATCAGAGGAAGCAAGATTGTGATGGGGCTTTAGATATCTATCTAGAATTGCTAAGTGGATTTCACCTCTTCTGCACGGCAGTCAATGGACAATGGCTGTCTGGAACACGGCATTGAGAAGAATTCTCCATGCCATAGGGTAGACTAGCGATGTCTAGGGTAGACTAGAAATGTCTAGGGTAGACTAGCAATGTCTACCCTAGGCATAGAGTAGAAATATGACATGTACACATGGTCAGGGTATTTGCCATTCCTGAACTAGTCCCTTTGCCCCATCTGGCTAAACCTAGACTATGTAAACATAACCAATTATCTAATGAGGCTAGATAATAGCTAGGTAGTTGCTCAGAGATCTCTCCCCGGTGAAAGTCTCCACTAGGTAGAGCTGGAAGTGAAAGATATGTTAACACATGGATCCCACGTGGTTACCCTGAACTGAGCACAAAATGCCAAGCACTTTACATGCATTATTTCTAATCCTCCCAAGAATTCTGTGAGTTGGGCACAAGCGTACCCATTCCACAGATAGGAAACTGAGTTCTCATGAGCTTCAGTGACTTGTCCGGAGTTACCCTTAACTGTTGAGCATCAGAGCTGGAAGCTGCTCCCCTATCTAACACAGAAACCCACACTGTCTTTCCTTGGGCTACGCTGTGTTTTCAGGAAGGAAACGGAGTGAACCGTCTGACTAGGTGATGGCTGATGGAAGCTCTCTTTTTCCTCTGCCATTGCTGGGTTTTCTGGACAACCTCCTCGGGCCTCTATTTGGCTTCGACTGTGGGACACAACCTTGGCTTTCGCCACAGACAGCTGGGTGTGTCCTCCAGTTGGGAAAGTTTGGTAAAGCCTGCGTTTTGCCCCAGACAGGTAACTCAGGCCAGAAGCACGTTCTTCATGGACTCACCTTGAGAAAACCACTTCTCTGCATGCAGAGGCAGGGCTGGATGCTGACTCAGGGCTGCCTGGATGGTCTGGGGTTGCTCATTCTCACACAACTGGGAGTATTATGACCTGTGTTCTGTTGGCCAGCCCCTCACCTGTGAGCAGAGACTCTGAGGGGCCTATCCAGGCTCCTCCTTGGAGAACCGGAGCCACTCCTCCCCTCTGCCTTGCACCCCTCCATCTCCACAGTGACTTTGTGCTAACTTTGCAAAGGTTTCAATGCTTATCAAGTAACTTTGAATAGGAAATACATTTCAATAGCTTACAAAATAAGCAGTTTCAAAAGGCACACAGGAAAAGTTCTTATTCCCATTTTTGCCTGCTATCCACTGAGTTCCCCACCCCCGCCATAATAACCACCTTTATTATCTTCCTGAGATTCCTACAGAAAACAAACATGTATAAAGGTATATGCTTATCACCACGCACTTCCATCACACAAAGCAGCATACCTAAACACCTCTTGCGTCCTATTTCAAGTACCAATACATCCCGAATCTCTTATAATATATAAAAATATTTGTATTCTTTTTGGCATCTGCATATATTCCACGGAATGGATATACTAGGATTATTTAATTAGTCTCCCCTTGAGGGACATTATGTATGTTTCCAAGGTTTTACTACAAGCAATACTGCAGTAATTTGTCACTTAGTAACTGAGCAAGCTTATCAGTTGGGTAAATTCCCAGAAATGAGATCGATGGCTCAAAGGGTATATATGCTTTTATGGCTTTGCTAGTATTCCAAAATTGCCCTCCATAGAGTTTGTACCAATTTACACTCTCTCCTGCAATTTACCAGTTTCTACCCAACCTCACACACACAATGTGTGGTCAATATTTAATTTTTTTACCAACCTGATAGATGAAAAATGGCATCTCAGTGTTGTTTCAATTTGATTATCTCTTATGTTGTGTCTTTCTGTATTTTAAAAACCATTTATGTTTTTTACTGTGAACTTTCTATTCATATCTTCTGCCCATTTTTCTTTTTAGTTATTACTCTTTTTATCATTTCTAAGAGCTCTTTACATATTATGAAGATTAAAAGCTTGATCTGTAATATGACTTGCAAATATTTTGCCTAGCTTGATTTTGTCTTTTGATTTTGCTAATGGTTTTATTATGCTAGGTAGAAATTTTTAAAAATTGTTTATCATATAATTTATCAATCAATTCTTTTATAAATATTGGATTCTGAACTGTAACTAAATAAGCCTTCTTGCTCCATATTTTCTTCTAATATTTTTATAGTTTGAAATTTTGTATTTAACTATTTTATCTATTTGGAGTTTATTCTAGTGTATGAAGTGAGCTATGTTTAGACCGATATTCAGTTGACCTGCTATCCTTTATTGAATATCTTTTCTCTGCTGACTTAAGATACCACTTTTATCTTATTTTATACTACATTACAGAATGTATCTCATTGTATTAATCAACTTTCTCTCCTGTTCCATTGGACTATTTATGTAATAGTGCAATACTAATTTAATTAATGGTTAACTAAATTCATTAATTATTGTGCTCCGTGACATATTTTAATATCTGATATGACTGGACCCCTAGTCATTGTTATTTTTGTTCAGATTTGTCCTTGTTTGTTTTCAATATAAACTTTAGAATCATCTAGTTTACATTTTTTTTTTTTTTTTGAGACAGTGTCTCACTCTGTTGCCCAGGCTGGAGTGCAATTGTGCGATCTCGGCTCACTGCAACCTCTGCCTCCCAGGTTCAAGAAATTCTCCTGCCTCAGCCTCCCAAGTAGCTGGGATTACAGGTGCCCACAACCACGTCCAGCTAATTTTTTGTGTTTTTAGTAGAGACAGGGTTTTACTATGTTGGTCAGGCTGGTCTCAAACTCCTGACCTTAGGTGATCCCCCAGCCTCTGCCGGCCTCTCAAAGTGCTGGGATTTCAGGGGTGAGCCACCGTGCCTGGTCCATCTAGTCTACTTCTAAAACCAAAACCAAAACTTGATATTTTTGTTAGGATTACACTAAATTTAGAAACCAACCTAGAGAGATTTGGCATTGTTACACGATTGAATTTCCCTAACCGAGAACAGATTACATAATTTCCTTTGTTCAAGTGTACTTTTGTGTTTTATATAATTATTGTAATAAATTATGTTAACAGATTTTATAATATTGAACACATTCTTGAATTCTTGCATAAATTCTACCAGGTCATGATGTTTAATTTTCTTAGTGTCATGCTAGATTTTATTTGTTAATATATTATTTAAAATTTTTGCTTTAACATCTATTAGGGAGACATTGTTTTTTCCTTTTTTTGTGAAATCTTTCTCGATATTTGGTGCTGATGTGTTTTTCACTTCATGAAAGAATTATAGAATTTCCCTTTTCTCTATGTGCTGGACTAATATAAATCGCGTTGGAACTGTTTACCTTCTAAGGATTTGGCAGATGTCCTCTGTGAAAACATCTTTTTCCTTTTGCTGGGAGGTGGGGAAAAAGAGAAGGTTAACTTTCTGGCAACTTTTTATATTTATTCTCTGGTAATTACAAAGTTTGAATTTTCATTATTTTCTGGGGTCAAATTTCATAAATTTTTTTTTTCCGGAAAGGTTTATATTTCAACTGGGTTCCAAACATTTTTACAAATTTATTTGTATTATGAAAAATTTTAGACATATATAAAGTTACGAAAGAATAGTATACTGAGCTCCAGCTACCCAGGACCCAGCAACTATCGGTTCACAATCACTCCTATTGAATGTGGAATCCCACCCTACTTCCCCCCACCCTCCTCCTGAGTCTGGAGTGTTTTGTAGCAATCCTGGGATATTGTATTCTTTTGCTTGCAGAACTTTCAGGCTGTGTCACTGAAACATAAGTATTTTTTTTTTTTTTTTTTTCTGAGACGGAGTCTCGCTCTGTCACCCAGGCTGGAGTGCAGTGCCGCAATCTCGGCTCACTGTAAGCTCCGCCTCCCGGGTTCACGCCATTCTCCTGACTCAGCCTCCCCAGTAGCTGGGACTACAGGCACCCGCCACCACGCCTGGCTAATTTTTTGTATTTTTAGTAGAGATGGGGTTTCTCCGTGTTAGCCAGGATGGTCTCGATCACCTGACCTCCTGATCCGCCCGCTTCGTCCTCCCAAAGTGCTGGGATTACAGGCGTGAGCCACCGCGCCCGGCCGATAAGTATTATTTTTTAAACAGGAAGTCATTCAGTTATTTGTTGAAATCAGGGTCCAAATAAGCTCTAGACAATTACACCTGCTGGATATGTGTCTTAAATCTCTTCATTTATAGGTTTTTCTATAAATCTCACCTCCTCTCCCAGATATCTTTCCTCAAAATTTATTTATTGAATAAACAAGGTCATCTTCCTGGCAGACTTTTTTTTTTTTTTTTTTTGAGATGAAGTCTTACTCTGTCACCCAGGCTGGAGTGCAGTGGCATGATCTCGGCTCACTGCAGCCTCCACCTCCCAGGTTCAAGCGATTCTTCTGCCTCAGCCTTTTGAGTAGCTGGGACTACAAGCGCATGCCACCACGCCTAGCTAATTTTTGTATTTTTAATAGAGATGTGGGTTTCACTATGTGTGCCAGGCTGGTCTTGAACTCCTGACTTCAAGTGATCCACGCGCCTCGGCCTCCCAAAGTGCTGGGATTATAGGCATGAGCCACCGTACCTGGACTTCCTGGTGGACTTTTTATAATCTGAAATGTGCTGATTTTCTCTTTAGGTATCATTTAGAATGTTCTTATTTCCCCTGTATTGGTTCATCTGGAGGCTAGATCAAATTCAGGTTTTGTTTGTTTGTTTGTTTGTTTTTGGCTAAGAGTACGTTATAAGTAGAAGTGTGTCAAATTTATTTGAAAGTTGAGCAACGTGGTCTCATGAATTTTCTCTCTTTTCATGATTATTTCCTACTTATCATTTCTTATTTATTGACTTCTTTTCCTTTTCTTCTTAAGCAGGTTGGATTATAGTTCATCTATTTTATCTTACTGTTTTTCAAATCAATACATGTTAGTTTCACTTATTAGTTTGCTTTCTGCTTTTGTCCTTAAAGTTACTTCTCTCTAGTCATATATTTCAATGTTCTTTTTCTAACTTTTGTGTCTAATGCATACGTTATTTAATTTTACATAATTATTTAAGTCTATGAATTTTTCTACGAGCACTTTTTATCTCTATCCATATGTTCGGCTGTTAGACATTCTGCAGTTTGGGTTTGTATTTCCTTTTTGACCAAAGAGTTATTTAGAAGATAACACTTTATAGAGTTTCCAAGTAAAAGAGCCTATAGTTTTATTATTAATTTCTAGTCTTATTGAATTATAGTCAGAAAATGGTTTGTATTGTTTTGACATTTTGGAATTTATTAAGGTTTCCTTTTGGCCTAGTATGTTCAGTTGTAGATGTTTTAAAAACATCTAAGAAGGGAGGCTGAGGCAGGAGAATTGCTTGAACCTGGGAGGCGAAGGTTGCAGTGAAAGTGAGCTGAGATCGCGCCACTGCACTCCATTCTGGGTAACAAGAGCAAAATTCTGTCTCAAAAAAAAAAAAAAAAAATCTAAAAAATAAAAAAGGAATATATTCTATTTTCACGGTATGCCATTTGAAATATATGCCAAATATAGCTTATACATTATATTTTAAATTCTCTCTTTGAATGTTTGGATCTGTCACGGACTTAAACAAAAATGAATTAAATTCTCCTAATAACCGGTGTGTTTTTGTTTCTTCCTCCTTTTAGCTTCTATAATTTGTACTTTATGGCTATTATTACTATTATATTTAGTTATCAATATTTATAACTTTAATTTTTGTCATGAATTATACCCTTTAGTATTATAAGTTTCCAATTTTGTCTTATTTAATGCTTTTTTTGCAAGAATTCCACTTTGTCTGATATTAAGATTGTGACCACCACTTTCTCTTGGTTGCTTTTGCCTGCAAATGTTGCACATCTTTGCATTTTCAATTTGTATGAACCACTTTATTTTAAATATGTCTAAATGTGATACATTATATGTTGAGTTTTTCTCTGTAGTTCAATCTGGGAACTTTTTTCTTTAGTAGGCAAGCTAAACTCATTTATAGTGACTGATAAGACAAATAACATTTAGTCTTTTTTGTCATATAATTTTATGTATTCTTTTCTATTTTAAGAGTTTAAAAATTTAACAGGTGGTCTCTGTGCGTGTGTGTGTGTGTGTGTGGGTGTGAGTGATTCTTATAAAATTTTGAAAGTTAATATTTTTATTATAATACCTATCTGCATAATTATATTTTGGTCTATTTCTTTAGTTTCTTTTATATTTCACTCCCATAAGTAATAACAAAATTCACAGTCCCTGATCAGATTTCAGTTAAGACTATTATTTTTCTTAGCAGTACCTTTTAATTATTAACTATGCTTAGAACTCTACTATTTGATGTGTCAACTGTTAACAACAATTCTTACACTTGCAACTATTGCAAATCAGCAAAATTACAATCTTCCCATTCCACTTTTTGTTAGCTATATTTGCATTCAGCTCTGTCACCTAAACTCCATCTTTGTTTTAGCCTCAACTTACCAGTTAAATATATTTAAATATATCCATGCTCACAATCAACTTTTGTCAAAGTTCTCCATGACATTTTGGTGAGCTGAAATGAGGTTCATCTTTCAGTACTTCTTTCCCTCAAAAAGGACTCATGAGAATGTTTCCTGAGTTCTTGCATAGTTAAACCTGTTTGTCTTTAAGACCAGCCTTGCTGGGTATAAATCTTTGTCTCACACATTCTTTTCTTGAAGGTATTGTGGTGTTGTGTCATTCCACTTCATATTCTGATATTGAATCTTCTGATATTGAGTTGCTGTGGCCTGTAGAAAATCAGACTGATTTTTAACACTTTATTATATGTGACTTGAGCTTTTTGCCTGGCTGGCCAAATAATTATTTCTTTACCTTTAGTTCAATAACTTTATAGGCATATATTATCAGTATTGACTACTTTGGATCAGTGTTCTCTGATATACAGTACCCTTTGAATATATAGATTCAAGTCTTCTCTTATTTGAGGAAAATAAATAAGTTAATCTCAATATTCACAAATTGTGTTTAATAGTTTCTACCACATAGGGTGGTTGTGAAGATTCCTGTGCTAATGCATGGGAACCACATGTTTCAGTGTCTAATTTCATCTTCAGAAATAAAATTACCATTATTATTATTACTATTTTAAAAGTATTGAATGAGTAGCTTCTCTCAGTTAAGCACAAAGTAATGCCAAAAATAGGTAAGTCACACACCTTATCCTTAAATACCCATGTGTGGTCATCATGTGGTGTGTGCTTTCATCGTGTAAACACATAATACCAAAGAGCCCCAAGGAAGGATGCAGAAACCAGGGAGGATCAAAGACGTTTTCATGGAAGTAGAGACTTTAATTAAGTTGAATGTTGAAGGTTATTAAATTTTATATGGAAGTGAGATGATGAAATCAAGTGAAAAGTTGTAGGCAGGGGCATTTTGGGCAAAGAGAACCGCATGAACCAAGGTTTGGAGGTGAGAGAGAGCATGGTATGTTTGAGAAACTGCATATGGCTATAGAAAGGAAGAGTGATGAGTGGAGAAGTGGGAGAAGCAGATGGAGGCCATGTCTTGCCAAGTCCTGGGAGCCAGGGAGGAGCTGGGCTCCATGATACAGGATGTGAGGGGCTTCTGCAAGACTATAAATAGAATGTCCTAGTTACATGGGGGCTTTATATTGGTCACTCTGGTTACAGGATGGGCAATGGATTGAGGAGAGTGGCAAGACCAGGAAGGACAGGGAGGGGACAGTTCCACTCATCTAGGTAAGCTGTGCTGGTATTCTGGCCCTCAATTGCATCTGTATTAGTTAGTTCTCACATTGCTATAAATACCTGAGACAGAGTCATTTATGAAGAAAAGAAATTTAATTTGTTCATAGTTCTGCAGGCTGTACAGGAAACATAACAACTTCTGCTTCTGGGGAGGCCTCAGGAAACTTAACAAGCATGGTGGCAGGGGCGGGGGAAGCAGTCACAGCTTACGTGGCCATAGCAGAAGGAAGAGAGAGGGGTGAGGTGCCACACACTTTTAAACCACTAGATCTCAAAATAATTCATTATCATGAGGACAGGACCAAGGGGGAAATCTGCCCTCATGATTCAATCGCCTCCCACCATGTACCATCTCCAACATTAAGGATTACAATTTGACTTGACATTTAGGCAAGGAAAGAGATCTAATCCATATTATTCCACCCCTGGCCCCTCCAAATCTCATGTCCTTCTCACATTGCAAAATACAACCATGCCTCCGTAATGAGTTCCCCAAAGTCTTCACTCATTCTAGCATTAACTCCAAAGTCTCATCTGAGACAAGGCAAGTCCATTCCACCTATCAGCCTATAAAATCAAAAACAGGTCATTTACTTCCAAGATACAATGGAGGTATAGGCATTGGGTAAATACTTCTGTTCCTAATGGTAGAAATTGGCCAAAAGAAAGGAGCTACAGGCCCCATGCAAATATGAAACCCAGCAGGGCAGTCATTAAACCTAAAAGCACCAAAACAATATCCTTTGACTCTATGTTCCACATCAAGGACACACTGGTGTGAGGGGTGGGCTCCCAAGGCTTTGGGTAGCTCTGCTCTGATGGCTTTGCAGGGTTTAGCCTCTGTGGATGCTCTCACAGGCTGACGTTGAATGCCTTTGTCTTTTGCAGCTGCAGGGTGCAAGCTGCCTGTGGATCTCCTATTCTGGTGAAGGATGGCCCGCTTCTCACAGCTCCACTAGGCAGTGCCCCAATGGGGACTGTGTGTGGGCTCCAACCCCACATTTCGCCTCTGACTTTCCTTGTAGAGGTTCTCTGTGAGGGCTCCAACCCTGCAGCAGATTTCTGCCTAGACATCCAGGCTTTTCCATACATCCTCTGAAATCTAGGCAGAGGCTCCCAAGCCTCAACTGTTGCATTCTGTGCACCCATGGGCTTAACACCACATAGAAGCCAGCAAGGCTTACAGCTTGTACCCTCTGAAGCAGTGGCCCGAGCTGTATCTGGGGCCTTTTGAGCTGAGGCCTCCCAGGATGCAGGGAGCATTGTCCAGAGGCTGTGGAGGGCAGCAGGGCCCTGGGCCTGGCCCACAAAACCATTTTTCACTCCTAGGCCTCCAGGCCTGTGATGGGAGGGGCTGCCATGAAGGTCTCTGAAATGCCTTTGAAGCCTTCTACCCATTTTCTTGGCTAATAGCACTGGGCTCCTTTTTACTCATGTAAATTTCTGCAGCCTCCTTGAATTCCTCCCATGAAAATGGGCTTTTTTTCTACCACATGACCAGGCTGCAAGTTTTTCAAACTTTTATGCTCTGCTTCTTCTTTAAATATAAGTTCCAATTTCAGGTCACTTCTTTGGTCATCCAACTGAACATAAGCTGTTAGAAGCAGCCAGTCCACATCCTGAACACTTTATTGGTTAGACATTTCTTCCACAATATACCCTAAATCATCGATCTCAAGTTCAACATTCCACAGATACCTAGAGCAGGGGCACCATGCAGCCAGACTCTTTGCTAAGGTACAGCAAAAGTGCCCTTTACTCTACTTCCCAGTAAGTTCCTCATCTCCATCTGAGACCTTATCAGTCTGGCCATCTCTGTCCATATTACTATGAGCATTCAGGTCTCAACCATTCAACAAGTTTCTAGGATGTTCCCTCATCTTCCTATCTTCTTCTGAGCCTTCTAAACTCTTCCAACCTCTGTCCATTACTGAGTTTCAAGCCACTTCCACATTTTCAGGTATCTTTTTAGTAATGCCTTACTCCTTGGTACCAATTTTCTCTGTTAGTCAGTTCTTGCACTGCTATAAAGAAATACCTGAGACTAGGTAATTTATGAAGAAAAGGTTTAATTGGCTCATGGTTTTGCAGGCTGTATAGGAAGCATAGTGGCTTCTGCTTCTTGGGGGGCTTCAGACAACTTACAATCATGGTTGTGGGAGGTTAAAGGGAAGGAGGTGCATCTTACATGGCCAGAGCCATAGCAAGAGAGAGAGGGGGAGGTGCTACCTACTTTTTTTGTTTGTTTATTTGTTTTTGTTTTTGAGACGAAGTTTCACTCTTGTTCCCCAGGCTGGAGTGCAATGGTGTGATCTCGGTTCACTGCAACCTCCGCCTCCCAGGTTCAAGTGATTCTCCTGCATCAGCCTCCCGAGTAGCTGGTATTACAGGCATGCACCACCACACCTGGCTAATTTTGTATTTTTAGTAGAGACGGGGTTTCTCCATGTTGGTCCGGCTGGTCTCGAACTCTTGACCTCAGGTGATCCACCCACCTCGGCCTCCCAAAGTGCTGGGATTACAGATGTGAGCCACTGCTCCTGGTCGTGCCACATACTTTTAGACAACCAGAACTCATGAGAACTCACCATCACAAGGACAGTACCAAGCGGGATATCCACCCCCATGTTCCAATCACCTAACGCCAGGTCCCACCTCCAACACTGGGGATTACAATTCAACTTGTAATTTGTGCAGGGACACAGATCTAAACCATATCGGCATCTATGTGGATCAGGGCTCCTGCCAGCCCCACTGCCCCTAAGCTAAGTGCCCTTTGCTGGCTACCGTGTACTTAACTGAACCCTTGGTCCCAGTAGAGTGAAGAGTGAACAGCTCTAAGACAAAGGATGGCATGACTCAGTTGGTTGACTGAGACAGATGAGGAAGAGGAAGAAGTTAAGATGACTCCCTAGGTTTCTGGTTTGAGCAAGGATGAGCCTGGAGAAGCCATTCACAGAGACCAGAAACACAAGGGAAGATGTGGGCCTGGTGTCAGATGAGTTCAGATGCCTTGGGGACATGGCAAAGGAAACACCTTGGAAATGTCCAATAGATGATTGGTAACATATTTCTGGAGCAGGAAAATATCTGATCTGGAGTGATCAGTATATTGTAGGTGGCATGTGAAAGCAGGGCACATATTTTACCTTCTGTAGATTAGAAATGTATTTCCTAAGATATGGTCATAAAAGTTCTGGACCAGTGGTTCTTAACCAAGATGATTTTGCCCCTAGGGGATACTTGGCAATATCTGGAGACATTTTTGGCTAACATAATTGATGAGAGGGGCTATTGGCATCCGTTGGGTAGGGACCAAAGATGCTGCCACATATTTTACAATGCATAGGGCAACCCCCTTAACAAAGAACTATGTTCACATTGTCAATAAAGTGATCTGATACATAAAGCAACAGTGAGATCTTAATGATTAAGGACTCAGTGTGTTACCTCAGCAAGTGAGATCATATCTCAAATCCCATTTCCCACCTGGGTGACCAGCTGAGAAATTTATTTGCTCACCCAGGCCTCCAGTTTTCTTGTCTTTAAAAACAGGCATAAATCAGGCCAGGTGTGGTGGTTCACAGCTGTAATCCCAGCACTTTTGGAGGCTGAGGCAGGTGGATCACTTGAGGTCAGGAGTTTGAGACCAGCCTGGTCAAAATGGTGAAACCCCGTCTCTACCAAAAACACAAAAATTAGCCAGGTGTGGTGGCGGGCACCTATAGTCCCAACTACTCGGGAGGCTGAGGCAGGAGAATCGCTTGAACCTGGGAGGCAGACATTGCAGTGAGACGAGATTGCGCCACTGCACTCCAGCCTGGGCGACAAGAGCAAAACTTTGTCTCACAAATTTTTTTTTAAAAAGGTATAACTCATCCTTACCTCATTAATTTTGTAGGATACTTAATTACACATTAAAATGTGTATATAATAAGTACTCAGCCAATGTTAGTTTTTTTTTCTCTTACCCTACAAATCTCCTACCTTAGAAATCTAATTTCCATGGGGAGCTTGGGCATTCCAATCCTCCTCAATCAGGAGCTAGGTGGCAGGTGGTGGCAGACACACTGGCCTTCAGACCTCATGTCAACTCTTGGCTGTACCGCAGGGCTCTCCATCACCTCTATTCAAAGATGTCTACCTCCCATTCTCCCTCTATCGCATGAATCTGTCTCATGCTCACCATGGCACTCAGAATGATGGTGTTTCTGTCTTTGCTAGCTGACCTGTTGCTTGCTTTCCCGCAAAGTGTAAGACCAGGAGGAAAGGGGCCCTGTTTGTCTTAGAATTCTTTGTGCATAAAACACTGCCTAGAACATCATGGGCACTCGATACATATTTTGCACATGAAATGAATAAATACACAAATAATTCTGCCCCAGTTTAAGAACAAAACAAACAAACAAAAACCCGTCAGAGCAAAGCTATAGTCACAGCCCTCTGTGACTTAGGGCTGAGTGTCTTCAAAGACAGAGACGGAGGCAGGGGAGGTGGCCTATTGGCCACAAAGACCCTGCTTGGGGAGCACACACTTGGAGCAGGTCTAGATACAAGGCCAAGCTCCTGGAGCTCAGAGCTCTGGAGGGAGCTGAGAATAAACTGTGGGAGGGAAGATGCACATAGCTTCAGATACCTCAGAAGGTGCTGTCTGCCTGACATTCTTAGTGTAGAAGAATTTGGAGCTCAGCTCCTGCTTGGTGGAAACCAAAAGAGCATCCACAGATAAGTAAGTCCATTTCCTTGCTGCTCAGGAAAATACCCAGATCTGCAGAGGAGCAAGACCTGCCCAAGCCACAAGGAGAGGTAAGGAGAGGGAGGTACCACGACTGCAGAGAAAGTTTAGGATTACATTTATTTGTCAGAAGGTCATTCTTACTGGCCTTTTCGTTCACACCCCTGTTACTAAAATTGCAGCATTGTCTTTCAAAACAGCCCCTTGAATGCTGCAGCATCCTTTACTGTATGGTGGCTCAAAGCTGTCTCTGAGACTACCCAGGTTGCTCCAGTGTTGGCTATCAGGAAGCATTCTCCTCTGCCCAAACCTCAACAAGAACTCATTCGTTCAAAAGTAATTTCCTGAGCATCCCTCCTGTCTGAAGGGTGCAGACACAGAGGAATAAGATGCTGTCCATGATCTTGAGGAGTTCACAGTCCAGCAATGGAGGCAAACATGGGGGACAGCTTCACCCTGATGGCAATAGGTGGAAAGACATTTGTGGGGTTTCTAACAACCAAAGAAATCTTTATAGAGTTAGAGAAACAGAGGCAGTTGGTCTAAAGAAGCTTGTCTGGAATGCTCAAGTCAAAATGAGAAAGCTGAGAAAACACAGAGTGCCCTCTTAGGTGACTTGAGACTCTCTCATAATGCCACCCATAGTTTTCCCTTCTCCTCCAAGGCCCCAGGTAGAATTTTCCCTTCTCCTCCAAGGCTCCAGGTAGACAGGCCCCCTGAAGCCATGTCACATGAATAGGCGTGGCCAATGGGTCAATAAGGTGCGAGCAGAAGTGACTGGTGGCACCTGCAGTTGGCATCTCCAGTGTCCACTCTGCAGGCTCCCCACTTCCTGCTGCAACGCTGAGTAGTAATGCTCATAATGGTGGCGGCCCCACCAGCTTGGGCCCTAAAGGTAGGACAAGTGTGTGAGCCCTCACCTGCTCCATGACAGTTACATAGGGAAAGAAAGAAATAAACTTTTATTGGTTAAAGTCACTGACATTTGGGTTTTCCTTGAAGCATAATCTAGTGTGCCCTGACTGATACCACCCAACCCCAAATGACCTAACTCACAAAGTCTACAATTTAACCCCTAGAAATTTCTTTTTTCAGGGTAAAGATGGATACATTTTATTGTATTAGTCAGGTGTAGCTAGTTTAGTCAACAACAAAAATTCCCTAATCTAAGATGGATTTATTTGGTGCTCAGATCAGAGTCAGATTTGAGTCATGTGGCTGTACTCTATATTGTACCTCTGCCATCAGGACACATAGCCTGCAAGGCTGCTGTAACAGGAGAAAAGGGAGGCAGCAGATTGACTTGTAACTGACAAAAGCCACTCTGCTCACAGTCCATTGGCCAGAAGTAAACACATGGCCCCATACTGGATCTGGGATGGTCAGTCTTAGTGTCAACTTGAATGGGCCACGAGATGCCCAGATTAAACATTTGTTCGGGGTTTGTCTGTGAGGGTGTTTTAGGATGAGATTAGCATTTGAATCAGCAGACTCAGTGAAGTAGATGGCCCTCCCCAGTGTGGGTGGTCACCATCCAGTCCATCGACAGCCTGCATAGAGCAAGGTAGAGGAATGGGGAATTTCCCCCCATTTTTACAGCATTACTGCTTGAGCTGTAACATCACATCTCACCTTCTCCTGCCCTCAGAATGGGATTGACATCTTTGGCTCCCCTGGTTCCAGGCCTTTGGACTGAAACTGGATTATACCATGGGATCCACTGAGTCTTCAGCTTTCACATGGCAGATCATGGGACTTCTCAGCCTCCGCAATCACATGAGCCAATTCCTCATAATAAACCTCTCTTTTCTCTCTCTCCATATATATGCGTGTGTGTGTGTGTGCGTGTGTGTGTGTGTGTGTGTATTAGGTCCCTCTCCTGTGGACCCAGAGCATGATCAGTTTCCATACTGCCCCTGCAGACAGCAGGTAGGAGGTATTCTTGGGCATTTGTCATGCTGAACTAAATGCCTTTTACCTGTGTAACCTCCAGAAAGTCCTATAACCTCTCTATGTCTCTGTTCCTATATCTGTAAAATGAGAATAATACTGCCATCAATCTGACAGGATTGTTATGAGGAATCAATACATTAATATATAGGAAGCATTTAGAAGTCCCTGACATGGCCTGGCGCGGTGGCTCACGCCTATAATCCCAGCACTTTGGAAGGCCAAGTCACATGGATCATGAGGTCAGGAGTTCAAGACCAGCCTGGCCAAGGTGGTGAAACCTTGCCTCTACTAAAAATACAAAAATTAGCCAGGAATGGTGTCAGGGACCTGTAATCCCAGCTACTCAGGAGGCTGAGGCAGAGAATTGCTTGAACCCGGGAGGCAGAGGTTGCAGTGAGCCAAGATCGCACCACTGCACTCCAGCCTGGGTGACAGAGTGAGACTCCGTCTAAAAAAAAAAAAAAAAAAAAAAAAGAAGTTCCTGGCACAAATTATACAAGTGCTAGCTATTATTTTTATTATCGTTATTTACTATTATCTACCTATCTCCCGCCAAACCCTGTATTAACCACGATCTGGCTAGTGTGAGTTACATAGGTGTACTACCCTACCTTGCATCCATCATTTGTTTACTGTAAAAAAATTACTTCATATCCCACCCTACTTAAAAATGTGCTACTGAAGTCAAGCTAAGGGTATGAAAAAAATGTGCCAGTGGACATTCATGCAAGTAAAACAGTCGTTTATGATGATCTAAGCTCAGAACCTAGCTACATGTTACATAGACACTCAGACGGGCTTTTGTGCACACTGTTAATATTTCCTAAATGTTCTAGGAAGCAACTACAGTGTAAAGTGAGAGAAGCTTGTGCTTTGTTTGGTCTGGAGTTCTTTCAAGAGTCACTTGCTGTTTGGGAAAATTACAACACTCTCAGCAATTCTACTCATAGTCTTTGAATCACCAGCAAAACACACCCAAGTTGGTCTGTGTTTGTAAGTGTGCATTCACAGTGGTTCCTTATTTATAGGTGTTGGGAATCTAATTGTTTCATCATGTCTTCCAGTGTGGTCATGCCCAAGCACTTGCATATTTAGAAATATACTACAAATCATTTTTATTCCATTTCTCCTTTATATGTAAAAGCACATCATATCTATTGTCTTAAAATTACATATGTAAGGAGATCATAGGATCTATAATTTGGATTTCAGATAGTAAAGAATATCTACTTTACAAAGGGGAATGGAGTCATGAGTTTTAGTTCTTTTCTAGGAAATAAATGGGTCAGAAAGAGGAAGCTTGCACTGGCAGAGGGTGTGGTGGAATTCCAGGTATGTAAACAGCATTTAGAGAAGTTACCCTATGCTCCTCTATCATTCTTCCCTAGCCTTCTGAACTGTATTTTCTTCCAGCTTCTAAGACACAGGCAGTATCTATGCATCTTTGCCTTTTAAATTATCTAGAAACAATTACGTTTCTTGTTCCTTGTATCCCAATGGGTTTGGGTTTTTTTTTGTTTTTTTTAGAAGAAACAGCACTGGGTTAGGAGACAGAGGACCTCAGTTTGAGTCTTCTGCTGGTGACCTCGGGACACTGCACTTGTCTGGGCCTCTGTTTCCTCATCTGCAAAAGTGAGAGTAATCGTCTCATTTCTGAGCGGGGAGTGTTTTGAGCTCTGTAAGGGGCCACAGGAAAACAAGGCAGCAGGCCCAGGAGGGCCAAGACCACAGCCCCTGGAAAGAATAAATCAGGCTCACTGGAGAGCAAGGCGTGCTGGAAGGAGCTCAGACTGGCTCTGCCCCACAGCAGGCCCTGGGACTCAGGTCTGCTCTCTGAGCCTCAGTTTCCCCATCTGCAAAGCAGGCACAGGGGCAGAACTAACTAGATGAACTCTAAGATTCCTTTGCCCACAGAAGCCCTGTAAAATTAATTAAAGGTAGATTTGTCTGTGGAAAGGAGAAATATATTTATTCAGAAGAGATAGTTTCTGTGATGGTTTAATTTTGTGTCAACTTGACTGGGCCAACGGGTTAATGCTCTGATTCACCAATTTTTTCCAGGTGTATCTGTGCAGATGTTTCTGGATGAGACTAGCATTCAAGTGGGGGAACTTAGTAAAGCAGATGGCCCTTCCCAGTGTGGGTGGAAACCATCCAATCCATCGAGGGGCTGAATAGAACAAAAAGGCAGAGGAAGGAGGGAAAGATTCATCCCTTTTGCTTCCTGCATGCCTGGTTGAGCTGGGGCATCTCATCTTCTCTTGCCCTTGGATCGGGACTTATAGCGTCAAATTCCCTGGTTGTCAGGCCTTTGGATTCAGGCTGGAATTACAGCACTCACTTTCCTGGGTCTCCAGCTGGTGGATAGAAGATGGTGAGAATTCTCAGCCTCCACAACCACATGAGTCAATTCCTCACAATCTTTTCATTAATTTATATCTATATCTATATATCTATATGTCTTTCCTATTGGTTCTGTTTTTTTGGAGAGCCATAATACATTCTATTCTAATGATGGAAAGAAGTTAAGCCCCAGTTGTTCCACATGTCTGGGAATTGCATTGGAAGAAACAGTCTCCTAGTGGAAGGTGACGGTGGTCATTTCCACATACCGTGGAAGCTCTCAGAGAAGGGACATTGTATCTGAAACACAGGCAAAGGGCTGTCACTCATACCCTGGGTTAGCACCAGAGACATACATTCTCTCATTTGACACACATCTGTTCTCTCTAACCATGCTCCGTGCTGGGTGCACCACTTAGGCCACTCTAGGTCAACAAAAGAAGCGGGTACAGAGAAAAGCTGAGCCCAGGCTCTGTGCTAACTGTGATGACTGAGGTAGCTCAGACAACTATAGGAAGGAGTACAGAGCAGGGTCACCTAACCTAGCCAGGGAATGTAGGTGTCTGGGGAAATGCCAAGGAGGCACAATACTTCTAGATAAAGAGAAAGTTTGGAAAGCATGGTAGTTCCAGGCAGTGGGAACAGCCTGTGCAAAAGCATGGAAGCATGAGAAAATGCGGTGGGTTTTAGGAATGATTAATAATCACATCTGTTGGGCATAAAACAGGGGATTTGGAAAATCTAGAATTGAGGCTGATTGAGTAGATAGAGGCTGGCCAGGAAGGCCCTTGCATACTCTCATGAGTAGTCGTGATTTGCCTTTAGGCAATTGGGAGCCATTGAGGAATTAGAAACAGGAGGTTGACATAATCAGATCTGTGTTTTCAAAAGACCTTGATGTCTTCCACTATGTGTGGAAACACCAAGTCAGGGAGAAAATGCGAGGCAGAATGAAAACTGAACCACGACTGTGTCTATGGGAGTCAATGCAAGACTGATCTGAAAGATACTATAGGAGGAAGAAGAGAAAAGGGAGATCAGAGGGCAGCCTGGGTGACTGCTATCAACAAGTCCTTGGGCAGGGAATATTGCCCAGACACGTAGAGGATAAATGTAAGGCATTTGAGATATAAGATGATGATGGGCAATTGATGTAGGACAATGTCACATTAGTCTTTGTGTCAATCCTGAAAGTTGGTTGCTTTGGGATGTTGGATTTTCAGAGAGAGAAAGTGACTTGCCCAAGTTCACACCTCCAGGAATCCAGCTATGATTACAAGTGCCCTATATTAACTGGGACCTTGAATGACAGAAGTTTGAGAAGCCCTACCAGAAGCTCTCAGTGGCCTGCTGCTGTGCCATTGAAATGTATTTCAGTGTCTAAGAGAAACTGCATTGTCCTCCCGGCAGCCCTGGACTGGACCCTGTAATATCATGAGCTACTCTGGAAGAGGAGAGACAAAGTTCACTGCTCTGAGCAGCAGGGTCTTTGGTTGCCATGTGACTGAAGATGGGTACAGATTTTTTTTTGTAAACGTAATAAAAATCAAAAATAATAAAACGAGGTGTGATTTCTTCCATGAAAAACCATAAAATCTCTCTCATAGTCTCCTAGTCTGAATGCCTCCTTCCTTCTCTCTCCCCTTTGGCTCATGAATTTCTCATTCCTGCCAAATAGGTCGGTTGAGTTGGAAACATTAATTGTTTGCTCTAGTGGATGCCAAGGTTCCTGCCTGGCCTTCCTCAACTGACCCAACTTCATGGGCCTTTCAAAGCCCAGCTTAGATAGCCCCTTTTCTTGGACCCTCCCTGCTGCCCAGCCATGCCCCCACTGCACACATGCAGCTAGGTGAGGTCAGTCACTGTCTCTTGAGCCCTCCTCAGCTCTGGGGAGACCCTCCTCCTCTCAGCACCTGCTCCCATGGCCTTCCCCCTTAGACTCTGAGGATCCTGTCCTGGAAGTGGGGGCCTTGTCTTCTCTGCTTTCATATCTTCCTTCCTAAAATGACTGCCACCAAAATGCTGAATCAATGGACAAATGGATGAATAAATGAGTGGATTCAGAAGATGCTAGTGAGGTGAACTGTCATGAACACACTATCTCTGAGACATTAAAAATGTTTCATTAAGTTATTTTTATAAAACACACATACCATACACCATGGAATACTATGCAGCCATAAAAAATGATGAGTTCATGTCCTTTGTAGGGACATGGATGAAGCTGGAAACCATCATTCTCAGCAAACTATCTCAAGGACAAAAAACCAAACACCGCATGTTCTCACTCATAGGTGGGAATTGAACAATGAGAACACATGGACACAGGAAGGGGAACATCACACACCGGGGCCTGTTGTGGGGTGGGGGGAGGGGGAGGGATAGCATTAGGAGATATACCTAATGTTAAATGATGAGTTAATGGGTGCAGCACACCAACATGGCACATGTATACATATGTAACTAACCTGCACGTTGTGCACATGTACCCTAAAACTTAAAGTATAATAAAACAAACAAACAACAACAACAACAAAACACACATACCAAGCCCAAAATATCCTTACAGTGCCCAAGGTTGTAAAATGAAAAGTGAGTCTTCTTTCCAGCTCCCAGGATCACTCTGCAGAAGGTGCTGCCCACAGGTGTCTTCTTCTGTTTTGAGACATTTCCCTTTTACATTCTTTACACAACTGGAGGCATGCTGCACAAACTGTTCAAATAAAAGAAATAAAATAAAAAGAAATCTTTTCATTTCTTTTAACAATATCATGGAGATCGTTCCACACCATTTTCTGTTCAGAGTTATGGAGTTCCTTTTTACGTATGTATAATAGTTTATTTGGCCAAGCTTCTATTGGAAGACAAGGATGACATGCCAATTAATATTCTCAACTCCAGGGCTTCTTAGCCTTCATCCTCACTAGCATTAGGTACTCTTTTATTCATTTTGGACCTTGCTGGTGACTTCTGGATGAAAGAGATGGTGTTGTCAGTCAATGTGCATTCAACTGTTCTATTTGCATTGTGTTTACTTAATAATTAATGTTTTTAAATACTTTTGCCAACCACGGTGAAAATACTTCAGAGACAGGGACAATATCATACACAATTACTGCTCTCACGTGGCACTAAATACATGTCTGAAATGAATGGGTAAATGAATATCTGGGTGCTCAAACCTGGATGATAAGAGTTGGGAAGGGTTGGCAAATATTTTCTGAAGCAAGGTCAGTGGCTTAAAAGCCCAATTGATTAAGATATTTCCTGCATTATATTCCACCAAATCAATGAAACAATTCATTTAATCCACTTTCTATTAATGGCTGGTTAACTTCCTTTCAATCCTTTACTATTATAAACAATGCTGTGTACTTTTCCGAGTATTTTCCTATGAAATAGCTCTAGAAAGTCCTAAACGACAAATTGCTGAATCAAAACATTCACTGTTTTTAGAAGTTTTTGATATATATATGATTGATTTTTTCCTCTAGAAGATTTGCAGAAATTTTCACTCCAACAGGGACCTCTGAATCTTTGCCATACCTTGTTCCATCCTCGAGCAGGGAAAAATCATGTGAAATGTAGACATGTGTTTCCCCAATTATTAGTTCTGTCGAGCATACTTTTACATGCGTGTTGGCCATTTGTATTTCTTGTGTGAATTATTTGTTCATTTCCATGGCCCATTTTTCCACTGGGATTTTGCCTTAGTTCTTTCCTGGCAGAATGTCACTGTGGGGTTTCCAATGAACCACGTCCCCTGGTGTGTGTGCCCTTGTTCCATTCCCCCTTGAATCTGGCCAGGCTGCTTGGGTGACCCACTCTAACTGACAGAAAGTGGCAGATGTAACATTGGGACAGTTTCAGGGCTAAACCTTCAGAAAGCCTGGTAGCATCTGCCTTTGCTCTGTTGGAAGCCAGCAGCCATATACCAAGCCCAGCTACCTTCACACCCCCAGACTGTGAGAAGTCCCAAGCAGCCACATGGAGAAACCACGAGGGAGAATGCTGACGTCCCAGTCAATAGCCTTGCCTGAACTCCCAGCCAGCCACGTGTGTGAGCCATCTCAGAGGAGGGTCCCCCAAGCCTCCCTTAGCCACCTGAGGTGCCACTCCCTGTCGAAATTGTAGAATCAAGAGCAAATAAGTAAAACAACTGTCGTTTCAAGCCACTAGTTCAGGGTAGTTTGTTACACACCAAACTACCATTAAAAAACCAAAACACTTACATTGTGTAAGAATTCTACAGATTAAGATTTGTGTTAACTGTCAGAAGTTAACTATCATGGTTAGATATCAAGGTGAGATCCAAGAAAGATTCATACAGTACATTCTGTGCATGATGCACTGTAAGTCTCTTTTAACCTGGAGGCATGTCTCCAGCCTGCAGCTTGATTGTTTTGTATTTTTGTCCTGGTGGAGAGAAGCCAGACATCTTGAAGCATGTCTCCTCTAGAATCGTCTGCCGCCTCCTCAACCACTTGCAGTTGGTTTCCAGCTGGGCTTGGACATGGTCATTTTCAGAGCCAGCTCTGGCCTGTGGTATGTCTTTATCAGCAGCCCATCTGCAAGCCACAATGAAAGGCCTCAGAAGAAAGTCACCCTGCCAAAGCCTTCATTTCAAAGTCCAGTCCCCAGAATTGTGAGAAAATAAATAAATTTCTGTTGTTTAGTTCTGTGGTACTTTCTCATGGCAGCACAAGCAAACTAATATAGCTGATAATCCTTAATGTACACCCAGTATGTAGGAATCCTTATCATTAAATATTATAGGTGAAGGAGGTGAGGTTAGAACAGATTAAGTCACCTGTCCAAGGCCATCTGATATGGTTTGGCTGTGTCCTCACTCAAACCTCATCTTGAATTCCCATGTGTTGGGGCAGGTACCTGGTGGGAGGTAATTGAATCATGGAGGCGAGTTTTTCCTGTGCTGTTCTCGTGACAGTGAATAAATCTCATGAGATCTCATGGTTTTAAAAAGGGGAGTTTGCCTGCACAAGCTCTCTTTGCCTGTCAACATCCATGTAAAATGTGACTTGCTCCTCTTTGCCTTCCGCCATGATTGTGAGGCCTCCCCAGCCATGTGGAACTATAAGTCCATTAAACCTCTTTCTTTTGTAAATTGCCCAGTCTCAGGTATGTCTTTATCAGCAGCCATCTGCAAGCCACGATGAGAGGCCTCAGAAGAAGGTCACCCTGCCAAAGCCTTCATTTTGGACTTCCAGCCTCCAGAATTGTGAGAAAATAAACAAATTTCTGTTGTTTAGGTCTGTGTTATGTCTTACGGCAGCACAAGCAAACTAATATAGCAGTTAATCTGTGACACACTCCCAGCGTTTAGGAATCCTTATCATTAAACATTACAGGTGAAGAAGGTGAGGTTAGAACAGATTAAGTCACCTGTCCAAGGTCATCCTATTAGAAAATGGCAGAGCAGATGCTCAGACCAAAAACTGTCTTATGTCAAACTCCCACACCAAACTCTCCTCCAAAAAATGTCAACAGAAACACCAACATACTCAGAATGTTGTATGGACTGGGGATGGTATAAGATTCCTGCCCTCTGCCCCACTTTCTTGTGAAATTTTCTCCGGACCTGAGAGGACCAATAAATGACCCCTCCCTCACTCAACACTTCTGTCCTCTCTGGGCCACATATATTGGGGTTAAGAACATGGAATTTGGAGTTAAACTGGCCAGGATCCGAGCTCCTGGTGACTTGGCCATGGGTTTGCTGTGTGAAGTTGGGTGTGTTATTTAACCTCTCTGAGCCTCATTTTCCTCATGGAGAAGATTCATTTGCTCTCAACCTTGTGAAGTAACTGTGGGAACTCAGGAGACAAAAGCTGTAGCTCATGGCCCAGAGCTTGGCCCCGAGGGGGACCCAGTAACTCAGAAGCCTCAGGGCAGGAGTCCCCAGGGCAGCTCTTCTCTCTGGGCTGGCCTCAGCAGCATCCCCCTCTCCCCTAAGAGGTCTCTTGGCCACCAAGGGGCTGAGTCTCACTGGGCTGTGTATCTTCAGAGCACAGCTCAGTGCCTGGCTCCTAGTAGACCCTTGGGAAATATGGGTTGTACAAATTAAAGTGGAAAGAGTAAATAGAAAAACAAATCTGGTCAGAAACTTCTGTGATGCTGTGTGTGCTTTTAGATATAATCTCCTGGAATCCTCTTATTATTTTAGTAATTTAGAATTTTATTAAGCTCCTTAAGAAGATGCCAGTCGACCTTGTGGTACTACAGGGTGCAGGCCCATTCCAGAGCTGAGCTTCAAAGTGGGTCGGTGGCCTAGGTATAGTATTCTCTCTCATGGGATCTGAACTCTAGGTCTTGTGATTCACACAAACATATGCGGGGTGGCCCTCAGATGTAATTTAATGAACCTCTCCAAGGGACAGGGCCAACTTTGGCTGGAAGTGCCATAAGTCCACTAGTAGGGTGGGCAGAAAGAAAAGACGTGTGGGTGTGAAAAGACACATGTGTGTGATGTTCCTCTCCCACCGCGGGAAGCATCCAGGGTGCCAAGGCTGGCCCACACCACCTCTGTGACCTCCCTTCCCTACCCTGCCAACATCCGGTCTACTCAACACTACATCATGCGTTTGAAGCCTGGCAATCGTTTTCTAGGGCACGACTTAGAAACTGGGACATAGATCACTATTGATTGGTGAAGACCAAGAGCATTTCCTCACAGGGCAGGAAAGGTCATTGGCAATTCATTTATTCATTCACCCATGCATTCACTCACTCAAGAAACTGGCTCTGATCAAGTGCTTGCTGACCTGGGGGATGGAAAATAAATGAGACCTGGTCTCTGCCCTCTAGACACTTCTGGCCAAACGCAAACAAGCATGACGCTAAATGCCCACAGTGGTGTGTGTTTTGCAGAGCCAGGTATGGCACTGGGGGAATAAGGGGTCAGCATCTTAACCAACCTAGTGTGAGGGAAGGGAAGGAAGGGGGCAGGGGGACAGGATGATCTAATTAATAGAAGTGCTGGTCTTTAGGTTCCTGCTCATGAAAATACAGCACATACACCGTCATCTTTATTCTCCTAAGAACTCCAACAAGATTTAATTCTCAGCCCTCATTTTACAGACAGAGTATCAAGGTTGACAGAGGTGGGGTAATTTTTCCTAACAAGAAAATGATGCAGATGGGATCTGCATCCAGATGCCTGATGCTGAGTCCAGCCACTACCATCAGGCAATCAGGAAGGGGCAGATGCAACTAAGACAGAAACTCAAAAGCTGAGAAGGGAAAGAGCAGCCCATCAGAGCTGCAGTGAGTGTGGCAGAGCAGGGGAAAGGGTGAGATATGGTGGGGCAGAGGGGGAGGATTGAGACCTAAGGGGCTCTTGCCTGGAGCCTCCATTAGCTCAGGGTGGGGCAATGCCCAGAGAAGTGAAGGGAATTGTCAAAGATGCATGACCCCAGTGGCAGAGCAAGAATTTTGATCCAGCATTCTCTTCATGAGAACCTGCTATTCTTGGCTGGGTGTGCAGGCTCATGCCTGAAATCCCAGCACTTTGGGAGGCTGAGGCAGGTGGATAACTTAAGGCCAGGAGTTCGAGGCCAGCCTGACCAACGTGGTGAAACCCTGTATCTACTAAAAATGCAAAAAATTAGTCGGGTGTGGTGTGGTGGCACACGCCTGACACATGGAAGGCTGAGGCATGAGAATCATTTGAACCTGGGAGGTGGAGGTTGCAGTGAGCCAAGGTTGCGCCACTGCACCCCAACCTGGGTTACAAAGCAAGACTCTGTCTCAAAAACAAAACAAACAAACAAAAAACTTCTGCTCTTTCCTCTGCAAGGGCTGCCTGGCCAGCCCTGGTCAACCTTGGGCCTGAGAGGAGCCAAGGTCAGCTGGGCAGTGAGGTGGAGGATATGGGAGGGAGAGAACCAGTATCTGCTTTTTTTCTCTTCCAGTTAAATAAAAGCTCAAATAACAAAAGTGCTACCTAATCCCTAAGCCCTCGTGCGCACAAGGCCATATCCAGATGGATTCGCTAGGCTGGTTGGTCGAACTCCTCTGGAGATGGGGCCAAAGCTGCAAATATTTAACCAGGGAAGGGACGGGTAGGTCCCATGCTTCCCCAGACCTGCACGACTCAGCCCTAGCGATGACCCCAGGTACTTGGAAAAAGTGCTGTGTGAGATTTCTGCCTGAATCTGCCTCCCTGTCCCCTACCACTGTGGTCTGGGGGTGTCTCCAAGCAGCTGCAAGCCTGAAAGGTGCAGGATCCATCTTTTGCTGGAAAGAAAACTTCTCCAGACCCTCAGCACTGAACAGCTGAGGTGAAGAAATCTTCTACAATCAGGGCATAAACGCTTAGAGGGAAGGTTTATTGTCTCTTCTTTACAGATGGGGAAACTGAGGCCCAGAGAAGGGAAACCCTTGCCTAGTGTCACCATAGCAGAATAAGGATGTAAACTCAGTCTCCTGACAGCCAGTTGTGGGCTTTATCCTCCCCAGCTTAGTCTGCCCGGGCTGCCATAAACAAATACCACAGACTGGGTGGCTTAAAGAACAGGCACTCATTTCTCACAAGTTTGGGGGCTGGGAAGTCCAAGATCAAGGCACTGGCAGATCTGGTGTCTGATGAGGACTCACGTCTCGGTTTGCATGTGGCCACCTTCTTGCTGTGTCCTCACATGAAGGAGACAGAGATTTTGTGTCTCTTCCTTTTCTTATAAGGACAGTTACATCACAAGGGTCCCAGCCTCATGACCTCCTCTAATCCTAATTGCCTCTCAAATGCCTCGCCTCCAAACACCATCACATTGAGATTCAGGCTTTAACCTACAAATCTGGAGGAGGCACATTCAGTCCATTGCACTCCCCAAGACTGGGTTATACCTTGTGCCTCTTTGGTTCTTCACCCAACTGCAAAATCTCCATCCCACCCCTCCCACTCTAATGTCAAAATCAGTCTGTCTCCTCCCTGGGTCCTGAGCACACTCCTCAGGGGCTCAGGAACCTCTTCATCTCTCTCTGCAAATCTGGAGCTGGCTCAGTGCCTGGCCCAAGGCGGGTGCTAAGGGAATATTTATTAAATCTATTTAACTTTCTCTCTTAATGCATTCCACATCCTGCTTCCAGAGTTATCTTTCTGTTTGTGTATAGGAGGGTAAGGTAGGTAGAGGGTTCAGCCCATGCAAAGGCCTCATGGCAGGAGTGTTCATAGTCAGTACTAGGAACTTGGAGGAGGCCAGTGTGTGGCTGGAGCAGAGAGCAAAGGGAAAGTCTCAGGGCAGTGTGTTAGTCCACTCAGGTTGCTGTAACAAAGTACCACAGACTGGTGGCTTGAGCAACAGACATTTACTGTCTCACAGTCCTGGAGGCTGGAAGTCTGAGTCCAAGGCGTCAGCAGGACTGGTTTCTTCTGAGACCTGTCTCTTTGGCTTCCCATCTTCTCCCTGTGCCTTGATGGGGTCTTCCCTCTGTTTGTATGTGTCCCAGTCTCTTCTTATAAGGACAACAGTCATATTGAATTAGGTCCCACACTAGCAGCCTTATTTTATCTTAATTACCTCTTTAAAGACTCTCTCTCTAAATGCAGTCACATTCTGAGGTCCTGGGGTTTAGGACTTCAACATAGGAGTTTCTGGGAGACACAGTTTATCCCATAACAGGCAGGGCCTTGGAAGGCTTTGCAGAGCCTCAGGGAGTTTGGACCTTATTCTAAGTTGCTGTGAGACCAGCAGAAGCCTTTCAGCCAAAAGATAAAGTACCAGATTTGCTTTTGAAAAAGATCCCCATGGCTGTTGTGTGGTGACTCAGCTTCCAGGGGGTTAAGGGTTGAAACAAAGAAGAGGCCCTTGGAGTGGCCCAGTGGACAGATGATGGTGGCCAGACCAGGGCAGGTTGGGGAAGGTGGGGAGAAGTGGCTGGAGCGGGGTAAGTTTAGAGATAGAAATGACAGTCCTGCTGACAAGTGGATGGATGGAGGATTTGAGAGACAGAAGACATAAAGGAAAACTGGATTCAAGTCTTGCTCAGCCCCATGGTGGTGAGGTGACTTTGGGGAGGTGATTTCATGTCTCTGGGGTCCTGCTGAGATGTCTGTAAAATCTGAATCAGGAGGCACAGCTCACTGGCAGACGGGGAAGTAATGTGTGGAAGGTGTTCCGTGGAGGCGCATTCATGGGTAGTGATGCTGAGCATCTGATATATGCCCCCCAGGCCAGACACTGGGCCCGACATCCACGT
Organism: Pan troglodytes; assembly: GCF_028858775.2. Taxonomy (NCBI): domain Eukaryota; kingdom Metazoa; phylum Chordata; class Mammalia; order Primates; family Hominidae; genus Pan; species Pan troglodytes. The sequence continues at coordinate 143,617,902 of NC_072405.2, forward strand.
TGGGGGTGATCCACTCCCTGTAGGGGTATCTCCCGTGCCTCCCAGGGAGTCCATTCCAACACCTAGATGTTCTGTTAGATTTTCAGCAATGTCCACCCTTATTTCTCAGTTTTATCTCTCTGAGTCACCAAAGCAAGTCCACATCACACCTGTCCCTTCGGGTATGGGAGCCCCCTGTTGTATTCCTGTCCTGTGGCAGGATACCATGGAGTCAGAGATTTGGAGATTTGTATTTGCTTTTTTTTTTTTTTTTGAGACAGGGTCTTGCTGTGTTGTCCAGGCTACAGCCTCAACCTCCGGAAGTCAAGCTATCCTCCCAACTCAGCCTCTCGAATAGCTGGGACTACAGATGTGCACCAGTGAACCCAGCTAATTTTTCTATTTTATGTAATGTCGGGTTTTCTCCATGCTGCCAAGGCTGGTCTTGAGCCCCTGGGTTCAAGCAATCCTCCCACCTCAGCTTCCCAGAGTGCTGGGATTCTAGGCGTGAGCCACCATGCTTGGCCTGGAGGTTTGAATCCCAGCCCCTGGCTCTTAGACACTGTGTGATCCTGGCTGGTCACATCACCTCTTGGGGTCCTGCTTTCCTCAGACATAAGGTAAGCGTAATCATAATCGAATCACAGGCTGCCGTGAAGAATAAACAAGATGAGCTCATACAACGGTCAGGACCCAATAAAGGGCAACAATTTTAACATCAAAATCTATTTGTGAGAAAATAAAAGTTACTTAAACTTTGTGTGGGAGGCTTCTTGCAAGCTTTAGGATGGGGAAAAACAGATATGGTGGATCTCACAGTTTTATTTCCTAGACCATGCCTATGCCACCAGTGAAGGCATTGGCCGGATCATTGGTTGTGGTTATTATCTTTGCTGGGGTCCTAGTCATCTCCTCCCTGAGCACACTCTTCATGTGACCAGCATCTCAGTGCTTCTGTCCCACTCTTGTTACCGTGAGTTATGGCTGTCATCGACACCACCCTACAGCCCTTCAGAACGACTTCCACCTGACGCCCACTCACTTCCTGCCGTCCTCAGCCAAGCATCATGGCCGCCCAGAACAGACTGGATGGGGATCAGGCTCTGCTTGGCCCACGGGCTTCTGCTGAGAGGAAACTCTTTGCCAACTGGGACATACTAGGGAAGGGGCTGAACTCTAGGTGGTCCCTACCCCACCTTACCAACCACACACCCCTTATGTCTTCCATTCCACTCTGCCTTCCCTTCCCCCCACCCCATAAGAGGCCCTTCCAGACCCACTCACCTTTTACACAGGAAATGACCAACAAGACCACCAAGGCCTGCATATCCCAGAGAGGGGCCTTAGGAGGATGCAGTTGGGGTTCCCCAACATCATTTTTGAGGCACATGCATAAGGTGTTAAATAAAATCAAGCCACAGCAGACAAAATTTCATCCTAGTTCCTTGCATCCTTCTGGTTACATCAAGGAGCAGGCCTCAGTTTCGCACCAGGGCAGATGCTAACACCTCCTCTGCTCTCCTTTTCACCAGGAAGGAGCAGCCTCTGGGCTGGGCACCTCCCCCAGCAGCTAGACCTAGCTGGAAGTTAATATCTTGTTTGCTTTTGATTGTGTTTATTTTTACCCAGGCCTTTGATTTATGACCAGCCAAACTACTTCTCCACTCAGAACAGCTATACACTGGTTATCCTTTAATTTTTATATTTCAATTTATACAAAGGGATCCATTAAATTTTCAAAAATATAGAGGAATGAGTTTTACAAAGTGTACTTGGATTATGTCAAAAATCATAATTGTGGTACACAAAAAACTACCATTTGGGAAACATTACTTGGACACAAACAGGAATCCAGGCAGGGAGAAAGTGAGGCCCTGGAAGGGGCTTCCTCTCAGCTAATACTCAGTGGAGCTGGGCCGATGGAGGGAGTCACATTTGTTATGGGCTCCCTACGCACTAGCATTGTACACAACCAGTTACTCTACACAAGCAGCCTGTGAGATGCTATTTTCCCTGCTATGGTTCTGCAAACTGGGTTTCAAAGAGGTTGGGTGACTTTTCCAAAGTCACACAGCTAATTGAGGTACAGGCAAGACCAGAGGCCTTGTTTCCTGGGCATATGTTCTTAGAAAGAACTGTAGCCTAAACCCCTCACCCCAAACCCCCCTCTCCTTCCCCTGCTCATCTGGGGAGCTGAGTATATAAGGCCTGAGCTGGCCTTTGTCTTGACATGAAGGGTGGAACTTCTCCTTGTACTGACCCACAACCAAATGCTGACACACCTCCTAAACCCACAGAACTCAATTTTCTCCTACAAAAGCCACGTGCCAAGGAGTACCTACTTGGAGCTAGGGCCTCATTTATATTAAGTTGACTTTGCATACAGCCTTGTGTGTTAGCCCATTTTAGACCTCAGTATACTGAGGCCCAGACTGGTTCTATAACTTGTCAAAACTCACCCAGCTGAGAAGAAAAAGAACTGAAATTCCCACTCGCATTGGTCTGGCTCCAATGCTGACATCGGCATCAGTATCCCTGCCCTTGACCTACAATTTCAGAGAAGCCCCAGTCTTCCCTGACCCCACTATCTCTGCAGTAACCTGAGTCTCTCACCCCTAATCTCCCTCCTGGGGCTGGAAGCACTGTATTTGGCAGCATCTGTTAAAAAGGCCATGTGGACTCCCATGATGACAGTGGGCTCCTGGGAAGAGGTGGGATTGGGGATCTGAAGGAGGCAGGTAGGCCGGGCTCCTCCCATGAGAGATCCTGCCTCTGGGATGTTCATACCCTTGGCCTCAAGGGGCCAGAGCAGAGGGAAGGGTCTGTATTGGGAAATCAGAAATTTCTCTGCTGGACACTTACTCACTCCCAATGACCTTGGGCAAACTGTAGCCCCTCGGTTTACTCATCTGTAAAATGGAAAAGAGCTTCAGGAATTTTGAACTCGCAGGCATCATATGGCCCACAAGCTTGTCCTGGTGCTTTTTACAAAAGAGGAATAATTCTCATTATTTAATCTCTCTAAAGTAATGTCAGGGGGAGTCAGATAGAGGGTCTGTCTACAAAAGGTACATGTCCCTCCCTCCCTCCATTCCTTCCTTCCTTCCTTCCTTGCTCCCTCTCTCCCTCCCTTGTTCTTTCCTTCTCCTTTCTTTTTTTCTCTCTTTATTCCTTTCTCTTCCTTTCTCTCCCTCCATTCCTCCCTCCCTCTAATGTCCCACCCTCTGTCCCTCCTCTTTTCTTTCTTTTATCTTTGCTTGTTTGTTTGTTTGTTTGTTTTGGGGGAGGGCACACTGATGCATGTATGGAAAGGAAAACTCTTCCTGTTAATATACAAAGTGAATCTGTGGCCATGGCTGTACTCCTCATTTTCATGGTCTGCTGCCTGTCCCGGGAGGCTGTGGCTCTGGACTGGAAGGGCTGGAGGTCCCCTCCCTGAGGACAGCCTCTGCAGCTGCTGGCCAAAGGCATGGCAGCCCCAAGAGTCAGCTGCCCAAGGCTGAGTCTGGAATGTCTTGTTTTGTTGTGTCATTAACACAGTGTTCATTTTTAGGGCCTGACTTGGGAACGGGTGCCAAGAGCATTCCTGAGGGGTCAGAAGGGAGGGTGTTTATTGTCAGGCTACAGAAGTAACTTCCTTCAGTAATCCCTCAAGCACTCAGCAAACCTTCATTAGGCACCTACTACTGTATACCAATCACTGCACCAGGCCCAAGAGATGCAGAGAGGATCAATTAGCTATAATCCCTGTCCTTGGACAGCTCCCAGGACTGTGGGAGAGGCTGACCTATCAAGGGACAGCCCCCAGGGGTAAGAACAGTGACAGCGGAAAGCCCAGCGCACTGTAGGGTAGAGATGGTGACGCAGAGGGGTGGCCTCCAGGCTGCTTGAGTGCACCGGCCCTTTATTCTAGGGAATGTGCTAGAAGGACATAGTTACCTCTCCAAGAGGGCCTTTTGCAAAGGTATTCTTTTGCAATTCGTGATTATTTTTCCTAATTGCAAGACTCACTTATTCCTACTTTCAGAAATCTTAAATGCTATGAAATGTGTGAGTCCAACAGTAAACATTCCTCAGAGATAACCAATGTTGGCTGTGTGCATTTCTTCAGCATTTTCTTGCAGGCTTCAGCATAACTAACACTCCTGGGGGCTTACCGTGCCCCAGACCTCCTAAGAAGGCAGCATGCAACTGCTCACTAAGGTAAGTACCATCTGCGTGTCCAGCTTACACACAGAGAAATTGAGACACACTCAGAATGAGTCACTTGGTCCAGATCACGTAGGAAGGAAATAGCAAACCAGGACTCAAACCCGGGATATCAGGCTCCCTCCAAGCCCTTAATCCTGAGAGGGAAGAAGTCAAACATGGCTGGGCATGGTGGCTCAGGCTTGTAATCCCAGCATTTTGGGAGGCTGAGGCGGGAGGATTACTTGAGACCAAGAGTTCAAGACCAGCCTGGGTAACATAGTGAGAGACACCATCTCTACAGAAAAAAAAAAAAATTAGCCAGGTATGGTGGTGCATGACCGTAGTCCCAGCTGCTCAGGAGCCTAAAGTGGGAGGATTGCTTGACCCCAGCAGTTTGAGGCTGTTGTGAGCCATGATTGTGCCACTTCACTCCAGCCTGGACAACAGAGCAAGACCCTGTCTCAAAAAAAAAAAAAAATTAGTCCAGTCACTCCCCCATCCTCACCTGGCTAGTGTAGGAGCCAAGGTACGCACCCAAGCAGTCTTATTCCATAACACTTGGACTTAACCACACTCTTTGCTGCCTTCAACCTAATGATTAAATATATATACTTAACATGAAAACATTATTTACCAGCGTCTCATGGTGAATGGGACATTCTGCACTTCAAATAGAAGATCTTGTATCACTTTCATTGTTATTACAAGCAAATCTGCCTCCTTCACTTCAAGGTCAATTTGGCAATCCAAATCTCAGCATACCATTGTTGATTTGCCCAATGTCTTCTTTATGATTTTTTGGGTGGTTTCTGATTATCTGCTCTTGCAAACAATGCTTCCACAGAGATCTCAGTAGAGGTTGCTGAGAGTTACATGAAGACTGATTCCTAGAAAAGGGATGGCTGGGTCAGTGGTGTGCACCTGCATGCCCTGGCATACCTGCCCAGCGCCCCATGCAAAGACTTCCAGGGCTCATTTTCATCACCTAAAGAAAGAATGTCAGAGCCGGGTGGTGTTTAAAGGCTCCTCCCCACCATGGCTGGTGGCGGGATCCCATTTCACAGTTTTCATGCATTGTGCATTTTTATCTGTACTCCTAGATGGCTTTGGGAAGGTCATGATCTAAAAAGGAAAAAAAAAATCAATCATGCTATCAGCAAAAGCCATGGTGCAGTCAGCAGCTGGCATTTCCAGGAGGGTAGTCGTGGCTTGGCAGTTCTTGTGTGTAAGTTACACAGTGGTGCCTCTTCCTCCAAGCAGCCCCAGAGAGCAGAATCCCAGCTGGATTTCAGCTTCTCTGTGCCCCCATGGCCAGGCGCCCTTGTGCAGTGCACAGCCTGACCAACCTCGCACATTATTCTAGTTAGAGCTGTAAGCTGGATCCCAGCTGCCTGGACTCAAATCCAATCTTTAAATCCTATTAACCATATGCCCTTAGACAAGCTACTTAAACTGTGTGTGTCAATTTCCTAGTGTGAAATAGAAGCTGATTATAATAATAGTGCCTCCCTTATAGGGCACAGCAGCAGCAGTGAGGAATTAAGTTAAAATATCAAAAGCCCTTAGAAGAGTACCTGGCATATAATAAACACTCCATAGATGTTTGCTACTAAGCAATTAATAATCCTACTGCGCCATTATTTAAGGAGGCCCTACTATTCCGCCCCAAGGCTTTATTTTTCTCCAAATACAAAGACTTCCTTGGGCTTTCAAGGTAGCACGTTTTAATGGAAAGATGCTGGGTTTGGGAACCAGAGATAATGGAGCTGGAATCCCGGCTTCTTTCCCTTCCATCCTTGTGACTTCAAGCAACTCCCTTTGCCGATCTGATCTTTACTGTGCAGAGGTTTGTTTCTATGTTGGAGACCTAGCAGTGTCCCTGGCAAGGAACTGCACAGTGGATACTGGTTTCTCTCCCAACTCAGGGCACTAGGATTCAGCACAGGATGGAAGGTGAGGGTTTGGGTCACTCCCCAGGAGGGAGGTGGGAGGTGGAAGAATCCAGAGAGAAGCACACATTTTGTTCCCAGTGCAGCCTTGCCAAACTCTCCAAGGCCTGCCCCAGGGCCGTCCCAATGCCCAGCCCCTGGCAGGCTCCCACATGCCAGGCCAGCATTCCTGCACTTCCAACCTTGCTCATTCAAGAGCCAACACTTGCACCACCTCCTCCTGGAAGCTTAGAACCTTTCTCCAAACTAGGATTATTCCCTCCTAAGACCTCTCACATCTTTTAGCTTGTGCCTTTTTTGCAGGTGCTTTGATTCCACTTGTACTTCAACCATCTGTGAGCTACTTCTATTCTCTTTAGGAGACTGGCAACTTCCTAAAGGCAGAGGTTGGTGTAATGGGGGTGGGAGCATTGGCAGATGGTGAGATTGGGGCATTGGAGTTGAGGCTTTATCATGGACCAGTTCCAGGGTTTAGTTGTAGTCCCACCTCTCACTAAGCCAATATCCTTGGGTAAGGCACTTAACATCTCTGCTTTTCTTTTCCCTCCCTAGCATGAATTGGGGGATAATTGGCCACCATTACTGAGTGTCCACTTTGCCTTGCTCTGCACCTGTGGATCCTCCGAACAAGGAAGCTTAGTTCTTCTTCTGCCCATTTTGTAGGGGAGGAAACAGTGGAAACTCAGAGATGCAGACATTTGCCTAAGGATATACAGAAGATAAGGAGCAGAGCTGACATCAGAACTCAAGCTTGCAAATGTGTATGCGGGCCACCATGCCACATCTGCCACCTCTCTCACAGCACTGCTGGGGGAACAGGAGAAGCATTGGAGGTGGCAGGCTTTGCCTTACTACACATGGCATATGCATTTTAAATAAGGACTTTGATCTGGAAGCAGGAGAGCATATTTATTGCCTCAACTCAGCTTGATTTGGGCTCTTCTGTCCCACTAATGACACCAACCCTCACCGGCCTGAAGACCTTGCCTGAAAGAGAAAGAACAGTGGCGTGAAGTCAGAAGAGGTGCGTTTACCTGCCAGCTTTGCCTCTGTCTGTGTTCTCTCCCTGAGCCTCAGGAATCGCACTTCAGTAATGGTTTTGCTATGAGAATTTGGAAGCAGCATGTGTAAAACCCCTAGCTCAGATTGGGTACTGGATAGACATCAGCAGTGAAGATTCACTGAGTTTGCCCCAGGGCAGGCAGTGGAACGGGTACATTAATGCATATCCCAAATCCTCACAGCCACCCAGAGGTAGATCCTGTTACTGTCATCACGGCTACCTGATCAGAAAACTGAAGTTCCAAACACAAGAACTGCATTGCGAGTGGATTTTCAACCCAGGTGAGTCGGCAGACATGTGTAAATGCTAGATTTGACCATTTAGTTCATGACACAGCACAGCCCATAAACTTGGAGTGTTTACTTGAGAATTCAGAAATGCAGACTCAGGGCAGGCATTGCCTGGGTCCATGTCCTTTCCCCCCGGGCTGTCTGCCCCTGGACTGTTTATAATGTTGCTAGAGTTTACTTAATGCCAAATGAGTAACAGACTGTTCACCAGCACTTGTTTTGTGACTCTCACTTTTAAACCGAGTTGGAGTCTAACCCGATGAGGCCCGACCCAGTAAACAGCCTATGGAATGACAAACATTTCTGTTAGCCAGCAATGGCTGCATATGATGCCTCCCATTGGCTGAAACTGCCCCTTTGTAAAAGAGATGGTAGTTTGGGGATGACATAAACAAGGGTAGAAAAAGTCAATTCCTGCAAAGCTTTTTTTTTTTTTTTTTTCCTGAGATGTAGTCTTGCTATCTCCCAGGCTGGAGTGCAGTGGCGCGATCTTGGCTCACTGCAAGCTCCGCCTCCTGGGTTCACGCCATTCTTTTGCCTCAGCCTCCCAAGTAGCTGCGACTACAGGTGCCCGCCACCATGCCTGGCTAATTTTTTGTATTTTTAATAGAGACAGGGTTTCACTGTGTTTGCCAGGATGGTCTCGATCTCCTGACCTCGTGATCCACTCGCCTCGGCCTCCCAAAAGCTCTTTTTTTCCTCATCTTACTGTATCCATCCCTTTTATGTGGACTGGCATGTTGGAAGAACATTGCAGTGACAGGTGCCTGGGTTTGGGCTGTGTGACATCAGGCAAGTCACTTATCATCTCTCAGTATTACTGTCTTCAAGAGGAATAATTACACATAGCCACCTGAGTGGTGAGGAATAATAAGATAGAAAAAAGCAAAGACAGTGCTGACAGATGGGCAATGCTTGATTTATGTTAATCTTTTTCCTTTCCTCACTGTTAGGAGCAATTTTATCTGTTTCTTTTTCAGAAATGCACTTTGAAGAGACATGCGTTCGTAAGAGGTGGCTCCTGAGAATGTGACAGAAATCGCTGTGCCACCTGGCTTTCTTCTTTGTGAGTCTATATCTAGGAGTGGACTAGACTGATGCTCTGTGGTATTATTCTAACCAACAGCAGGCCAGGCATGTTGGCTCATGCCTGTAATCCCAGCACTTTGGGAGGCTGAGGCGGGTGGATCACGAGGTCAGGAGATCAAGACCATCCTGGCTAACACAGTGAAATCCTGTCTCTACTAAAAATACAAAAAATTAGCTGGGCGTGGTGGCGGGTGCCTGTGGTCCCAGCTACTCGGGAGGCTGAGGCAGGAGAATGGCATGAACCCGGGAGGCGGAGCTTGCAGTGAGCGGAGATTGCGCCACTGCACTCCAGCCTGGGCAACAGAGCGAGACTCCGTCTCAAAAAAAAAAAAAAAACAAAAAAAAAAAAACAAAAAAACCAAACCAACAGCATTTACTGAATACCACTGTAAGTTTGGCTCGATGGAGCCAGGGACTGGGGAGTTGAGGAAAACCTGGTACTGCAGAAAAGAGCTCACATCCCAGTTGGGGAGGCAGGAAGCTCTGGCCTGAATAAACCAGGGATTGAAGAGACAAGCACAGCCTGTGAGTATCCCCAGGGAGTTATTCCTCCAGACTGTGGGGATCTGGGGATACTTTCTGGAGGAGGTGGCGTGTTCAGAGTCCCCCAAACATGAGTGAGCCTGCTACTGACAGAGATAGGGAGAAAGGCATCCCAGGTAGAGGGAACAACAAAGGAATGGCTGTGCTATGCAATTTGTGAAACAGTCATGGTGAGCAGCGGCTCTCAAACTCGAGTTAGCATTGGAATCGCCTGGTGGGTGCATTAAAACACAGACTACTGCACCCCGCGCCAGCACCAGAGTTCCCAACTTGGGCAGTCTGGAGAGCAGCCTATGAGTTTGCATTCTAACAAGTCCCCAGGTGCTGTTGCTGCTGTTGGTCCACACGGGAAGAAGACATTGTAGAGGAAGCAGATAGGTTGGATGGAGCCAAAGCATGGAGGAATGTGAGCACCCATCTGGTGCATCACTCACTGGCTATAGCTATCAATGTGTTCATTCAGTCCTTTACTGAGCAAGCAGCACCCCTGAGCCCTACTGTGTGCTAGTACAGTGATGGACTCTAGGTATACAGCGATGAATACAACAGTCTGGGTTTTGCCATATCTTTACCCTGCTGAGGCTCTCAGAGGAGGATGGATGACATTCCACGTGACGACACAGGCTGATGACCCTCTGGGCATCCAGGGACAGAAGGCAGGGGCTCTGGAGGTGAAAGTTGCCTTCATTCTCATGGCCCTTTAACAAAAGACCTTGTCTTACCCATGTTAAATTCAGTTTGGTTTAAATGTTTCTTCATACATAGTGAACTATCACCTAACTGGATGTGTAAACAGGCTATAACCAACTCTAGTACCAATCTCTGGGTTTCAGCCAATCACAGCCAGCCAACTCTTCAAACCATGTTCAAAGAAGGCAAACGCCAAGCTAGAACCCATCCAGCTGTTTCTGGTCCTTACTTCTGTTTTCCATATGTCACTCTCTTTTTTCTGCCCATAAATCATCCTCGACCACGCGGTAGCCTGGAAGCATCTCTGAACCTATTCTGTTTTGGGGATTGCCCAATTCAAGAACCATTTTTCACTCAATTAAATTCTGTTACATTTAGTTTTTCTAAGGTTTTTCCTTTAACGCCCAAAACACCCTATGGTGTTTAAGGGAAGAATTGCTGCAGAGCTGACTTTCCTAATAATGAGGGTGATTGAGTCTGTTTGTTGCAATATAGGGTCTGCTGCTCCAACTGAGACCAAAAACAATGTGATGGAAACAAAAGAGTATTTTATTTCTCCTTTCATGCAATGGTCTGGGCTTGGGAAATTCCTGGAAGAAATGTTTGTTTCATGGGGGCCCTGGCTCCTTCCCCTGTATTCTCCACCCTCCCTGGAGTGTTGCTTCATCCATAGGGTTGGTGATGATTTATGGCCAGGTGCTGCAATGCAGAACTCGTGGGCATGTTGCATAGAACACAAGGAGAGTGGTGCTCTCTGGAGCCATGCAACACAGTGCTGCCTCTGTGAGGACAGAAACAGGAAAGGAGTGTGAAGAGGACATCCCTTCCCTTTTAGGGCTCACCCTGGAAGCTGTGCACCTCACTTCTGCTCACAAACCACAGACTAAAACCATCCTGTGGCCTCAGCTGGCTGCAATAGAGGTTGGGATGTGTCATCTTTATTCTTGGCAGTCTTGTATTCAGCTGAACCCCAGCCACTTAATGAATGCAATCTATCCTCTTTTACTTCATTCTTTTAGAGTAAGTTTTGTGTAGCCATTCTCTCTAAGATGTCCTACTGCATCGCCTTGCCTCCCTCCTTTGTTTATTGAAGAGATACAAATATTTCCTTGTGGACAATTATTTTACCCCATCAAAATTCTCTGCAAACCTTCTAGAATTATATCCATTATTCTCAATTCTAACTTTTCAGCAGAATCACTGGAGGAGTGAGGATGAAGATAGGGGAGGCTCTTCATACTGATGTTCCAGGCTTTTTGCCGGAAAAACCAATTTAATTTGTTTGTGGTAGGGTTGAAGCGTCAGGAATTTTGTAAAGCCCCCACTCATTGCCCAGGTTTAGTTCTTTCCCCTTAAAGTATTAGGTTTCGGCTATTGGCCAGTGAGCTGAAAGTTGAGCCATAGTGAACAGGAGGTGTGCAAAGGTATGCATTGAAACGTTGAGTATTGGGTACACAAAAACTGGGCCTGACATAAACACTCAGCATCCACAAGTGCTTGCCACACTGCCTCTGAAATGGAGCCTCCGTCCTACTGGCCCTCAGATGTCAACTCTTTGATAATTGATCACCAAGTGTCCTGTGAAGATGCAATCCACAGCAAGTTTCTCTGTAGTGGGAGGGGAAGGAAGATAGGTTTAAACAGCAATGTCAAAAAGAAGGGGGGAAACAAAAGATATTCTTTGGTGGTTATCTGGAGCTGTAATTTAACTTCCCTCTACAAAGGTTGTATGCCCTTAATTATAGTGGGTTTTCTGTATTTATTTATGTATGTATATGCATCCATTTAATAGTCTGCGTTTATAGGTTAACACCCCAAATGACCCTTTATTGGGATAAGACAGAATCATTCTTTGATTCCCTGCATCCCTGTTCACATACCCATTCCTCCAGATGCTGACTTGCTTGTCCCCTCTTCCTTGAAACATTCCCCTCAGGCTCCACATGCACAGTGAAGAAGCAGGCAACATGGCGTCAGCCAGGTAGAGAACCCAACTGCATAATAAAAGATTAGGGTGAGGCAGCCAGCTTCCTCGCAAGCTATGCAAATGGCACACCTAGTCCAAACCAGTTCTTCCCTCACTATGCAAGTGGCATACCTGCTCCAACCAATCCTTTGTATCCTATGTAAATCAGACACCATCTCCTCAAGCTCATCTGTAAAACCTCCCGCACTTTGCCACAGACTGGAAGACCCACTCAGGAGCCCCTCTCTCTCTGCAGGAGAGAGAGCTTTCCTCTTTCTTTCACCTATTAAACCTCTGCTCTTAACCTCACTCCTTGTGTGTCCACATCCTTGATTTCCTTGGCACGAGGGAATGAACCTCGGGTATTACCCCAGATGACGACGATGCTTCACCCCCACTGGATGTGAAAGATGAAGAATGCAGCCCAGATTGCAGCTGGCAGCCACTTTGTGATCAGAGGGGAATGAGCCTGTGGATGAAGCCAACACAGTGGAGGGAAGGATGGAGACATGGAAGAAACTGGGCCTTGTCGATAGCCATGGAGATGCTGAATCAAGCCTTTCCTGAAGCCCTTTCTAACCGCCAAGATTTTCAGATCTTTCAGATCTTACACCAACAAATTCCCTTCATCATTTAGTCTGGTTGTTGTATGTATATGCTGTTTCTTATAGCTAAAACCATTGTAGCTTTTGTGAGATATTATAGTAGGTTCTGGAACATAGAAGATACATGCTCAAGTTAGCTACCATATGTCCTAGAGACTGCCAGGGTCAGAAAACCATGCATGCCACCAACACATCTGTCCCTCAGCATTTTTATGTAGACAAAATCAAGTTAAAAATGAATACCATGGATGGTCTTAAGTGGGCACAGAAGTCCTTAGCCTTCTTCAGTATTATGGAGGGGGCTATCTAACCTTTTTTTACTTTCTTGAAGGTAGAGCTGATTGGGGTGGGCAGTCAGTGGTGCTAGTATATAAGCTTTCTGCTTTTTTTCTTTCTCTTTTTATTTTTATTACTATTATTATTATTTTTTTGGCTGCTTCTCTGAGTCACTGCCGAAGATTGCAGGACATCTTATTATTAAGATGGGGTGATTACTGAAATTAGCTCTAACTTCACATGGCTCTGCAAGAATTGGGTGAAGCATGAACCCTGGAGATAGTCTTCTCTTTCTCAAGAGTCAGCTACATGCACACTGGTCTGAATGTGATCCTTCACTTTGTCCAAGGGTAGGAAGCATTAGTCCCTTTGTAATGATGATTATTTTTGTTTGAGGGTGGGTGGGTAATTACTTTTGGTGTCCATATTCTTTTATTGAAAATGAAAATATATTTTATTTTCTGATAATGCCTTAACTTTATCAGCCTTTATTGTGAATTATTGCATTGCTATACACGGCTTGCATAATCTTTGAAATCTTGCACAAAAATACCTTGGGGTTATAAATTCAGTCACATTTGAATTGATTGTGGTGTAGATGAAGGTGAATTCAAACTGGGTCTCTGAATAGCTGTGTGGCCTTGGGAAAGTCACTTAGCTTCTCTGAGCCATTGTTCTTCCTGAGGAATGGGGAAAAGGGTTGTGTTAGGCCAAGTAATGGCCCCCAAGATCATCTGGGTCTTAAGCCCTTAAACATGTGAATGATACTTTATATGGCAAAAGGGATTTTGCAAATGTGGCCAAGCTAAGAATTTTGTGATGGAGAGATCATTCTGGATTATTCAAGTGAGCCCTAATTGTCATCATAAGTGTCCTTATAATGCAAAGGGGATTTGGCAGAGAAGAAAAGGCAATGTGACCACAGATATGGGGATCAGAGTGATGCGGCCACATGCCATAAAGTGCCAGCAGCCACAAGAAGCTGCAAGAGGCCAGGAACAGATTCTGCCCTAGACCCTCTGCAGGGAGCACAGCCCTGAAGCCATCTTGATTTTGGCACAGTGAAATTGATTTCTAAACTTCTAGCCTCCAGAACTGTGAGAGAATACATTTCTGCAGTTTTAAGCCACACAGTTTGTAGTAGTTTGTTACAGCAGCTCTAGAAAATGAATGCAAGCATCGCCTAGCACATTTAGAGTTCATGAGAGAACACCCAGCCTCCCAAAGTCTACTGCTCTGAAATAGCACCTAGAATGTGTGTCCAAAATTCAGATTCCCAGGCTCCACCCCAGAAATACAAAACCGGAATGTTTAGGGGGTAGGCCCTGGGCAGCTGCATTTTTAACAAGCTGCCAGGTGACGCATGTGATTGGGGAGCTCCAGTTCTATCATCAACATCAAGCTTGGCCCTCCCAGCAGGCCTGGGAGACAATTACCACTGAAGAACCCAGGGAAGCTGGGAGCAAAGGAAATCTCCAAGGAAGAAGGCTGGATGGGTACAATGTCTGGGCATATAAAGTTTTTATCTATATTTTCATCTGCATATGTAGAGTGAAGACACAGTGTACACGCATTAAAATAACCTAAACAACACCTGCTCTATAGAAGAAAAGGAGAGAAAATAATCCACACTTGCCACTTGAATTATGTGGGTGGTTTTGCTTGCTCTTCCTTCCCTCCATGAGAGTGTACCCCCAGTGGGTGTGAAAAGGAGACAAGAGCCTGTTCCCTAAGTTTCCAAGTGCTCACATGGTGTGGGACCTTTCACAACACCAGTGCTGCTCCAGGATTTAGCCAAGTGTGTTTTGATAAAATGTGGCATAAACCGTTTTTGGTATGTATTGTGTATAACTGTGCAGAGCCATTGAACAGTTATGGGGGAACAAAGTGGCAAAGACCTTGTCCTTAGGGAGCACACATTCTAACAGGGGGAGCCAGGCAACACAAGAAATAAGGAACTAAACAGCTTGTTAGTTGGAAGTTAGTTCAGAAGAAAAATAAAGCAGACTAAGGGAGATCTGGTGAGTCAGGTTGAATGGAGGTTTCAATTATCAATTGCCACATAACAAAACCCAAATGTAATCATTTAAAACAACACCAATTCATTATTTTTTGAAATTCTGTCATCTGGGCTGGGCTCAGCTGAGTGGTTCTTCTGCTCCATGTGGAGCCTGCTGGTGCTACACCAACCGAGTGGGCATCTCCTCTCACATTTCTGGCACCTAACCTGAGATGGCTAGAACAGTTGGGGGTTCTTGGGCATCTCTTTTCAAGTGGCTTCTCCACCAGGCTAGCTAGGGCTTCCACACAGCATGGTGGTCTCAGGAGTGGCAGATTTCTCACATGGCAGCTGGATTTCAAGAGGGAGGAAGGGGAAGCTGTCAATGTGAGACATGGGCAGGTACAGTGTTATTTCCACCACATGTACTGGTGGGCGGAGTCAAAATCCAGCCCAGAGTCAAAGAGTGGGAAAAATCTTGCTGCCTTTTGCTATAAGGAGTGACATGCACATACAAAGAGGGAAGGTGTTGGAGGCAGCCATTGTTGGAAACTATCCTTCACACAGAGGGGCACTCTTTTATATAGGGGGGGCCTCACTGATAAAGGTGCACATAAAGCAAGGCCAGAAAAAAGTAAGGGAGATAGCAATATGGATATGTGAGAGGAAAGAATTCTAGGCAGGCTGGGCATGGTGGCTCATGCCTGTATTCCCAGCACTTTGGGAGGCCAAAGTGGGTGGATCACTTGAGGTCAGGATTTCAAGACCAGCCTGGCCAACATGGTGAAATCCCATCTCTAGTAAAAAAATACAAGAACCAAAAAAAAAAAATTAGCTGGGTGTGGTGGCATGCACCTGTAGTTCCAACTACGTGGGAGGCTGAGGCAGGAGAATCGCTTGAACCCAGCAGGCAGAGGTTGCAGTGAGCCAAGATTGCACCACTGCACTCCAGCCTGGGCAAGAGAGTGAGACTCCATCTCAAAAAATAACAAAATTCTTGGCAAAGGGAATAGCAGGTGCAAAAAGCCCTGAGTCAGAAACATACTTGGCATAACCGAGGACCAGCAGGGAGTCCAGTGGGGCTGGAGCAGAAGATGTGAGGCCAAAGGTATGGAGGTGAGGTTGGAGAGGGTCTAGGTTGGCCATGGGGCATTGATGGCATCAGTGCATTTGGGGTCTTAGGGGCTACAAAAGGACTTGGTTTTAACCCTGAGAAGATGTGGTGTAGAGTAACCAGCTGACCCAGTTTGTACCAGATGGAGACGATTCCTGGCATATGGGAATTTCCATGCTACAATCAGGAAATAGACAAAAGAGAAGAGGCAGGAAGACTCAAAGTATGAGGCGATTGCAGTACCCTAGGCATGGGAAGATGGCAGCCTGGCCCAGAGAGGTGGTCATGAGGCAATAAGAACAGACATGGGCAATCCCTGCATGGCATGGTTTCCCCCAGCTGCATGGCATGGGCACCTTACAAGCTTCCCAAGGGTAATTTTGATTACACAAGACTTCGATATAACCAGTTATAAATTAACTGCTGCATAAAGTACAACTTCCTTGATGCCATATGTTCGGCAATGTCCCCTGGGTCCCATTCTGCCCAGCAGCCACAGGCAAATGGGCAGGGTTTGAGTCCAAGGGGTCCTCATCATGAGGCTTCCCCCTGCCCCATGGCAATGTAGAATCTCCTCTGCCAAGCTGGTTTCAACTTCCTCCCACTTCACAGCTGTTGGGCCTTAAACTCTAGCCTTAAACAAGAAACACAGCACTGCCGGGAAAACCCAGGAAACTGGCACAGGTTCCCTGAACTCAGTGATTCCCCTGCTGGTTTTCTTCTCATGCCATATGGGCCAGCTGAGGCCAGTTCCCACAGTCTGCAAGGAGACTCCACGGTTCTTGGACACGTGTGTCTTGGTCCCTGTGGTGAAGGGACCACTTCCCCAGTGGGAGCCATGGAGGCCCCCTGCTTTCTGTGTCCATGGGTTACTTTGGCAGTGGTTCCCTAGCACTGGCTAGGGACTGGACATTCAGAGAGAACTGGGGCAGCCCAGCCCGGCCCCTAGGAAGAGAGAGCAGCCCGCAGGGAGGGAGACATCACACACACTTCAGTTCAGTTGCAGGGAGCCAAAGTTCTGACAGATGGAGGCCCAAGGGGATGGGGAGGCTCAGAGGAGGCCCGGGTTCCTTCCTGGAGGAAGTGGCAGACAGAGGAGGACTAACCAGGGGCAGAAGGGGAGAGGACGTGTCCCAGGCAGCCCAACAGCTGGAGTGGGAACAGGAAGCCCCATGCCTATGGTGTGGGGGTAAAGAGGCACAGAATTTCGGTTTTGCCAGAGTGAGAAAGTAAGAAGGGAAGGAGCAGAAGGAGAGGAAGAGAGGCGAGGAAGTTGGCCTCCTCCCTATAGCAGGGAGCTTGTAGAAGTTTCCATGCCAGGCAGAGACAGGGGCATCTTTCCCTGAACCATCCCCCAACCCCAAGCCTTTGGCCACCTGAGCACCCAGCGGAGGCCCCTCTGCCTGCCCCTCACACTGCACATGAGCGCCCTGCACCTGCCTCTCAGCACTTTGCACCCTCCCCTCCCTGCTCCACCCTACCTGCAAGGAAACAAAAGGCACTTTCTCCTTCCTCCCATGACCCACTTTCCAGGGCCAAAGCAGGCTGCTGACTTGATAACCTCGGCCATAGGTACCCTGCCCACAATAACATGTTTGCTCACACCCAGATTCCGGTAGGGCAGGGCCTGATAACTGGAGTGATCTTCACCACAGTGCCTCAGATGCGAAAGGAAAGGGACCTCCCTCAAGGTCCCTCAGGTCCCACCAGGCCTGGAAGTAGGTTTCCAGACCGAGTCTCCCATCACTAAAGGTAATCAAGGATTGACCGTGGAAAGATAGAAATGGTCAGGGAGAATCGGGACCAGCCAACCTCCAGACTCCATCTTCATAGGGTCTAATGCCCGAATTCGGTGTCTACCTCCTTGTTTATTCACTGCCAATCAGTCTGCAAGCATTCGCTGAGTGCCCCTGGGTGCCAGGCAAAAACGGGGCTGGCTTCCACTCCCAGCTCTGTCTCTCGCCAGCTGTGCAACCTGAGACACATAGCTTATCTCTGTGCCTCACCTACAAAGTGAGAATTCAGAGTTACTGTGAGGGTCAGAGATAAGGCACGCAAAGTTCCCTCTATACTGGAAGTGCTCAATAAATGCTAACTGTCGTCACTCCTTAAGACATGAAGAGGTCTGAGAGCTCTGGAAAGTTCTGACATTATAGGGTATCTCTGCTGGCATCCCACAGCCCAGGAGGCCCTGGCATTAGCAACTTGCTCCTTTGCAGGGAGACAGCTGGTCCCACTGAAAATGTAGACACCCTTGTGGCCACACGTTCACCTGCATGCGCGCACGCCTCACCCTCAGCCCCCATGCCCTTATTACAGCAGTAGTTTTGAGGGGGCTATTATCCTCTCCAGTTGTATAGACACAGAGGTAGTGTGTCCAGGGCCAGCCGGAAAGTATGGAGCAGCAAAAAGTATGAAGTCCAAGCCTCTCGGTTCCACAGACATGGTGCCTGGGCCATTTCCAGACATATCCGTGCATCCCATGGTGCTGCTCCTGGAGTGTCCTTCCTGGCTGTTCAAGCTCCAGCATTTCCTGCAGGCCCCAGTTCACAGGGTCCTCCCTGAGAGGGCTTCCCGTAGGCCCTAGCAGAGTTTTAGGTTTCCCCTCAGCTCCTGCAGACCTTGCACGTGGCTCTATTATGGCCTTTTGGAAAACCACCATTAATTACCTGTTTATGTCTCCATTCCCCTCATGTGGAGCTGCCCAAAGTCCAAGACCTTGACTTGAGAGGCAAATCTGTTATCTTTCGGACCTTATCACGCTCTGCCCTGGGTCACAGTCATTTAGGTTTCTGTCTTATCTCCCTAGCGGGCTGTCTTCACTTTAAAATATTTTAAAAACCATTTTTGTGTCTATTAGCCAGACTTTTCCTAGCCACAACTAGGTTGAGGCTGACAGTTTCCAAACCACAGGTTGGGGGCAT
The DNA here is from genome assembly GCF_028858775.2 of Pan troglodytes. Lineage (NCBI taxonomy): Eukaryota > Metazoa > Chordata > Mammalia > Primates > Hominidae > Pan > Pan troglodytes. The sequence goes on from NC_072405.2 coordinate 143,636,580, forward strand.
AGGCAGGAGGGGAACATGCTGAGGGAGAGGGGCAGGGGATTGCCATAGCCTGGGAAAGTTGGGGAGAGGGAGGAGAGAAGAGAAGAGGAAGCAGGAGGAGGAGGAAGGAGGAAAAGAGAGAAAGGAAGAGGAGGAAGAGGGAGAGAGGAGAAAGAGGAGGAGAAAGAGGAAGAGCAGAAAGGAAGGAGGAAGCTTAATGCGTATAAAATGCACAGTGAAAACAGGGTTGACTCAGGTTCAAATGTGCCTCCCCGGGCAGCTCTTTCTCCAGCTCAGCTCTGGCTTCCCAGGGCCTTGTTTCCAGGTGCCCCTGTTTCAGGCCCACAGAGAGGCTCTTGTGTGGCTGATGCACGTCGGCCATGGAGAAGATGTTTCCAGTAGGCTCTTTGCTGGTGGAAACCTGCACCTGCCTAGGGTCTGGTACCACACTGTGATGGGCAGCCCAGCTGTGGGCCCAGATTCTGAGGCTGGCTTTGGCACCAGCTGGCTGTGTGACAGTGAGCAGGCTACTAGGACCTTTTAAGCCTCTATTTCTTCCACCACGAAACAGGACTAGTAATTCCCAAGCCACAGGGAACTTATCAGGGTGAAATGAAATGATGGAAGCAGAGTTTGGGGTACAAGGTGGGAGGGAGCTAGGAAAATGGTAGCTCTTTTCCTGTGAGCAGCATGGTGACAGCTCAGAGATGTGTGAATGCAGCCCAGGACGTGCAGCTCCTCTTGCCGGGACTTGTGTAACTGATGGGATTTGTTGGGTGATCCTGTGACCTGTAGAGCAGGAAGGAGCTCTGGCAATGGGGAGTGTGGGGGAGAAATCCACAAACCAGGGAGCCTAAAACTGCATGGCAGAAAGTTCTGAGCATCAGAGATGATGTGGCTAGTGCCACAGTCTGAGAAGTTCTCATTTTGAATTCCAGAGTCTTTGGGGAAACAGAATCATAGGTATGTGTTTCTAAGGTCTCTTTCTATTCCAAGCGTCAGAAACTCAACTCAAATGGACTTAAGACACAAGGAAAATACTCTGGCTCATGTGGCCCAAAATTCTGAAGGGGCTGCGAGCTTCGGGCAGGGCTGGATTCAGATATTTAGACATTGTCATCAGAATAGCGTGTGTGTGTGTGTGTGTGCGCGCGTGTACATGTGTGTGTGCATGTGTGTGCGTGCATGTGTGTGCCTGTGTGTGCACACGCGTGCTCATGCGTGTATCCATGTCCATGTGCCATGGCTTTGCTCTCCTTTATGTTGTCTTCAATGTCAGGCAAACTTCCCAAGCAATGATTAAGTTTCGGTCTCGCAGCAGCTTCAGGCTTGTATCCTACCCAGTTACCATTTCCTATAGGGTTTCAGCAAAAGCCCTCTGGGCAACTCTCACTGGACTGGTTTGGGTCATGGTCCAATTAGAGTCAGTCACAATGAACAGGGAATGGAATGCTCGTCATGGCCAGATGCACTCGTTGGCTAAATAATGTCTACGCACCCTCATCCCCTTCTCCTCTGTCCACAGGCTAATCCCTGAAACCTGGGAATGTGTTACCTTCTATGGCAAAAGAGGCTTTACAGATAGATTTAAATTAAGGATCCTGAGATGGAGATGGTCTCCCCATTTGTCTGGGTGGCCCTGGTATAATCACAATAGTCCTTATCAGGGGAAGTTGAGAGAGAAGAGGTGGCCTTGGAAGCATAGTTTGAGCCATGGTTTGAAGATGGAGGAAACGGCTTTACCAGGGAATGCAAGCAGCCTCTAGAAGCTGGGAAGGGCAAAGAAATGATTCTCCCCTAGAGCTTCCAAGAGGGAGTTTGGCCTTGCTGACACCTCTTGATCCAGCAAAACCCATTTGAAACTTCTGATGTCTGGAGCTCTAAGAAAATACACTGTTGGCGCACCTGTAATCCCAGCTACTCAGGAGGCTGAGGCAGGAGAATCGCTTGAACCTGGGAGGCGGAGGTTGCAGTGAGCCGGGATGGCACCACTGCACTTCAGCCTGGGTTACAGAGCAAGACTCATTTCAAAAAATAAAAAATAAAGAAAAAAATACACTGGTGGTATTGCAAGCTGCTAATTTTGTGGCAATTTGTTACAGCAGCTGTGGGAAGCTCATGAACCAGGCTGGCTCACATGTGCATCTCTGGAGGTGGGGCTGGGGGACAGACAGAGTCCCTGAAACTAGATGGACTGAGTGTGAAGGAGGGACAGGACCCAAAGGCAAACAAAGCCCCTTTACCAAAGAAAGGGAGGGTAGGAGATGGGCTGGTGAAAAAGAAGGCAGAAGTCACAAAGACACAGAGGCATTGTGGGGTTCCTTTCGTAGGAAGTTCAAGATCAGGCAAAACAAGCTCATGGAAAGAGAGGCTGGGGTTGCTTCTCAGAGAAGGGCTAGATATTGACCAGGAAGGGGCACCAGGAGTCTGCGAAGCCGGGGAATGTTCTCTGTCTTGACTTCAGTGGTGGCTTCATGATGTATACATATGTAAAAAAGTCTCACTCTTAAGATGTACATCCACTTAAGATGTACACACTCTGTGCATTTTTCTCTCTGGGTGAGTCATTCCTCAATTAAACAGCAGTTATTGCAGGGATAATTCATGGCAGCAAAACTCTGCCATTTGAACCCAACTAGCTGTCTTCTCTGTGCCATAATAATATTCATTCATCTCAATCTTCACTCATTTGACAGAGGAGGAAACTGAGGCCCACGTGGTGAGGTGCAGAGCACAGGCAGAGTCATGTAGCCAGACCCAAGCCTGTCTGCCATGCCCTTCCTCAGCTCTGACTGCTTTGAGCTGGCCCAGTGTCCTGCTCTGCAGGCAGGGGTGGGTCCTTCACGGGCACTGCCCCCACCGCCGCCCGATGTCACAGTTACTCCTTGGGGCCTCCTGGGGAGAAAACATGAGTCTCTTCTTTTTTTCAGTGCTTTTGGGCTGCTAGAAACTTCCGATCCCTCACTCACCTCTGCGCTCACTCACCTTCTGCTCTCACTCACCGTCTGCTCTCACCCACCTTCCGCTCTCACTCTCCTTCTGCTCTCACCCACCTTCTGCTCTCACTCACCTCCTCAGGATCTGGTGCCCAGCTGGGGTCTCACAGCAACCCTTGTTACTGCCCCTATGGAAACACAAGACCTCCTGGGGCAACGAGGTGGGGGTGTACCTACTCTCAGCATGCCTTTTGCTATTCACTCCCTTTTATTCATTCAACAAGCATTTCCTGAGGGCTCAGGAATTGGGGGTACAGCTGCAAATGGGGCCTCAAGGGCCCTGCCCTCAGGCAGCTGACAATCTAGACAGGAGACACACAGTAGCCAGGTGAGAAACCATATGACTCCACAGATTACCCAGGCACCTGCCATGTAAGGGAGAAGCCACCTGGGCACCCAGGAAGCCCCTGCTGCTCACAGCCATCCTCTCCTCACCTTCAGCACACACTTTGCCTTAAGAGGGAGAAGGAAACTAAGCCGGGGGTATTAAATGAGGTCCCAAGTCCTCCATCGTCCAAATCCTCTGCATGGCAAAGCCAGGCTTCTCCCCAGCGAGAATCCAGTGCCCTCCCTGCTCCAGGCTGGCCTGCTGCAGTCAGCCTCCTGTGAGCCTCAGCTTCTGACTTCACGGAGGCCCTGCCATCTGCACAGCACATGCCCTCAGGTCCAGAAGAGACTGGGCAGAGCAGGTGTTCGTATCCATTTTTCAGACCTGCAAGCTGTGGCTCGGAGAGCAGAGAGTCCCACCCAGGGTTACTGTTGCTGGTGGCAGGGCCTGGCACCTAACATCCATGCACCTTGGGGTAGAATTACAGGCCTGTCTCCTCCACTGAGCTGGGCTCCAGGAGGGCTGGGGCAGGGTCTGGGTTCAACTCCTAAACCCCAAGTGGGCCCTTAGCTGGGACCTGGGAAACCAGGGTCTTTTCCCCGTCAGGGCTTGCCCGGGCCATGGGTGCTTGTCACTGCCTGGCACAATCCCAAGGCCACTGTTCCAGGCTGGAGAAGGGGAGGGCAGTGGGAAGGCTGAAGGCAAGGGAGGGCTGAGGCTGGAAGCCACCTCCCATCTTCCTCCCACATGGAGACGTGCAGTGCCTCACACCCCTCCCAGGAATCCCTCAAGGCCCAGAGGTGACTCAGCAACACGTGAGCTAAGCTGTCCGAGCTGTGTCCCACCTCTTGCCAGATGCAGAGCCCAGTGGGTGGAGGGAACGTGCCACCCGCCACGTGCACCCCTGCAGCAGCTCAGCCTGCAGCAACAGAGCCGCCCCTGCCTCTCCCTCCCAATCTCTCTCTTCTTCTTCGTGGGGACCTCACATGTTCCTTCTGCCTCCATTCAACCCTCACCTCGCTCTACAGGCATTAAACGCAGGACTGGTGGTTTGCTGTGCTGATGGTGCCACAAAAGCTACCTCCTGCAATCCTCTCTGCAATCCTGCCAGGCCAAGTGGGGAAACCGAGACTCAGAGACAGTTTGTGACTTATGCAAGGAACCGAGATTCAAACCTAGCTCAGCCTAACCCCGAAGACTGTGTGATTTCTCTTTCACGAGCCATGCTGAGTGGGATCATTGACAAACTCTACCCCCTTTTGCGCATTTTACAGAGTGGGAGGGAAGACTGAGGCACAGGGAAGGGAGGTGACTGGTGGGGGAGGGAAGGGACCAGCATAATGTTGTCCTAGGACAGAACGGTGGCTCTCTGTGTCCCCAGGGCACTGTGGCTGACACTGGGACAGACTCCCTGCCCTAGGAATGTGTGGTGAATGAATGAGTAGGTGCTGGGTGTGCTCTTTCAACGTGATGGTCACAGGCCACATGCAGCTATGGGGCACTTGACATGTGACAAAGAAACTGAGTATCTCATTTGATTTTATTTTAAATGTAAAATATCAATACTGTCTACAGTTGATATATTTCAAGACATACAGCACCATTTGCACCATGCTTTAGCACTTGCAGAGCAGTTTATAGCCTCCATATGCTCTTTCGATTCTCAAAACTCACCAAGACCCACAACTCCACTTTCCAGAAGAATGTGAAGTTCAGAGAGGTCAAGAGACTTGCCCAAGATCACACAGCCAGGAAGTGGCAATGCCAGAGAACCTGGCCACCCTGACTGTCTGCCAAATCCCTTTCCACTTTGTGCTTTAGTCACAGTTGCAAGCGCTTATGTGGCAGGTCCACCTCTCAGTGCTATGCCTGCGTTACCTCAATGATTCCATCCATTTCCCTAGGGGAAAAGGACACCAGTGTTAAAGTTCTAAGATGAGGAGACACAGACAAGCTGAATTCTTTGCCCACTGCTGCCTGGTTAGAAATCAGCAGAACTGGGGTTTGCATTTGAGGTTCTGGAGCTGGACTCCGACCTTTGTTATTGCGTGAGTGGCCTTTGAGTGGTGTGTGGGGCGTGCGGAGTCAGCAACGCTCCTGTCGCTGAGCACCTTGGGTGACGCCTGAGTCTCTGAGCACTGGGAAGCCACTGGGAGGTGTCAAGCTCAGACCATGGGACTTTAGGAGAGGGCTCTGCTGAGGTCTGGGGAGGGACAGCTGGGGTGAGTTCAGGACAGGCGGCGCAGGGGGAGACTGCTCAATAGCCAGGCACTGGCCACAGAAAGGAAAAAACAGAATGACTAGTTAAAGGACTTGGCTGCAAAGTCAGGCTGTGCAAGGATGCTGTCCCAGCACAGATAGGGAAGGGACACAGCCCGGAATCCCAGGCGGCAGCCGCACTGCCACGTGGAGGAACAAGAAGGCCCATGCAGAACGTGGCTGGAGGCAAAGGTGCATGGTGAGGAGCAGGCGGGGTCTGTGGGTGGAGCCCCCTATGGTGCAGCAGGCTGCTGCCCAGGGCTGGTGACCCAGCAGGAGGACACAGAGACTGCAGACAGGAGGCTCCAGGGCACAGGGTTTCCACATGGCTCTGTCCTTGGTGGCCTGAGGACCCCTGTTTAACTCCAAGCTGCAGCTGCAGCCTCCTACCCAACCAAGAACACCAAACATACCTTGTTGCAGGTTGCAACCAGACATACCAACGGTGACAGGGAAGATGCCTCCACCTGCATCTTCCACCTGCTCATGGCTCTGTGACCATTCACTTTAAGAGAGGGACAAAAACCTAAAGGGAAAACAAACAAAAAGCGTCAGGTGATTCTGCTTATAAAAGGCTGACGTATGATTAACTTTGAAGAAGGCTTAAAAGTAGCTTTATTGGGTAACAGGACAAAAAAATACTTATTTAAAGGAACTACTTATTTAAAATTGCAAACCTCCCACACACCTCATGCCCTGTTCTTTCCCATTTCTCTTCCTTTGTGGCACTGATCAGGGTTTCATATGCAGCTTTATGTAAGATACAAATTTATTTTGCTTAAAGTCTATCTTCTTCTATTGGAAAGTAAGTTCCACGAGAGAAGGAATGTTTTGGACTTTCTTGTTCACCATTGAACCTTTGGAGTCTAGAATTGTGCCTGGCATATAGCAGGTGCTCCATACGTTTCTGTTCAATAAATGAACGAAAGGGTGGCAACAAGAAAGCGACGATGCAACAGTGATAACGTGGCACCCATGGAAGGAGGTGAGGAAGCATCTGTGAGGCCAGCCAATCACCGGGTGTCGTGCATGTGACATGCATTCGGGGGCTGCTAGGGACCAGCACTGGGCTAGAGCTTTAGAGAGGTTTCAGGTGAAAACATTGTCTGCTAAGTCACAGTATCTGGCTAGTCTCAGGTGAGGCACATTAAGCTCAGCTCAAGGCCATGAGCAAGGTGATGAGCAGGTTTGCCTGCTGCAGGCCGGGCTAGCCCGGCTGTTGGCAGAAATAGCAGGGAGAACTGCCCTGAGCAAGGAGGGGAGGGGCTTCCTGGCCTATTTTGTGTGCTGGCCATTCCTGTCTGCTTCTCCCATACCCCACCGAGCTTCCCCTTTTGCCCTGGAGACAGTCATCAGTGATTTGAAGCTGGGCTGGTCACTGCAAAGAATCCGGAATCATTTCTAGGAGTTAGAGCTGAGAAGAAAGTGATGAGATGCAAGAGGCGAGACAATACCAAGCTTGTCGTGGTGGACACAGAGTCCTAAAAGGGGCAGCTTGTGCCACAGAGGGGCCAGCAGAGCCATATCTCCTCTGTGAGTGCGCTTCTGTGTAAAACAAGTACCGCATGTTCTAGAGTCAGACAGGGCCACGTTCAAATCTACCAGTGGCCCTTCCGAGCTGTGTGACCTGGAGCCAGGTACTTTTCCTCTCTAGACTCTGGTTTTCTGCACCTGTGCATGCATGAACATGTGCCCACACATATACACACACACACACGAGAGTGGTATATTTTTGCCTCACAGGGCTAGTGTAAATATTATTAAATGGCATACATATAAAGCTTCCCTTTCCTGCTTTGAGCTCAACTTTTAGATTCTTTTTAAAAAGATTAAAAATCAATAATCAAGTGATGCACACGTATTGAAAAACAATTATTAAAATGAGATAATCAAGAAGAAGAAATTTAAAATCACCTATCATCACAAGAATGAGAAGACAAGCCACAGGCTGGGAGAAAATATTTACGAAAGACATGTCTGATAAAGGACTGTTATCCAAAATATACAAAGAACTCTTAAAATTTAATAAAGAAACAATACAATTTTTTTTAACGGGCAAAAGGCCTGAACAGATACCTCACAAAAGGAGACACACAGATGGCAAATAAGCATATAAAAAATGCTCAACATCATAAGTCATCAGAGACTTGCAAACTAAAGTCTAATGAGATGTCACTATTAGAATGGCCAAAATCCAAAACACTGACTGGCAACACCAAATTCTGGAGAGGATGTGTGGAGCAAAAGGAACTCTCGTTCATTGCTGGTGAATTAGTCTGTTCTCACACTATAAAGAATATCACCTGGGGTGCAGTGGCTCACACCTGTAATCCCACCACGTTGGGAGGCCAAGGCAGGTGGATCACTTGAGGTCAGGAGTTTGAGACCAGCCTGGCCAACATAGTGAAACCCCCGTCTCTACTAAAAATACAAAAAAATTAGCTGAGCATGATGGTAGGCACCTGTAAGCCCAGCTAATTGGGAGGCTGAGGCAGAATTGCTTGAACCTGGGAGGCGGAGGTTGCAGTGAGCAGAGATCATGCCACTGCACTCTAACCTGGGCAACAGAGTGAAACTCTGTCTCAAATAAATAAATAAATAAATAAATAAATAAATAAATGAATAGAATACCACCTGAGACTGGGTAATTACAAAGGAAAGAGGTTTAATTGACTCACAGTTCTGCAGGCTTACCAGGAAGTATGGCTAGGAGGCCTCAGAAAACGTAACAATCATGGCGGAAGGCGAAGGGAAAGCAGGCACCTTTTTCACAAGGCAGCAGGAGGGAGTGTGTGGGAGAATGAGGAAGAGCCACACTTTAAAACCATCAGATCTCGTGAGAATTCACTCATCATCACGAGAACAGCGTGGGGTAAACCGCTCCCATAATCCAATCACCAACCACCTGGTCCCTCCCCTGACAGGTGGGGATTACAATTGGAGATGAGACTTGGGTGGGAACACAGAGCCAAACCATATCAGCTGGCGAGAATGCAAAATAGTACAGCTATGTTGGAAGACAGTGTGGCAGTTTCTTACAAAACTGGACATACTTTTACCATATGATATGGTTTGGATCTGTGTCCCTACCAAAATCTCATGTTGAAATGTAATCCCCAATGCTGGGGCCAGGTGGGAGGTGACTGGATCATGAAGACAATTTCTTGTGGCTTAACACCATCCCCCTTTGGTGCTGTTGTCGTGATAGTGAGTTCTCATGAGATCTGATTGTTTAAAACAGTGTGGCACCCCCCTTCCTCTTGCTCTGGCCATGTGAAATGCTGGCTCTCCCTTTGCCAGCAAAATTGAGTAAAAGTTTCCTGAGGTCTCCCCAGCAGAAGCCGCTGTGCTTTCTGAACAGCCTGCAGAACTGTGAGCCAATTAAGCCTTTTTTCTTTTTATTAATAAATTACCCAGTCTCAGGTATTTTATAGCGGTGTGAAAATGAACTAATACGCCACACTACCCAGCAACTGTGCTCCTTGGTATTTACCCAAAGGATTGAAAACGAGTGTCCACACGAAAACCTGCATGCAGATGTTTGTAGCAGCTTCGCGCGTAATTGCCAAAACTTGGAAGCAACTAAGATGTCTTTTAGGGGGTGAATGAATAAATAGAATGTGGCTCATCTAGACAGTGGGATATCATTCAGCACTAAAAAGAAATGAGCTATCAAGCCTGAAAATATATGGAGGAAACTGAAATGCATATTACTAAGTGAAAGCAATTAATCTGAAAAGGCTACATACCATATGCCTCCAACTATATGGCATCCTGAAAAAGGCAAAACTAGTGACAGTAAAAAGATCAGTGGTTTCCGGGGGCTAGAGCAGAGGGAGGGAGGAATAAGCAGAGCACAGAGGATGCTTAGGATGGTGAAACTCTGCTTGATACTCTAATGCTGGATCCATGTCATTATACATTTGTCAAAATCCATAGAATGTGCAACATCAAGAGTGAACCTTAATGTAAATGATGGTCTTTGGTGATGATGATGTGTCTCCGTAAGATCATCAGCTGTCACAATGTACCCTCAGATGGGGGATGTTGATAATGGGGGAGGTTATGCATGTGTAGGGGTAGGGAGTATATGGGAAATCTCTGTGCCTTCCTCTCAGCTTTGCTGTGAACTTAAAACTGCTCTACAAAATAGTCTAATAAAGAAATCACTCATCATCCTATCCCTTGGTTGTATTTACTACTCTGTTCCTAGCACTTAGTGTGCTTCCTGGCACATAAATGGGCTGTTAACTCAATAAATGTTAGTTGGGTGAATGAAGGAATAAATACACTCAAAATAATGTGTTAACATTGTGGTGTATACAATTCCAGTTATTTTTTTGCTGGGTGAGGAATAGAGGCTCGCTTTGTCGCCCAGGTTGGAGTACAGTGGCACAATCTCGCCTCACTACAACCTCTGCCTCTCAGGTTCAAGGAATTCTCCTGCTTAGCCTCCGGAGTAGCTTGGATTACAAGCACCCGACACCATACACAGCTAGTTTTTTAATTTTTCAGTAGAAACAGAGTTTTGCCATGTTGGCCAGGCTGGTCTCGAACTCCTGACCTCAGGTGATCTGCCTGCCTCTATCTCCCAAAATGCTGGGATTACAGGTGTGAGCCACCATGCCTGGTCAAATTCCAGTTACTTTCTATGCACATATATCATGCTTTTTTCATTTAAATGACATTCTACCAGACACATGATTTTATAATCAATTTCATCTCTTGATATACTGTTGCTCCAGGGCAATAAATACAAATATTCCTTAGGAACACTTTAATGGCTGTGCATTGTTCTGCCATTTGAATAGACCATCATTCATCAAACTCAGCCCTTCTTTTAGCATCTGGGTTAATTTCACATTGTTACTTTCAGACACAACACAACAACAGGCATCCCCATATGCGTGTCATTTCCTACGTGACTGTTTATCTGTCAGGATCAGTTTTAAACAGTCTGGGCAGGAGAGAGGGAAGATGGTGGTGATGTCATCTTGGCTTCTGAGTCTCCTGCCTGTAGGGGCGTCTCAGTGATGGAGTTCTGCATGACTCATCTTCTCTGAGAAATATCCCTGTGAACACACCGGGAACATGCCACCTGCATCAGCCCCATGGCGAGGGTGACCACATGACCAACCCCAACAGAAGGCCTGGTGGTCTGACATGAAGGAACATGCTCCTGGGGCCAGCAGGGCAGAGGGGGGCCTGGTCCTGTCACCCCTGAACACCCAGCAAGAAAGCCAGTCAGGCCTGGATTTGAGGCCTGGGCTTCCACTTGTTAGCTGTGTGTCTTTGGTGAAGTGACTTAACCTCTGAGCTTTGATCTTCTTATTTGTAAAACAGACATCACTCACCTCGTAGGGTTATCAGGGGGATTAATGGTGATGATGCAATAATGCTCCAGAAGGTGTTTGTGCAGAGCCCAGCGTGGGCTGTGAGTTCAGCCTGAGTTACTGTGTTGACATCACCACAAACCTGAACATAGGACATGCTGTGCACCTCGCACCACTCTGAGCATCTACCTGCTGTAACGTACTGCCTTTCAGCCTTAGTAGTGGACTGCTTCAGGAAATTTGTCAGATAGGAGCTGAGCCAGTTGGCCCCTGGGTTTAGAGTTTATTTTGGAAAGAAACATCCTCACTCTCCTGGTGGGGCTGTGTTCTCAGGGTGGGAAGAAGGGATTGGGCCATGAGACTGGAGGTGGAACCACAGCCCTCAAGAGCTCATGATCCTGAAGTCACCAGAGCTCTGAGCATCTGCGTCTCCATCTGTAAACCAAACTAGGGCTCATTGGGTCACTAGGCCTTCCCAGCTCTGAGAGTCTAAAAATTCCTTCTCAGAAATGATGAATACAACAATCTACACCAACCCAAATCCAGCCCAAAGCCCTTTCTTGTAAGGATCAAAAGCTAAGAATGGTTTTTACATTTTTGAATAGTTTAAAAAAATCAAAAGAAGAATATTTTGTGACATGGGAAGATGATACAAAATCCAGATATTAGTGTCTATAAATAAAGCTATAATGGAAGCCAGCTGTGTTCATTCATTTGCACACTGCCTATGGCAGTCTTGAGCTGAGGTGGTGGAGTGGAGTGGCTGCCACGCGCTTCTGGCCAGCAGAGCCTGGGAGGTTTGCTGTCTGGCTCTTCACGGAGAATCCTTGCTCTTCCCTGGTCTAGGGTTGACTGCAGAGATTACTCACCATCTTTGGAATATCTGGAATTTTTCTTTCTTTCTTCAAAGGTCACTACTTCCAAAGACCAATAATGTTTAGAAAATAAGACAGAATGAGTAGAGAACTTCTTTAGCTTGTCCCAGATGCCTGGGCAGACAGCCCACGGCCCAGGGCTCTGCAGGGCTGGCCCAGGGTAAGGGTTTGTGGATGTGCGGAGTCTCAGTGCCAACCTCTCTTTTGACATGCTCACCCTGCAGAGATCCAGTTAAGACATGCCCCTCTGAAGGGGCCAAAAAGGGATTAAAAAGGAAAAATCTGTGCAGTGCAGTGGGGCTAAGTGCATGTGTGTGGAATCAGAGCTGAGTTCCAACCCCATCTCCCTACCTCTTAGCTTGTGACCTTGGACATGGTACATAACCTCTCACTGACTCAGTGTGTTTATTGGTAAAAATGGGGGAAATAATAGAATCTATCTGTATTAGTTTGCAAGGGCTGCCACAATAAAGTACCCCAGACAGGGTGGCTTAAACAACAGAAATTAATTCTCTCACAGTTCTATAGGCTAGAAGTTCGAGATCAAGGGATGGTCCCTACATAGCTGGTTTCTTCTGCGGTCAATTTCCTCAGCTTGTAGCTGGCCTGTGTCCTCACTTGGTCTTCCCTCTGCACGCTTTTGTGTTCAAATCTCTTCTTTTGAGAAATCAGCCACGTTGGATTAGGGTCCACCCTAATGAACTCATTTTACCTTAATTATAGCTTCAAAGACCCCATCTCCAAATGCAGTCACATCCCGAGGTCAGGGCTTAGGACTTCAACATATGAATATTGGGGGCACATGACTGAATCCATAAATGCTACCTCATAGGGGAATGCGGGGACTGAATGGAATTGGGAATTTGGAATATTAGTGGTTTATGGAAACTTAGTGAGTCTTCAGCCAATGGAAGCTCTTATTTTCATTCATCACAATTCGTACACATCATGATGGAGCTATTGTAGTGTGTGGAAGAACACTGGAGGGACATACACGCAGGGTTGGAGGGGCTCCTGGGTGGTTCTGAGCAGCCCTGTTGGGGACAGTTGGGCAGTTTGTTCACTGCACAACCCCAGAGGCTGGTGTTTATATGTTATTATCATTATCAATTTGCATACTGATTAGAGACATTTTTCTGGCAGATGTCGGAAGAAAGAGCACCTTTTCTGAAATCCCCATGGAGACTCAGTACAGCCCAGGGCAGTGCTGCTTCCTAGCCTGACACTCAGGTTGAAGAACACCATGCAGAGACCAGAGCCCGACACACATTCAGCACTCAACACAGCTGTGCTGGACAAGTGCACGTGAAGGGTCCCTCTCCTGGCCATTCCACTAGAACGTAAACTGTGCAAGGGCAGGGCACTTTCCCAGTTTCCATCTTGGCCATTGATGTGTTTCAGCCCCTACACAGTTTCTGGCACATAGTAGGTGCTCAGTAAATATTTATTGAATAAAATAAATGGATCAGTTATAGCACGGTTTTTTCCTTTCCATTAAACAAGTCTTCTACAAAATGCATAGGGACTCAGGATGCAGGCACAGTATCTATTGAACACTACTGTGTGTCAGCTACTCCCTCACTCACTGTAGCCTTTACGCTTCCTTGTCCTGTTTCTTAACGTCACAGCCCCATGGGGTGGATCTTTTCCTGGAAAGGGAATGCACTGTCAGTCAGAGCCAGCTGCTTGAGCTCTGAGCCACCACTCCTTTTGGCTGGAAGTATTAGATGAAATGGCTCAGCAGTGTGTCACGCACATAGTAGGTGCTCAAAAAATGTTACTTTGCTTTCTCCTCTTTCTCACCCCAGGATGGTTGGAATAATTCTCTCTATTCCAGCCATCAGCATTTCAAGCCCTCTCTTCATCCAGAGGGCCCCACTGTTTGTCCCTGGGACTTCAGAGGTGAAGGATAAGAATAGAGCCACCGAGAGGAGGAAGAGGAAGGAGAAGGAGACCCCACCCAGGCCATGGGACAGGGCCTGAGGAGCCAACCCATGAGCCTTGAGGGAAAGGGTCACCACCCCCACCCTTGCAGGCCCAGGGACCTCCCATGCAGCAGCCAGGGGTCACAGGTGGCTTTGGGGATAGATAAATGTGACAGCTGCCTGGGCTCCAGGCCTGGAGGAAGCATTGAGCATCTAGGGCCTAGAGCTGAATGGGCCCTTTCTCTTTCAGTAACAAACACATCCCTTGTTTGTAGGTTTGTTTGTGTGTTTGTCTCCCCAGGCTGTTGATGTTCTTCTTCTCCTCCCACACAGCTCAGCCTCGGGCAGGCAGCTCCAAGAGCCCAGGGCTTCAGCACTTCCAGAGCATTGCTCATCTCTCCTCCAGCCAAGTGCAGAGAGCATCTGGGGATCAAAAGAGAAGGGAGGTCTTCAACTGATCCAAATCCACTTGGAAAAACAACCTGTCTGCTGAACCGACCTTAGGGAGCCCTTAACAAAGACCAGGCACCATGCTGGGCTTGGGCAGATAATCCTTACAACAGTCCCTCAGGGTCAGGCTAGTTAGCCACACTTAACATTGTGTCCCCCACCTAGCTTCAAGCCCTTCAAGGCTCCACTTTGCTCACCAGATGAGGAGCTTGAGGCATAGAGAGCTCAGTGCCTTTCCAATTACAGTGGTTGAATCTGACCCCTGGACTTTCTACCCTTCTGCCTTGGGTGAGGATCCAGGCTCAGTACCCTCCTGCTTTGGGTAAGGATCCAGGCTCAGTACCCTCCTTCCTTGGGTGAGGATCAAGAATCAGTACCTACACCTCCCAGTTCAGCTTCCAACTCCATCATCCTTTTATTTACTACCACACCACTGGCACCTAAGTGCTCCTATGCTCCCTGGTCCTCACTCCCCTCTTCTGTAAAATACAGACACCAACAATCCTACCTACCTCAGAGTCTGTCTTCAGGATGAAATGTTTTAATTCTTAGGAAACACTGAGACCATGGCTTGGGCAAGAGAGTCCAGTTGTTCATGTTTTCTCATCTTTGAAAGAACATCTCAGGGAGATGCTGCTGTTATTCCCATTTTACAGGTGGGGCCACTAAAATGCAAGGAAATTAGGTAACTTGCCCAAGGGCATCTCACTGCTAGGAACTAGAGCTGGCATGGGGGTTGGCTCTTCCTTGTCAAGGTCCCACACTGGAGTCCAGATGGGATGGAGGTAGAGCTGGGAAGTCATGTAGCCTGGATAATGACCAGAGGAAATCAGGAAGCTGGAGAATTTCATGTGATTCCACACATTCAGATTTGTGAGGACCAGAGGCAGAGAAAGGCTGGTGCCAAGATGTCTCAAAGGGGAAACCGATGTACTTGGTTGGCTTGCAGACTTTGAGGGAGTTTGAGGAAGTCCTGATGCCAGCACCTGTGCCTTCTTTTCTGTTTCCCTGCCAAAACCAATATAGCAAGCATCCCTGAGTCACTCAGAAGCCTTGGGCTGATGTGGCCCAAGTATCAGTGAACACTAGAAACTATCCCTCTCCATTTCTCTTGAGCCCCCTTCTCCTGTTCCCACACAAGGCCAGCCTCACTGACTGCTTTCTTCTGATGGAGTCTTCCCATCCCCCACCCCTCCCTCTTCCAAAGCAATGAGGCAAAGCAGTGGGGCTATGGGCTGCCAGCACTGTGCTGTGCAAAACAGAAGGCCTCCTGATTAAGGTGAAATGGCATCGTTGTCTGGGATAAATCCCGAAATCTTTTGTCTCAAGGCCACAGAAAGCTAGGATGAGGACACACAAAGAGTGATGTTCAGAGTGGAAGTTTAACAGGTGAAAGAAAGATAAGAGCTCTCTCTGCTGCAGAGAGAGGGGTCCTGGAGAAATGGGTTGCCACTTTGGCAGTGAAATGCAGAAGGTTTTATAGATGAGCTTGAGGAGGTGGTGTCTGATTTACATAGGGCATGAAAGATTGGTCAGACCAGGTGTGCCATTTGCATAGTGCATGAAAAACTGGTTAGGATTAGGTGTGCCGTTGCATTGCATACAAAGAAGCTGGCCACCCCAGCCTAATCTTTCATTGTGTAGATGGGTTCTCTACCTGGTCAGTGCCATGTTGCCTGTTCCTTTACTGTGCATGTGGTGACAAAGAAAAGGGAAGATGGAGCCTCCATGTTGAACATACCTGGCTTCCAGGTAGCCCTTTTTTATTGGTACAGCTGCCGGCATTCACCTGTGCAAGTTTGCAGCTTGCTTATCTACGTTTGCAGCTCAATTTTTCAGGCTGCTCTTTGTTAGAAAAGAAATGATTTGGGGGCTGCTTTTTGTTAAAAGAGAAACCTTGCGGGGGACTCTTTTGTCCTTACTATCTGCCTAAATAATTTCTTTCCATCTCCTATATCAAAGGCAAATGTGCCAAGGCCTCTCCAGTTGCCTTGACCACACCCTGGGGGCTTGCCCAGACTCAGAGAGAAGCATGCCCAGAAAAGCATATATTCTTCAACCAGGCAGGGTCTCCCAAGGAGATTCTGCACATGCGATGCTCTCCCTCTGGGGTGGGGGAGGAGGGCAGGAATAGGTGGAGAATGTGTGTAACTGGGGACCCAGGGTTGGCTCATGAGGGAAGACGGGGTCAGCATACAGTTCTCCAAGGGTAGTAGGACTTAGTACTCCACTTGGGGGTGCGGATAGTCTTGGGCAAGCTGCCGAGGCTTTTAAGCCTCAAGATCCTCTTTGGTGAAAGGAGAGCACTGGGATTTCAGGCTCACTTCACCACCTTTCCCCCTAAACTCTGAGCATCTAAGTACTGCAGACTGCAATTCCATCACCTCCCTATCCCCAGGGCCTGGGCCATTCCAGGTACCCCATTTACTGGCACTGTTGAGTGCACAGTGCATGCCAGGTACCCCGCAAGGACCTTCTCATGTTACCCTCCCTGGCCCAGTTAGTATCTCCATTTTACCCGTGACAAGGCAGAGGCTTGGAGAGGGGAAGTCGGCATGCCCCAGATGGAGTTAGGACATGGTGGCCATCAAATCACAACCAGGCTGACGCCTCCAGAACCCGCCAGCTTAACCACCCCACTACACTGGTACTACATGTGTTCCAGAATTACTTATCAAACGATGGAATTCAGTGTTCAACTGAGGCTGTTGAGAGAATTGAATAAAGTGATGTATATATAGAACCTAACACAGGGTGTGGTATTCAGTAGGAGTTTAATAAATAGTGTGTAGCTCCTCAAAGGAGCTGCCCTTTAGGGCTTTTGGCAGATTTTCTTGAGATAAAGCCATACATAATCCAACAGCACAGAATGCTCAATAAATGCATCAAGTTCAAATGTCCTGACTTAGCCCTGGAGGGGCTGAAAATCCAGTCCAAGAACATCTTTCCCACTGAGAAAAATGGTTGGAAAGGCTGTTTGCCTTACTCAACTGATGTTTTGTCTGAGCCTGAAGTACCACCATAGGCACAGTTGGGAGGGGAAGGCCGAGTCCTGGCAATACTTCTCACTGGTTTGAAACTCTGAGCTCTGGCCACAGAAGCACCATGTTTTCTGGGAGTAGCTATTGCCTGGAGAGAATGTGGTGAGAGTGAGACCTCATCCTTCCCTCAGCAGCTTCAGGAATAATAACACACAACAGCCTATGATGATAAAATCTATTATTAAGACTGTTTTAAGCACTTTGCATGAGTCAGCTCCTGGGTAAGATAAATACTATTCTTTTTTTTTTTTTTTTTTTTTTGAGACAGGGTATCACTCTGTCACCCAGCTAATTTTTGTATATTTTGGTAAAGACAGGGTTTCACCATGTTGGCCAGACTGGTCTTGAACTCCTGACCTCAAGTGATTTGCCATCCTCGGCCTCCCAAAGTGCTGTGATTATAGGCACGAACCACCACACCCGATAATCACTATTCTTATTCCCATTTGTAGATGAGGAAACTGGTACAGAGAGGTCAGATAATTTGCTGAAGGTCACACAGCTAGCTGGTGGTGGAGCTGGGTGAGGTCTGAACTTGGGCTTTCAGGTTTCATAGTGTTCTCTAGTAACCCTCCTTCCCTGCTGCCTCCCACAAGCCAGTCTCTAGCCAATTCTTCTGTGGTTAAGGGAATCATTTTTCATGGTACTAACAGACAAACATTCCTTGTTCAATGTTATTATTTTTCTGAATTTTCAAAGCAACTTTATATGGGTCCAGAGATGAGTAAGATAGCTTCCCTGGCCCTTGAAGGACTTATGTTCTACTGGAGAAGGAAAAATGAAGCTATAATTTCACTTTCTCCTTTTGACAGATGATGAAATATCAGGAGAGGCATGAAATCGACCCAAGGTCCCACAGGCAGGGAGTAAAGTTGGGATTCTACCCCAGGTCAGGCTGCCTCCTTTCCACGCTCCCAAGCCACTAGAGAATGTACTTTGGCAGACATGACAGCTGTGTGCTAATATTTGATGGACCCTTGAGGGGAAGAAGTTCTGCCTTCTTCTCTGCGATTCCAGAGGAGAGGACTACAGCCTTGGTTGGGATTTAGAGGGGACAAACAGAGATCTAATATGGAGCAGACTTCATGGAGGGGAGCTCATGTATTTCTGAGGAATGCTTGTGTTTCAGGGACTACAGTGTATCTCTGGTGGTATAGAGAGACTAAGAATCCAGCCCCAGGTTAGCTCAGGACGAAGGAATGCAATATCTTCTTGCGTCTGTTTCTGTCCTGTCTAAAATTGAAAGTGCTGTAAGGAAAATACCCAAGGCACTCATGTTTCCCCACGCAGCAGGCAGCAGGCAGCAGGCAGCAGACGGCATCTTGATTGGGATAATATTATTCTGTAGGTTCCTTCCATGATTTCCTCATAAATTCACCCTCATGAAAATCCAAGAGGAGCTCAGTGTTTATGTAAGACCCTGAGCTTATTCTTCTTCCTCTTATGAAGTTAGATTAAATTAGTTAAGAAATGAAGAAAAAAGAATTTTAAAAAATTTCATCTCCTTTTCTCTGCATGAGTAAGTATGTTTGCATGAAAAATAACAAAATGAATCAAGGAAGGAAGAAAGAAAAAAGGAAAGAAAGATGGATTCATGTTGCTGGGAAATGAATACATCTTAAGGAGAAAAATAGGCTGGCATGGTAAGCCTACCCACTGGAATAATATCCATCAGAGATCAGGCAGCTGGAGAAGCACCAGTATTCACTTTCCTGTTCTCAGCTTAATGATCTGGTTAGGGAATATAGCCTCCATCAAATCTGGGATTCTAGAATCATACATGAATTGCTGTTTTTTTCCTCCCTCCTGAAAATGACCCTAGAGATTGCCCCCACAGGATTTAGAATCACAGGCGCACCTGGATTTCAATACTGGCTGTGCTTCTTGGTGACAACAAGACTTTGGGAAAGCCATGTCATCCCTCTGCATCTTGGCTCCTCCTCTTGTGAAAGGGAAGGAGCAGTCACACCTCTCCAAGAGATCATGTGAGGGTGAAATGAGATTGCATGTGAAATGCTTAGGAAATGAGCTTGGCTCATGATAAGTGCTTTTAAACAAAGTTATTTCCTTCCTCTCTTTTAAGAAACTTTCCTGATTGGATTTTTTAAATTGTGAAATACTTTTCATTGTATTTAGCTAAACAGTAGAAAGTCTATTTCAAAAAAAAAATTTGATAAACTTTTTGTGGCAGGGAATGCTATTTGGCCATCCAACATCCATTATCCATTTCTGGGTTAGTAATAAAACTCTTATATTATCTGGGCTGCCCAAACGCTGTAGCATACAACATGATACAATACAATGTAACACAGTTACTGTGGCCAGCTAAAATAAAACTACATTTCCCAGCTTCCTTTGCAGTTAGGTGTGGTTGGTGGGACTTCTGGGATAGCTCCCTAAAAGAGGCATAAACTGTTTCTTCCATGCTCTTGCCCGGGCATGATGTTGCAAGCACTGACTGTCATCTTAGACCACAGGTGGCTTGAGGATGGAAGGCCGTGGTTAAGGGCAGTGGAACAGAAAGGCAGACAGAGCCTGAGTGATGACCTAGAGCTACAGCCATATTAGTTCAGGACCATCTATTTCTGAACTTCCTTTACAAGAGAAAACTAAACTTCCTCTTTACTCAGCCACTTATTTTGGGGATTTCTGTTGTAGGAACCTGAATCTAATTATAACTGATGACACGTCTTTTCCTTCTAGTCCCCCCTCTTGACATAACAGGCATTAACAATTGCGTTTTTCTACACGTTTCTTTATGTTCATAGCAAAGATATTTTTATGTACACACCTGTATAAAATGGTATCATGCTCTACACCATACTTTTTCATTGCTTAGTAATATACATATCAAGGTAAAATTCCCAGATCAGGGTATGCAGATTTCAAACCTAATCCTTTTAACATTAGGCTATAAAATTATAGTATGGATGCATCGTAGTTTATTTTTTTAAGTTACTCAAATATGTCAATTTTATTGTTTCTCTATACACACATTTATTTGGTACTGAATATTGAAAAAAAAAAATAGCACATCAAAGTTTCCTTTCATTGGTATCCAAATTTTTGAAAACCGGAAAATCTAATTATTATGCTCTAGCCAAACTACCCAATGTTTTCATTACATTCTTTCCCCACAAGTTACTTTGCATCAAATTCTTGATATTGGGTTTCATCTCACTGACTTTAGGCTTCTAAAATACATGGGAATACTTATGTTCTTTTCGTATTTCTTCGGGTCAAAACAGTGAGTAAAGGTAAAGTATACTGAGGTTATCCAAATACATTCAAACTACATACACTACATACATTACTGATTTCATGGTAGGAAGGAAAAAAAACAAGAAGAAAAATATATCATAGAACTCATTATCAAAATTCTTTGTATACGTCCATTCTAGCATAGAGTAGCTTTCTCAACCTGCTACATAAAATTGCCAGCAAGAAAGAAAAGTATGAGAATAAGCTTTCTGGCTGAATTGGCTCAGTGCCATAATTCCCTATTCCAGCATTCTCAGAAGAATCCCATCTATGATACACACAGAAACCACAGCCACATTTGAATGGTTCACTTCTTGATCATTCTGAACTCCCTTAAGCCCAGTGTTTGTTTTCTTTCAAGCCTAGGAAGCCTGCTGAGTGACACGTATCTACATTTTAGCATCATTTCTTTCCATACAGATAGCAATGTTCTTACTCCCTCCTCCTGTAAGGTAAGCCATCTCTGATGTCCTGGAAGATCATTTCTCTTTTCTCCTATTGTTGGAGTGAACCTTCTGGTAGAGAGGAAGGGAATTTGATACCAGAGCTGAGAATCAAGTTTAAGGTTCTTTATCAATGTCTCGGAGCAGAAGTTATGAGAGGCCCTGAATTGTCCTGGGAATTTTCTTCAGTGAGCATTTTTGAAGGCTTTGGGATCAAAGTTGGGTTAAACTTCTGTGATGGGTCCATTGGCAATCTAGACACAGCACTAAGCTCCTCCTGGATCTTTGGAACCCAGTGGAAACTGATATCAGACTTTCAAATTGCCGCAAGATAGTTGGGAAAGAACTCTTTAGCCCAGAAAGAGCCTGAAAACCTGAACTCCAACAAATGGTAATGAAAGAACTGACCAGAAATTTAGGTCCCATCTCCTCTTAAAATACAGATAAGCCAATTATACATCGTAATTCATTCAATAATTGTCCTATTGATATACTGAGAAGGTTTCTAGTTGTTTTTCAGCTAACATAAACCTTGCTACAATAGACACTTGGTACAAATAGCCTTGCCAATACTGCTTTTATTTTTTAGCACAGACGTCCACAGTGGGGTGAGTAGCTCTTTTCACTTTTACGTCTCCTCTACCCCTTCCTTTTATAGCTGAGGCAAGAGAGGTCCTGAAAGATGGTGTGCCAAAGACAACAGAGAAATACAAAGCCAACAATGCCTCCAGAATCCTCCTGATTAGAATCTGAGGTCCACACCCCTATTTTCCTGTATTTTGTAGCAGTAAATATTTGTTGAAAGAATATGCTAGTAATCTCTATTAAAAGCTGTTCCACCAACTCTGCTTAAACATATCTGATGAAAAAGAGAATATCAACTGCTAGAATGTTCTTCCTACATTGCATTGCAATCTAATTTCTTGAAACTTCCACTTGCTAGTCTCTGTTCTGACTTCTGGGGTACTGGAGAACTGATCTACTTCCCCAAAGGACAGGTAGGACTCACGAAGGCAGGCACTTGGTGATAAAGGCGTTGAGGATTGTCTCTTTGGGGCGCTCCACACTTCTCACATGTGGAGTGTATGCTACTGGTTAGGCAAGGAGCATGGCTCTGAGGATGCAAAGAAGAATAAGACATGGTCTTTGACCTCAAGGTAGTTACTATCCAGGGTTTGGGGGACAACTCACAGAGGTGTAGCTCATCCTCTGACAAACTCAGCTTTGGGGTGACCTGAGAACCCAGAATAATGGCCACAGGGCACTACTTGAGGAATGTTCAGAGCGGGGAGAGGGGTGTTTGGAGGGAGGAGAGGAAAGCATGCTGGTGGGGCTAAAAGGTCATTTGAGAGAAATAACTGGAAATAAAGTTGGATGAGGAAGAGGGCAGCCTGTTCTCACCCAAAGGAAGAAATCAATTCTGCTATAAGTGATTTGCTTTTTCTGGAAATATTCCTTACTCAAAAGCACAAAGAGTCACATTCTCATGAGTCCCTCTCTCTCTCTTTCTCTCTCTGTCTCTCTCTCTCTCTCTCTCAGAGAATTTAGAAAAGAACCTGAAAGAGCACGGGCTCTATCTGCTTTTCCCTCCCAACATTCTAAGAAAGTCTGTTTGACTTGGTCATTACTAAGAGACATTACAGCAATTAAATTTTCCTCTTATTAAAACATTAGGTAATTTGGTGGCAAAATAAAAGTTAAAAAAATGAATGGTTGAAATCTATAGAAATTAAATCTTAAACAGCAAAAGGCAAGCAGGCAGTACTTTGGTGTAGAAAAAGCATGAGGTATAAAGCAGGGGGCATTGAGTTGGAATGCTAACTCTGTCACCTGTGGCTGGGGAATCTGACTGTGTCACTTCTCCTTGCAGCTTCATTTTCTTATTGTAGAAAAAGGAGAGAATGGTACCTACATAAAAGGTGTCTGCAAGAGAGTAAATAAAATAAAATAAATAACTTCTATAAAGTGCTTAGCCCACTGGAGGTGGCAAGTGCCTGTGGACTTTCCCCTTGCTTGTATTTCCACTTGCCATAGTTTGGGCACATACACAGAACATTCTCTCTGTTTCTGTTGGGTGGCTGAGGTCCTGCTTTAATTTTCAGAAAATAATACATGAAGAATGTGGATCAGAAAAGGCACAAAACTCTACACAGTTCTCAGGGGTCCAAAGTGTCTGCTATGGTCTAAATGTTGGTGTCCCCACAAAATGTATATAGTGGAATCTAATACCCAATGTGGTAGTTTTAAAAGTTAAGGCCTGGCTGGGCACAGTGGCTCACGCCTGTAATCCCAGCACTTTGGGAAGCCAAGGCGGACGAATCAAGAGGTCTGGAGTTTGAGACCAGCCGGGCCAACATAGTGAAACCTCGTCTCTACTAAAAATACAAAAAATTAGCTGGGCATGGTGACAGACACCTGTAATTCCAGCTACTTGGGAGGCTAAGGCAGGAGAATCTCTTGAACCTGGGAGGCAGAGGTTTCAGTGAGCCAAGATCATGCCATTGTATTCCAGCCTGGGAGATAGTGCAAGACTCCATCTCAAAAAAAAAAAAAAAGAAAAAGTTAAGGCCTTTGGGAAGTGATCAAATCATGACGCTTCCAACCTCATGAATGAGATTAGTTGTTTTATAAATGAGGCTCAAGTGAGACCCTTTGCCCCTTCCACTCTGTGAGGACACAGCAGGAAGTTTCCATTGATGAGGAATGGGCCCACACCAGACACCGAATTTGCTGGTGCCTTGAATTTTTTAATTTATTTGTGTGTGTTTTTTTTGTTCGTTTGGTGTGTTTTCTTTTTCTTTCTTTTTTTTTTTTTTTGAGACAGTCTTGCTCTGTTGCCCAGGCTGGAGTACAGTAGTGTGATCTCGGCTCACTGCAACCTCCACCTCCTGAGTTCAAGCAATTCTCCTGTCTCAGCCTCCTGAGTAGCTGGGACTACAGGTGCATACCACCACGCCTGGCTAATTTTTGTATTTTTAGTAGATATGGGGTTTCACTAGTTCACCATGTTGGCCAGGCTGGTCTCAAACTCCCGACCTCAGGTGATCTGCCCACCTTGGCCTACCAAAGTGCTGAGATTACATGCATGAACCACCATGCCCAGCCTCATGCCTTGAATTTGGACTTCCCAGCCTCCAGAGCTATAAACAATAAATTTTTGGTTGTTTATAAATTACCTAATCTAAGGTATATTGTTATAGCAGCCTGAATTGACTGGGACAGTTTCTCTTGGGCCTTTGCCCAAATCCCGTGATGCATAGATGGCCCGTAAGGTTACCAAGCCAGGGGGTCTGGGCCACAGGTTGGGTTCTTCTATCCTATATATGGCTGACTGCACTTTACATAAGTCAATAGATGATAGGAGAAATGCAATGGATTTAAGGAAAAAAAAAGGGGGGGGGGGAAGGGAGGGACCTAAGGTCTTGTCCTGGTTCTGCCTCTGGTGACCTGTGTGACCTGGAGCAAGTCAGTTAACCAGAGTATCAGGTCCCTGCTGTGTAAAATGGGGGTATTAACCCTCTTCTTGCCTCCCTGAAGAATTCTTCACAAATTCTATGGAATGCAACAATGAAGTGGTTCAGAAAGTTATTTAGTGGTAACAGTGTAAAGGTTTCATAGGGACAAACTGCATGGGTGGTGAGAATACCCCATCTAAGGGACCACCAGGGAGTTGAGTTTTTTGCCTTTGCTTTGTGGAGAGAATACTAGGCGGCCCTTGTTCTACCTCAGCCCCCATCAGGCTGTACCTTTGCCTTTTAAGGTCTCGCTCTATTTTTTATGAGAATCCTAAGGCCCCCCCGCCATGGGCTTGGCCTATCACATGCTGGTGATCAATTAGCAGCCTGATCTCTGCTTTGGCAAAGCAGGAGGATTCCAGGTTGTAAGATCTCTGCTTGCTCGGGTGAGTGTGGGTTACTGAAGATCTCAGATAAACAGCTGATGGCTGCAACAACCGAGACTCTTGCAGATGATGTCTACAACAGCTAGGCCTAGGTACAGCAGCCCTAGTCCTTGGAGTAAGGTGGCTGTGTTACCTTTGTTACCAATACACTTTGTTAACCCTCATATGGAACCAAATGCTGATTGGGAAGCATTATTGTTTATATTCTCATAGTGATACTCTTTATTGAAGGCTTATTCTATGCCAGGTGCTTTTCTTACATTATTTTTCTCATCTGCTCCTCTTGCAGACTTTTGAATTCAGTGGCACTTCTACATAAATTAGTGCTTGACTAGTCATACATATGTATATTTTCAAACCGGTAGTACATTTTGTGTGAGAAAATGTTCATTTAGTGTACATGCCATGCCGGGTGGAATATGGCTTTAGGAACCCCTTCCACTAGTCTCTAATGCTTTGGCAAACTTAGCCACAGGTCAGCAGAACGTACTGATTGTGTTGGTTAACATATCAGTTTGGCTGCTGTAACATAAAGTCCTAAAATAATAATGGCTTAAATAACGCAGAAATTTAAATTTAATTATTTTTCCCATAATGGTTGGGTAGGTGGGCCAGGTGTGGTGGTTCACGCTTGTAATCCCAGCACTTTGGGAGGCTGGGAGGAACATTTGATGTCAGGAGTTCAAGACTAGCCTGGGTAAAACCCCATCTCTACCCAAAAAAACAAAACAAAACAAACAAACAAACAAAAAATACAAAAAAAATTAGCCGGACATGGTGGCCCGTGCCTGTAGTACTAGTTACTTGGGGGGCTGAGGTGGGAGAATCACCTAAGCCTTGGAAGTCAAAGCTGCAGTGATCCACGATCATGCCACTGCACTCCAGCCTGGGCAACAGAGTGAGACCTGTCTCAAAAAAAAAAAAAAAGTTTGGGCAAGTGACCCAGGGCTCATACAGTGACTCTATGGTAATCAGCATTCAAGCTTCTTCTGTCTCATTGTTCTAGAATTCTCAATATGTAACTTATATCTCATGATCAGAGATGGCTGCTTCAGTTCCATCTGTCATATTCTCATTCCATCTAATGCGCATGGGGAAAGAGGAAGTTGCACATAATATTTCCCCTCATATCCCATGAATGAGAACTTAGTCCCATGATCAAATTGCAAAGGACTCTGGGAAATGTATATTTTAGCTGAGTGTTCTGCTTAGGTAAAAATTCTGCAATTCTAAAAGAAGGGGTGAATGGATATTGAAGGGCAACTCATGTCTGCCATAGAGGTCAAGATATGAACTTGGAGGCCTATAAACATGAACTGAAACCCCAGCGCCATAGCTTCCTAGCTGTGTGACCTAGCAAAAGTATATCAGTTATCTATTGCTGTGTCACAAATAATCCCAAAACTTACCGGCTAAAAAGAACAAGTGCTTATTATCTCACTGTTTCTATAAGTCAGGAATTTGGGGGGCAGCGTAGCTGGGTGATTCTGGCTCAGCGTCTCTCATGGAATGAACTGTAATCATGACATTGGCTGGGGCTATAGTCACCAAAAAGCTTGACCATGGATTCCAAGAAGGCTCATCCACATGGCTGTTAGCAAAAGGCCTCAGTTCCTTACCATGTTGACGTCTCCATAGGGCTTCATGGCTGTCCTCATGACATGGCAGCTGCCATCCCCACAATGAGAGATCCAGCAGAGAGAGCAAAGGCGAAGCCCAGCGCCTCCTATGAGTCCGTCTTTAACACCATCACTTCTGCTGTATTCTATCCATTACAGTCACCATGGGCAGCCCACACTCAAATGGAGGAGAATTAGCCCCATCTTTTGAAGAAAGGAGGATCAAAGAATTTGTGGACATATTTGAAAACCAGCACAGCAAGTTAGTCATTTTTGCTAGCTGAAGTGCAATTTCTCCATCTATAAAATACCAGTAACACCCGAGTCATAGGGCTGGGGAAGGGTTTATAAGAGAAAATGCATGCAAAGGAGCAGATACATACTAATTACTCAGTAAGTGCTAGCTAACATTGTTCCCCAATTTTCCCAGATAGGCCTGGCCTCACTCTCCCACCACCCACAATGGCCTGTGCAGACACGCAGCACTCATTGCCAAGATATCATCGGAGAGACGTGTTCGTAAAGATCACTCATAACTGTAAACATAGGAAATGAATTCAAGAGCAGTGCTGCAAAGAGTGGGGATGAGCATGTCGGTTCCCAGCTAGGGCAGCACAGCCATGTGGGGCAGCATAAACACAGCTCATAGCGCACTCCACATGCCAACTTTGAAATTATGTGATTCATATATGGTGGGGCTGGAGTGGGAAATTTGAAATACTTCAGATTTTGCACACTGAGAATGTTTTCTCATTTTACACTGCATGACATCAAAATCACAGGGTTTGGATTCACTCGGAATGTGATGACATTGTAGGTATTCATGTATCTGTTTCTGCCGCTACATGAATTGTTCGAGGACAGAGATCAGGACCCTCAATAAGCCAGTTCATCTTTGAATCCTCAGTTTTCTTCATCTGTCAATGGGGATGATCTTATTCACTCACACAGCTGCTGTGATGATTAAATGATCTAATGCATTAAGTGCTTGACAGAAATCTGTTCTAACTGAGCACTCATTAAATGGCAACTACTATTTCTTTTTAACTTTTATTTTAATTTCAGGAGTACAAGTGTGGTTTGTTACATAGGTAAAGTTGTGTCATGGGGGTTGTTGTACAGATTATTTCATCACCCAGGTATTAAGCCCATTACCCATTAGTTATTTTTCCTGATCCCCTCCCTCCTCCCATCCTCCACCCTCCAAAAGGCCCCAGTGTGTGTTGTTCTCTATGTGTCCATGTGTTCTCATCATTTAGCTCCCACTCATAAGTGAGGATATGTGGTATTTGGTTTTCTGTTCCTATGATAGTTTACTAAGGATAATGGCCTCCAGGTCCATTGATGTCCCTGCAAAGGACATGAACTTGTTCTTTTTCATGGCTGCATAGTATTCCATAGTGGATATGTACCACATTTTCTTTACCTAGTCTATCACTGATAGGCATTTAGGTTGATTCCATGTCTTTGCTCTTATGAATAGTGCTGCAATAAACATACCCACGCATGTGTCTTTACTGGTGGTAATCACAGAAAGTCTTTCCTCAAGGGCTCAGTGGAGACAAAGTCCAGGAGGCCTGAGGTAGGGGGAAGTCAAGGGTAAGTGGAAAAAGTGGGAAGTAGACAAAATAGAGGAACCCTTCAAATAAGGACTCAAAAGCTAGTATCCATGAGAAGTCAAGGCTCCCACAGGTCAAGGGTCTAAGCCAGGTTAGCTTCCAGAGCAGGAGCCGACAGAGCCCATGGGAAACAACCGGAAATGGTGGCTGGGCTTGCCTTGGGCTGGGGACCACTCATCTTCCAGCTGCTGCGGCCAGACACAGAGCTGGGCGTCCAGGTCTTGATGTAGCCAAGAAGCCAGGGACTACCAGCAGCCCTGAACACCTCTTCTGGAAGCAGCCACCCAGGCTTTCTTAAGCTGTAGATTTCCAGGACCTGGCACTTTCCTGCCATCTTCTTTGGCATGTCCAAATGGGTCTCCTCCCCAACCGGCCAACTGGCTTCCCGTCATGTTCTTTTCCTTGGCCTGCCTCTGGACCAGCCATCTCCCCCATCCTGCCTTCTCCCCATGTTTCTGGCCCACCTGTCTGTGCCTCATCTCCTGTCACTTTTCTTCTCCCTCCCTTGGCTGGCATGGCTGGCGATGGCCTCTCCTGCTGCTGACCCGTCCTCTGCAGGGCCCTGCTAATGGCAGCTTGGAGCACTCCCACCCCTGCTCCAAGACCTTCTGTGACTTTTTCTGACACACAGCTGGAAAAAACCCAGCAAACCAGGAGGAGGAAGTAGTTTACCTCCCAAAACACTCAGCATGAATTAATCCCCCAGCCCAGGAAACCCAAAACTCACCCTCGAAATTCCCCTTCCTTCCCGACAGTCCCTCTCTCTCCTCCCCAGGTCTTCGTCACACTCGGAATCTCTCCAATATACCTCATCACCACTTTTCTGCTAAATGGCTATTTGTGTACCTATTGATTTTACTCCACTCAACTGTAGCTTAAAGACTTTTTCTTATCCAACTACATAAACATGATAAGTATCAGGGCCAATACTCAGAATATTAAGCCCTCTGCAGGAGCGTCCTGACTGAAGAGAAGGCCTAGCTGTTGGATTAACAGAAGTAAAAGAGATAAAGAAGAATCAGATGGAGATTTCAGAATGAAAAACTGTAAAAACTGACATAAAAACCCCATCCACCAATGGGCTTAATAGCAGAATTGGAATATAATCCTAACTTCAGGATTAATCTCCTTTGTCTCCTGCAGTATACCAATGGCTCCTGAAAATCTGGGAACTGGGAATAACCATTTCTGTACCATGGGGGGCTAACCCCAGGAGTGGCTCAGTGGAGAGGCTTGCTTAAGTGTTAGTGGAGTTTGATTTTGGCTGTGAGGCCACTAACGGGTAGATGAAGCCTCTAGAGAAGTTGAAATCTCCTTCTCCTGGGTTAATGCAAGGGCAACATATACTCACCTCCCTGGATAAAGCTATGGCTTCCAGTTTAATTCAGCTTTGCCCAACGCACCACTGGAGAGTTTCATCCTTCAGTGGTCCTTCTTCCAGGAGATCTCAGCCTGCAGGGAATAGTTTCAAAGTTTCCAGCCTACAGTGTTGACAGGGTCATCGAAAAGCATCACACCTGGCCCATTTTTCCTCCAGGGAAACTGAGGCACAGAGGAAAAGGGACTTAGCTAAGGATCTATTTGAGTGAGCCTGTAAAAGAATTAGAATGAAACCTAGGCCTTCCACTTTACAGTTTTTTCCCACCAACTCCCAGGAGTCCTTATATTTTAAATCATGATTCTTAGTTCCTGGGAGCTGAGCCTGGGCTTGGTAGAAAGGCCAAGGTAGGGAAAGAAGCTGTTTTGCTCTCCATTAGTTCAAAAATTATTTACTAAAAACCATATTGTCATTAGAATTTGTAATGTTTGCCATTGCTGTGTAACAAACCACTCCAAAACTCAGTGGCTTGAAACCGTAAAGTATTTCTTATTGCTCACAAGTCTATGGGTCCTTCAGTGGGTGGTTGTGGTCATCTAGTCAGGATTGGCAGATCTTGGCTGGGTTTTGTGCCAGATCAGCTGGCAGTGGCTGGCATGAAAGGGCCTCACTCATATGTCCTGCAGTTGGCTTGCTGTGGGCTGCGGTGACAAAGGTGTCTGGGTCATATATCTCTCACCCGCCAGTAGGCTAGTCCAAGCTTGTTTACATGGTAGAGAAAAGTTTCCAAGAGAAGATGAAATGATTCAAAGCTTCTGAGCCCTAGGTTTCAAGCTCCACATCACTTCTACCACATTCTTTTGCCATAGCAAGGTCCAAGGCTGGCCATGATTCTAGGAGAGGGGAAATAGCTTCTACCTCTTGATGGACACAACAACAAAATCCCAGTGCCAAAAGGCATGGATGCAGGAGGGCTGGACAATTGTAGTCACTTTTATAGTTTACCATGAGGCTGTTCAAAAATTTTGATTCTATTTCTGTCTGGCTCTTTAGGGCTGTGTGAGCTGCTTTGGTCAATAAATTAGAGTGAATGAAATATGGCACTTCTGGGTGAAAACTTAAAAATCCAATGTGTGATTCTCTTCTTTTCCTTCCTTCTACGGTGGATAGCAGAGGATCACAACAGGGGCCTCCATGACCCCAACTCCATAAATGACTGGGATGATCAAATTCCATCCCCTAGGCCCTCTGTCACCCACGTTGCACATGTAGCATGAGCGAGAGCTACAACCTTTGTTGCTTGAAGTCCCTGAGATCTGGGAATATTTGTTACTGCATCATAACTTGTTATATCCTGACAGATACAAGCCCCTACTATGTGCCAGACACTATCCACTGGGCATAAATCAGTGAACAGGAAAGGCACAATCCTTGCCCTTGGTCAGCTCACAGTCTTTTGAGAACGAAATACAAAACAAGTGAACAAATAAATGTATACTTATAAGCATGTAAATTATGATCTGTACTGTGAAGGAAAAGAATTGGAGTGAAAAAGAAATGAGGAATGAGAGGGATTGTGAAAGAAGGGAATCAATGCAGATCACGTGGTTAAAGGCAAGCCTCTCTGGTAAGGAAGCCTGGAAGCCAAGACATGGAGGGTGGAAGGAAGACAGCTGAGGCAGCCTGGGAGCAAAAGCAAAGCATCCTGGGGTCGAACAGTGGATGAGAAGGCAGAACAGAGTGTGAGAAAGCAGAACAGTGTGTGAGAAGGTGGAATAGAGTGTGAAAAGGTGGAACAGTGTGTGAGAAGGCAAAACAGTGTGTGAGAAGGCTGGAACAGCATGTGAGAAAGTGGAACAGTGTGTGAGAAGGCTGGAATAGAGTGTCAGAAGGCAGAACAGAGTTTAAGAAGGCGAAACAGAGTGTGAGAAGGCAGAACAGTGTGTGAGAAGGTGAATCAGAGTGTGAGAAGTCTGGAACATGTGTGAGAAGGCTGGAACATGTGTGAGAAGGCAGAACAATTTGTGAGAAGATGAAACAGTGTGTGAGAAGGCTGGAACAGTGTGCAAGAAGGCGAACAGTGTGTGAGAAGGCGGAACAGTGTGTGAGAAGGCGGAACAGTGTGTGAGAAGGTGGAACAGTGTATGAGAAGGTGGAACAGTGTGTGAGAGGGTAGAACAGTGTGTGAGAAGGCAGAACAGTGTGTGAGAGGGAGGAACAGTGTGTGAGAAGGCAAAACAGTATGTGAGAAGGCGGAACAGAGTGTGAGACGGTGGAACAGTGTATGAGAAGGCAGAACAGTTTGTGAGAGGATGGAAGAGTGTATGGGAAGGTGGAACAGTGTGTGAGAAGGCAGAACAGTGTGTGAGAAGGCGGAACAGAGTGTGAGAGGGTGGAATAGTGTATGAGAAGGCAGAACAGTTTGTGAGAGGATGGAACAGTGTATGGGAAGGTGGAACAGTGTGTGAGAGGGAGGAACTGTGTGGGAAGGCAAAACAGTGTGTGAGAAGGCAGAACAGAGTGTGAGAGGGTGGAACAGTGTGTGAGAAGGCTGGAACAGCGTGTGAGAAGGCAGAACAGAGTGTGAGAGGGTGAAACAGTGTGTGAGAAGGCAGAACAGTGTGTGAGAGGGACGAACTGTGTGGGAAGGCAAAACAGTGTGTGAGAAGGCAGAACAGAGTGTGAGAGGGTGGAACAGTGTGTGAGAAGGCTGGAACAGTGTGTGAGAAGGCAGAACAGAGTGTGAGAGGGTGGAACAGTGTGTGAGAAGGGTGAAACAGTGTGTGAGAAGGCAGAACAGAGTGTGAGAAGGTGGAACAGTGTATGAGAAAGTGACACTGTGTGTGAGAGGGTGGAATAGAGTGTGAGAAGGTAGAACAGTGTGTGAGAGGGCAGAACAGAGTATAAGAGGGCCAGAGAAGGAAGGGCTGGCTCACTGCAGAAGTGAAAGGAGGCCACATAGCAGGGAGAAGTGAAAGGGGAGGGTTCCCCAGGATGAGGATGGTGTGAGGAGGGGGCCAGGCCACAGGGCCTCAGAGCCTGTGGAGAGGAGCTTGGGCTTATTTGAGGCACCTGGGCCCCCCCAGTGCTCAGGGATGTGAAATGGAGTCCTTTGGGAAGATTCCCATTTCCTGCTGGGCTGGGGGCGGTGCAGCAAGCTGCTCACATCCCTTGTTCTTGGGCATAAGCTCCAGAGATGTCAAGGCTCATGCCAGGCCTCACGGCTGCCTCAGAGAAAGGGAAGCGTGACTTCCCCACAGTAATTTTGACACAGTACAATAAACACTCCTCTCTTCCTTGGCTGAGGCCCTGGTCAGGTGGACGCTGGCCATAGGCACCTCTCCGGGCTCTAGCCCCACTCTGGATCCTGCAGAGACCCAAGTAGGGGCAGCTGGTGACCAGAAAGCTGCCTGCAGTTGCTCACCCCTGCCAGGCTCCAGCAGGGCAGGAGACATAGGCCCAGGGCTGGCTGGAGTGACTCAGATGTCCTCATAAGACACCAAGGCCAGGCCAGGCCAGACTCTGGGATGCTCAGTGGTGTCCCAGCTAGGGTTTCAGTCCTCCCTCACACAAGCCTGCAGGAAAAATAGTGTGTTGTATGGTGCCCATGAAGACCAGAGGCCAGCGAGGCTCAGGGCCTGGGATGGGGCTATGCAAACACACTCTTCTCCTCCATTCTCTCAGACTGTGTTTCTGTCCCCTGTGACAGCTACTGATGGGTGACAATGTCCAGGCTTGTGGTTGAGTGTTTTGCTTGACAGTGGGTGGATGGGGGCAGGGAGAGGTGGGGGAAGCACAGACGGGGCTTCAGCTGGGCCTCCCTTTGTGTTCCACCCTTCTCAGTCTACACACCCACACCACACACATACACACACCACACCACATATCACACCACACACATACCACACACAGATCACACCACACCACATACATCACACCATACACACCACACACACACCACACCACACACGCACATCACACACTACACACATATATCCACACGCCACACACATGCCACACACAAATATCACACAACACACTACACACAACACA
Source organism: Pan troglodytes (assembly GCF_028858775.2). Classification (NCBI taxonomy): domain Eukaryota; kingdom Metazoa; phylum Chordata; class Mammalia; order Primates; family Hominidae; genus Pan; species Pan troglodytes. The sequence continues at coordinate 143,669,980 of NC_072405.2, forward strand.
TACCACACCACACACACATACACATACATATATCACACACCACACATAAATACCCACATGCCATACCACACACACCACACACACACCCCACACTTATACCACACACCACACACACACCCCACACATATACTCACATAGTACACACCCCACACACACCACACACATATACCCACACACACCATGCACACATTACACACATATACCCACACACCACGCACACACCACACATACCACACACATATACCCTCCCACACACACCACACACCACCCCCCCACATAAATACCCCCCCACACACTGCACACACCATACACATACACCCACACACACCACACACATACCACACTGCACACACAGCCCACCCACTCTAATCTCTGCCTCCATCTCTATGTGCCATTCCCCTCTTTGTGCCTCAAATCTCCCTCTCCTTTCATCTATAAGGAGATCTACTTTGGATTTAGAGCCCACCCTTAAATCCAGGACCATCTCATCATGAGATCCTTCATTACATCTACAAAGATACTTTTTCCAAATAAAGGTTTTTCCAATGAGGTTCCAGGCAGCTACATTTTTGACCCACAGGGTCAATGGGTTTCACCAGACTCCTAAAGGCAGTCTTGGAGCTTGAGCCCTATGACTTTTCTCACTTGGCGACTCTGCCCAAACACACCACAGGTCACAGCAGTAATGAGAGCAGAATGGTGCCTCCTGCGCTGGGCCCCGCGAGCCACCATGCAGAAGGGACTGGAAGGGCAGGGACTGCAGGAGCTTCCTGCGTTCTCTCTTGCCTCCTTCCCTTGGGTAATGGGGTCCTCTAATATGAGCATGGTGTAGTTGCAGCTCGCCCAAGTGCCCCATGAACAGGTGAGGAACCTGAGGCCTGGGTCACATAAGAAGGCTAGGGACTGGGACTCTGGATTTTTGTATTACCTGGAGTAGGACCCAGAGGTGAGAAAGTAGTTTGATAAACTGAAAGAAGTTATTGTGGCAGACGTGACATGGACCCTGGGTAAGGCTGACAGGTGGGCTGGGTGGGCTGGGGGAGACCTTGCTATACCCACTGGAACAGCAGGAGCCCCTGATCCAGGATTCGCTTCTATCTGGTGACCTGTCCCATAGAGGGGCAGACCCTACCTATCTTCCCAGATCAAAACATGCTTTTGAGGGAGACACAATGAACTCCTTCATGCTAAGGCACAAAGGGTCATGGGGACAATCAGAGTTGACCTCTTCAGAGGTGCAGGCTTTTTCAGACCAGCACTCTGAGAAGACTCCACTTACAGGACAATCTCCTGAACCCTCTCCCATCCCCTCTCTCCAATGCGTAAGGATGCTGGATTCAGAGAAGGGATACGACTTGCCGAAGTCGCACAGTGAGTTAGTAGCAGAGTCAAGACCCAAGCCACGAGACTCCTACAGGTATCCTGCGCTGTTTCTAGCCAACAGCCCCTGCACGCAGTTCTCCCAGTCCAAAAGCTCTCATTCTACAAACGAGCAAGCTGGGGCTGCCGGCTCAACATTGCTTTGTTGGTTTGGGAACAAAACAATAAAAACAATGTGTTGTGTAGACTCTTGTTTTGCTCACAAGCTGAGATCTCTTGGGGCAGAGTTCTTGCTGGGCCCCTCTGAGTCATTAAACTTCAGGCCATCGCAAGCCAGAGCAAAGAGATGTTTTCTGGGTCTGGAGTAGAATGAGGGTGTCTTCCTCCAGCCCCCCAGATCCAGTCCTTGGTTCATGCTCCTTGATCCCAAGGCCACTTCTGTTCTGAGAGTCATTTCAGGAGGCAGGCTATGCGGGCTCTGAGGTCTGGAAGAATCAACTTTGTGTCCTGGGATCCCCTCTTCCCTGCTGTGTGACCTCAGGTGGGTTGCTTAACTTCTCTGCAGTCTCTGGTACTCCCAGCTCAGGGATGCACTGAAGAAAAGCCGCACCCTGCCTGGAGTCAGGAGCAGCACAGTCCTCCATGCAAGCCAGTTTCCTCCATTCCACTTCAAACTCAAGGCGGTCCTTTCCTAGTGGTACAAACAGGAACTGAGCAGGCTGGAATGGCTGTTTGAAAGAACTTTCTGGCCAAGAGGGTGTGTCTACACAACTTGGTTCTCTGCCCCCAGGGATCTGGGAAAAGTTCCAGGCCTGAGCAAGTTTATCAAATTCCTTTCTTTACCCACCCAGCCTTGAATTTCATGGAAAACAAAATAGAGAAGAAAAAAACAAAGTAGCCTAACATTTGCTTTAGTTAGTGCATGGATTTTAAAGTCTCTCGAAGCTGGGTTTCTGCACTTCGCTGTCTCCTTACTGGGTCTCCTGGGTAAGATATTTCAGTCCCTCTGAGCTCAGTTTCCCCATTTCCTGCATGTAAAATGGGTTCAGTGATGAAGCTCCTGCTCTGTGTTAAAGGGCGAGTGAGCCATGCCCGAGAGCGTGCAGCACAGCTCTTGGTATGACGTCAGTGGTCACGGTATGACAGAACTGGTTGTTGTTGCCGTGGACAGCCTTTTTCACACTCTGCCACAGTGTCTCCTGCAACAGTTCTTGGCTCTAGCCCTATTTCTGTGTTCATCCAGAAAGTTCTCTTTCTTCTCCACACGATTGCTCAGCTGCTCACTTGCTGGTCTCTCTGGGCCACAACTTTCTCCCCTGAACAAGCAGAGGCTTAGTGACCTCTGAGGGGTTGTTCAGCTGTGACATCCTCAGAGCCAGCGTGGCCTTTGCATATTTTCAGACAGCTATAACGTCCTTCTCCTCATACGTTAACCTCCTCTTCTCCAACCCAAATGGAGGCAGCGCATGTTTTGGCTCTTCAGTATCCATTCCCCCTAGAGTCTGACAAGAATTTTGTTTAGAGGGTCCGGGCGTTGAGCTCTGCTCAGTGCATGCAGCCACACAATATGCTTTTGGACGTGGCTTCCTAGAGGGGATGTTATGTTCCACCTCCTTGAAGGCGCCCATTTCTGGGGTTGCCCCTTCCAGGGAGCTGGTTCCTAGTTAAGAATATGAGAATGTATGCAAAGGGAGGCAGGCAACAGCACGAACAGCCACACTTCTAGAAGATTCTAGGGAGCGCGCAGGAGCAGCGCAGAGGGAGTAGGAATGAACAGGCGGAGGACCCGGGGTCACGAGACCGTTGGGTGGGAGGAGCCAGCAGCCAGGGAGGTTCCAGTCTGTTCTGCCTCGCGGCAGCCGCCCTCTTCTGCGTGGTCATGCCAAGCCAGCGCCTGGGCCTGGAACCGGGCCGCAGCCCCCCAGCTTCGCCCACCACCTCCCTACCATGGACCCCTGCAAAGTGAACGAGCTTCGGGCCTTTGTGAAAATGTGTAAGCAGGATCCGAGCATTCTGCACACCGAGGAAATGCGCTTCCTGAGGGAGTGGGTGGAGAGCATGGGAGTTAAAGTACCACCTGCTACTCAGAAAGCTAAATCAGAAGAAAATACCGAGGAAGAAAAACCTGATAGTAAGAAGGTGGAGGAAGACTTAAAGGCAGACGAACCATCAAGTGAGGAAAGTGATCTAGAAATTGATAAAGAAGATGTGATTGAACCAGACACTGATGCTCCTCAAGAAATGGGAGATGAAAATGCGGAGATAACGGAGGAGATGATGGATCAGGCAAATGATAAAACAGTGGCTGCTATTGAAGCCCTAAATGATGGTGAACTCCAGAAAGCCATTGAGTTATTGACAGACGCCATCAAGCTGAATCCTCACTTGGCCATTTTGTATGCCAAGAGGGCCAGTGTCTTCGTCAAATTACAGAAGCCAAATGCTGCCACCCAAGACTGTGACAGAGCCATTGAAATAAATCCTGATTCAGCTCAGCCTCACAAGTGGCGAGGGAAAGCACACAGACTTCTAGGCTACTGGGGAGAAGCAGCCCATGATCTTGCCCTTGCCTGTAAATTGGATTATGATGAAGATGCTAGTGCAATGCTGAAAGAAGTTCAACATAGGGCACAGAAAACTGCAGAACATTGGAGAAAGTATGAGCGAAAACATGAAGAGCGAGAGATCAAAGAAAGAGTAGAACGAGTTAAGAAGGCTCGAGAAGAGCATGAGAGAGCCCAGAGGGAGGAAGAAGCCAGACGACAGTCAGGAGCTCAGTATGGCTCTTTTCCAGGTGGCTTTCCTGGGGGAATGCCTGGTAATTTTCCCAGAGGAATGCCTGGAATGGGAGGGGGCATGTCTGGAATGGCTGGAATGCCTGGATTCAATGAAATTCTTAGTGATCCAGAGGTTCTTGCAGCCATGCAGGATCCAGAAGTTATGGTGGCCTTCCAGGATGTGGCTCAGAACTCAGCAAATGTGTCAAAATACCAGAGCAACCCAAAGGTTATGAATCTCATCAGTAAATTGTCAGCCAAATTTGGAGGTCAAGCGTAATGCCCTTCTGATAAATAAAGCCCTTGCTGAAGGAAAAGCAACCTAGATCACCTTATGGATGTCACAATAATACAAACCAATGTACCTTCTCATCAAGAGAGCTGGGGTGCTTTAAAGATAATCCCTACCCCTCTCCCCCAAATACAGCTGAAGCATTTTACAGTTTGCCATTAGGTTTGCCATTAGGGTATTCATTCAGATAATGTTTTCCTACTAGGAATTACAAACTTTAAACGCTTTTTAAAACAAATGTAAAGGGTCTGTTAATTCTTATATTTTTCTTTACTCATCATTTTGGATTTTTTTTCTTTGAATTATTGGGCAGGGAATATACTTATGTATGGAAGATTACTGCTCTAATTTGAGTGAAAGTTATTAGCGCGAGGCAAACATAACTCATTTGAGGATAAAAAAAAAGAAGAATTTTGTTTAAAGAGTTATTCTCCCTCACTTGTGGGCCAGTTTGGTGGGATATAAGTCAGGATGGGATACACAGCCCTGGATGAGCTGTCGGTGTTTGGCCAAAGCCAGGCCCTTTACACTATCTTACCAGACTTTGAATCTCTGGCAGAAATATATGAGATGGAGGAATGAACAGAGGTCATTTGCTCCAGTGATTGGCCCCATGGTCATATGAATACAGCCCCCAAAGATATCCATGTTTCTAATCCCTGGAACCTGTAAATATGTTACTTTACATGGCAAAAAGCCGGGCGCAGTGGCTCATGCCTGTAATCCCAGCACTTTGGGAGACTGAGGTGGGTGGATCATGAGGTCAGGTGTTTGGGACCAGCCTGACCAACATGGTGAAACCCCGTCTCTACCAAAAATACAAAAATTAGTCAGGCGTGGTGGTCCACACCTGTAATCCCAGCTATTCAGGAGGTTGAAGCAGGAGAATCACCTGAACCTCGGAGGCAGAGGTTGTAGTGAGCCAAGATCATACCACTGCGCTACAGCCTGGGTGACAGAGCGAGACTCCATCTCAAAAAAATAAATAAATAAATAAAAATAAATAAACAGCAAAAAATTTTTGCAGATGTTATTAGGTTAAGATTTGAGGTGATGTATTAGTCCATTTGGGCTGCTATAACAAAATACCTGATACCAGGTAACTGATAAACAGCATAAATGTATTTCTCACAGTTCTGGAGGCTGGAAAGTCCAAGATCAAGGCTCCAGCAGATTCAGTGTCTGGAGAGGGTCTGCTTTCTGATTCATAGATGGCAACTTCTAGCTGTCTCCTCACATGGTGTAAGGAGCAAACAGGTTGCTCAAGCCTCTTTTATGAATCCCATCCATGAAGATGGAGCCCTCATGATCTAATCACCTCCCAGAGGCTGCACCTCTTACTACCACCACTGTACGGAGTAGGTTTCAACACATGGGTTTTGGGGGAACAAAATCATTCAGACTATAGCAGTTGAGGAAATTATATGGATTGACCTGGTAGACTAATATAATTACAAGGGTCCTTAGGAGAGGGAGGCAGGAGGATCACAGTCAGAACTAGAAGAAGGTGATGTGATGATGGAAGCAAGGGCGAAAAGGGCATTTGATATGGGGGCCATGAGCCAAAGAATGTGGCAACCTCTAGAAGCTGGAAAAGGCAGAAAATAGATTCTCCCCTGGAGCCCTCAAAAGGAAAGCAAACCTGCTGACATCTGGATTTTAGACTTCAGACCTGAAGAATTATCGGTGAACAAATTTGTGTTACTTCAAGCCACCAAATTTGCAGTAATTATTACAACAGCAAGGGGAATCTAATGTAGGCCCTGATGAGACATCGGCACTGAAGCCCTGGAGCTCCTGATTCCAGCCTTTTCCTGAGCCTGCCTGTCCGGCCTTCTCTTTGATTCTGCAAGATTCCTGATATTGCATTTTGCCCATGCTCCACTGAAGAGCCGCTCTACTGTGCTTTCCCCAGTGGAGCATGTTCTCCACCCTGTGTGGTGCTGTTTGCTCCACATGGTTGCTCCTTTGGTTGTTTATTTCACATTTAGGTTGGCAGTTCTGACTCATAATAGCTGATAAGGCATGGTTGATGATGTTTGTTTGGACTTGTTGCAAACACTCAGAAGAAGAATATTATGCTGGATGTAACAAATGCAAGTTTTCAGGTTCCTTAAGCTGCCTTTAAGAAAATGTTAGAGAAAATACAGGAGAAAGATGAGCAGAGTCTGGAATCCTCCTGAGAAAGTTGGCCACAGTTGTATGCATCATGGTAGTTCATAGATCATAGAGGCCACCCCATTTATGACTTCAGGGTTGGAAGAGAGCAGAACGTGTGTGATACAGAGAGCTCATGCAAAGACCGCTCCCTTTAGCTTTGATTTTGTTACTGCTTTCATTTCCATGAAAGCATTCTTAGTGCTAATGGTCTGAGCCTTCAGTTATTTATTTAACTCGGATATCTCTGGAAATCATGTTTTCCTGTCTTCACCCATCACCATCTTCATTTTGTTGTTGTTGTTCTGTTGTTGTTGAGGCAGTCTTGCTCTGTCACCCAGGATGGAGTGCAGTAGTGCAATTACAGCTCACTAGAGCCTCCACCTCCTAGTCTCAAGTGATCCTCCCACCTCAGCCTCCTGAGTAGCTAGGACTACAGGCATGTGCCACCATGCCTGGCTAATTTTAATTTTTTTTTTTTTTTTTTTTTTGTAGAGATGGGGTCTTCCTATGTTGCCTAGGCTGGTATCAAACTCCTGGGCTCAAGCAATCCTCCCACTTCAGCCTCCCAAAGTGCTAGGAATACAACAGGCATGAGCCACCACACCCAGCCATCTTTACATTTTACCTGTACCCTTCTCTGTTGGCCTCCAGACTCTTCTCCTCTGGAACAGGAGTGATCTAAAAAGCTAGGCTGCTGAACATTAACTCTCCCCTGCTTTACATTCATGAAAGCTTTTTATTGATCTCAGGCTAAACGTTCAGCCTTTAAGCATGACTGACCAGGCCTTCCCAGGTCCATCCATGCCCTTTCCCACAATGGGCCCATGACATCCCCTCTTATTCCAGCCACGTGAGATGTCTCTAGCTCCTGATCCACTTTGGATTTCCTGTCCTCCAACCCTTTCCTCTGCCCACCATGCCAAGCCCATGAAGATGATAGAGAGCAATGGTTACATGGGCACGCGTTAATGGTCATAATCCCAGTTCTTCCATCTCCTAGCAGTGTAGTCTTGGACACATGACTTAACCTCACTGGGCCTTTGTTTCATCATTGCTCTGATGAGGAAAATAATATACCTCCTTCTTAAGGGCAGGGGTAAGTTTAAATGAATTTTTATAGGTAGGGCTTAGAACAGTGCCTGGTATGTGTTATATGATATTCTAGTTGCTATCTCATTTCTTTAGCTAAGAAAATATTTTCCGGTATTTCAAAACTCCATTCAAATGTTAATTCTTCCATGGAAACTTCTTTGAATTCTGCTATTTCACCTTCTGTTCTGCCAATGTTTGCTTCATATATCTAGAATCGCTCATGTTTGGTACACAAATATTTATAATTGTTATGTCTTACTGCTGAATTGACCCCATTATCACTATATAATGTCTTTCTTTTTTTCTCCTGTGTCAGTATTTGATTTAATGTCTGTTTTGTCTGATATTAGTAAACTATCCCTACTCTCTTTGGGTTACAATTTGCATAAAATATATTTCTCTATCCTTTTACTTTCAGCCTATGTGTGTCCTTAAGAGCTTAAGTGAGTCTCTGATAGGCAGCATATTATTAGATCCTATTCTAAAAATATCTGTTCAGTTCATCTATGTCTTTTGGTTAGGGAGTTTAATCTATGTGGAACCTTCTTTAACCATCCCTTTCACTGTGAGAGCTCTTGGTGCCCTCAGAGCCTGCACATCTCCCAGCATGGCACTTGAGCTACTAGACTGTTGTATTTGTTTAATCTCAATATTTCATTTAAGTCTGTGGCTCTTTGAGAACGGGAATTTTGCCATTTCTCCAGCCACTTAGTATAGTGCCTGGCATTTAGCAGCCACTCCATGCATTTTATTAAACAAACACTATAGATGAGAATAATAGTAGCTAATATTTATTGAACACTTGGACTAGGTGCAGTGTGCAGCTCTTTACTTACATTATTTCTTTCAATTCTTACCACAAACTTACAAAATACAGACTATGATTATCTCTATTTTACACATAAGGAAACTCAAGTTCAAAGGAGTAAAGGGAATTTTGAAATTTACCCAAATGGAAAATAGCAGACCAGGATTCAAGTCCAGGTCAGCCAATTCCAAGCCTGAGTTTTTAACCCACCTCACCTTTGCATCAGTTAGCATTAGGGGTTGCTGCATGTAACAGAAAACCCCAAGTTGTAGTTTCCTAGACAGGAGGAAAGTTATTTCTCTCTTATGCAAATGAAGCCCAAAGGAATGCAGCCCAGGCTGGCCTGGCCACACAGCAGTTTCACCAGGAGCCCAAGTTTCTGTTTTCTGTGTGCCTCCCTCAGTATATAGCTTCTGTCTTCGAGGTGTCATGGCCCAAGATGGCCTATATAGCTTATATAGCTCCAGTGAAACATGTATTAGGCACTGTTCTAAGCCCTACTGATAACATCCACATTCCACATCAACGACAGGGTGGGGCAGGTCAGAAGGGGCACTCTTTCCCTTCAAGGTAAATTGCTGGAAGTTTTATGCACAATTTTTATTGCTGTATAAGAAATTACCAAAACCTAACAACTTAACATGCCTGTATTACATCAGGTTCTGTGAGTTAGGAGTCTAGGCATGGCCTAGCTGGGCTCTCTACTTCAGGTTCTCATGAAGCTGAAATCCAGGTGACTTTGGCTATGTTCTCATCAGAGGCTCAACTGGGGAAGCGCCTAGCATAATAGACTAGTAAGAAATCCACTCCTTTAAAACAGCAAGGATGCAAGCTTTTGCCTATCATACTAAGTTTACATTTATGTATGCCTGCTGCATTAGCACATCTCAACACACCTATTCTGTCTTTGGCATCCTTAATTTTTGTAGAGGCTGTCTCGTCAGTTATAGTCAATATTTTTCTGGGCAATAACACAAAAACCAGGATGTTTCTTCAGTATATTCTTCTTCACAGACTTGTTCTGGCATCAGGTTTTTATTGGAAATGGCCTTGGCAAACTCATCAATTAATTTCTCTGTTGCTTCATCATCAGCAGATGCTTTATCATTACAAATCATTAAAAATTTAATGTCATGTCTTTTCTCCAAATTCTGCAACCATCTTGTTGAATTATCACAGTTTCCTTCGATTTGCAGTTCACTGGGGTTGATGTTTGCTTGTTTCACGATCACCATACTATTAAGTGGCATGTGTTCACTGCAATGCTGAGAGATCCACTTTTTTCAAAACATAACTGAGACCTTCATTTTCAGCTTGATGCTAAAAATTTAGTGTTTTTCTATTTTTTTAATGTATGTTCATCATTTTCAGCATAGAACTTTAACGACTTATCATCCTGTTTCTTCAGGTTCTATATGGTGGACATTGCAACACTACAGTCTTCTATAAGACATTTCACACTTACACCATTTTCTCAAACAGCTTTGACTTTCTGTGCTATAAGCATAAATGCTTTCTCTTTTTCTTATCATTCTTATCCATAGGGGTATCTGGAGGCCTTGCTGACATTTTCATCAATGTCTTTACACTACAGAGCAGAAAATAAGCAAATAAACCATGAGTAATGCATGATGGTCTTGGCCCCATGTGGGGCATCATGGAGAATCTGCTGCTGGTGCCTCCAGCCTGCACACATGTCAGGTAATTATCCTTTGTGTGCTTGCTTACATGAGAAAATCTGGGCATACTCAGAAAAGATACATCATGGCTAAACAGGGCTGGGAGGATCTTTTTTCCCTTGGGGACACTGAAGAAACTATGTGTTGTGTGTCTGAGTTTTGACTGTGACCCATCATATGAGGTCAAGTGTAGCATTTTTCATTTGTGGCATCATATTGACACTCAAAATGTTTTGGATTTTGGAGCATTTCCAATTTTGGATTTTCAGGTTAGGGATGTTCAACCTGTATAACAGCAACAACAAAGATGCATTAGGTTAAAAAAATAGGGCAGAGAACTGTATGTACAAAATGACCTCAATCATGTAAAACATATGTGCAATAAAAATAATATGAAAGATAAATTACAAAAATAATTACAATGTTTGTATTTGGCTGATGAGATTCCAGGTGCATTTTCTTCCTTCTTTGCATATTTTTATGTTTCCTATATTTTACATAATTGGCAAGGATTACTTCTTGTGTCATAAAAATGGAGGAGAAAGACAGACATCCACTTGCACTGACGGGGAACTGCATGAGTGGGACATGGTTGCAGTGGCAGCTGGCTTCAGGGCTCCCTCTGTCAAGCTGAAAAATGAGCATTCCTCCCAGAAAACCATCACCTAGCAAGGGGGGAGGGTCTCTGAGCCCATTAGGCTAGAGTTACTCTTCCCATTGCATCCAAAATGATCAGAAGTGGAAGAGTTGTTTTGAGGCTGGGGCAGGATGATATGCAATCCATCAGGGCCCATATGATGCTCACCCATAGGCAACAGCAACCTAGGAAAAATTCTCTGCATCCTGCCTGCAGCTGATGCTGTCAATGTCCTGTCTAGATGCCCTCAGCGGCCTGTTGCTTCCTTCCCAAAGCACCTGCATGTATGTCTGAGCAGAAGCTTGCTCATCCTGTGCAGAGAGCAGACCAGAGGAGCCCTGGAGTCCAGGAGCAGCCCGTAGACAATGACAGATAGGATTTGGTGGATACACGTCCAGCTCTTTCACCCACCAGTGCTGAGTCAAGCTCTCTGCTCTCTCCCAGAGACACCCAATAGGACTGAGCCATGGTGCTCACAGTTGTGACTGCTCGTTGGTGCATTCTGCATTGCGTTCTCTTCCCTGCCTCACTTTCTTGCTCCTGGTGCTTCCTGAGATCATTTCCTGAGTAAACTATGTCCACATATCCCTGTGTTAGAGTCTGATTCTTGGGTAGCTCAACCTAAGATTTGACACCTCTCGCTGGCTCTGCTGCAGCCTCGTAAACATTCTTAGCTCCTCATATATCTTACCCCAGGGACACAGGAAAGGCAACTGTCAGCATAGGACATAGAGGTGGAGAGAACGCCAGAAATAGGCTAATGATGAACACTGAGTTCATTCAAATGTTGAAGTAGTTCAAAACAAACGTGAGACTCATGGCTCGGAAACAGACTGCAAGTAATTTTAAAAATCACTAATAAAAAGTACAATAACTAGGTGATGGAAACAGAGGAATATTATAAACATAGGTAGGGGCACAGGCTTTCTCATTTTACGTAGTGGGAACTTAATGCCACTGCTTGACATTGGAGCATGTAGCCAAAATCAAGAAAAGAAAAAAGAAATGCAACCTCAATGTTTTTCCTATTGACATATATTTTTAGTAGAAAAAATATTCAGAAAATAGCATCTTTTGCTGTACAAATTTTTATCAAGTTCCGCATTCTCTTGAATTTCATTGGTATTTCCTTTTCTTCATTTTAATTTAAAATTTGAAGGGATACTCTAGTGATCTAGAGTATCTCATTTTTGTCAAAGTACTTCTATTATTAATTCAACGCCTATGTATTCGGCACCTGCTCTGTGCCGTGTGCTGTTCTAGATGCTGGAGATGCCTCAGGGAAGAAGGCAGACAGCCGTTCTCTCCCCAGGCACTCTTGCTGTGGGGTCTCCAGGGTAGGAAAGACTTGCGGTCCATTCATAAACTGTATGTGATGATGTTTACCAAATAACAACAGTTTTTCTTCCGGGTGGTGGGATTTTGGATGACCTTTTACCATCTCTTTCTTCTTTACAGTATTGCTTGAACTTAAAAGAAAAATCATACATAAGTTTCACAAAAACACCAGCCGGGCATGGTGGCTCACGCCCAGCACTTTGGGAGGCCGAGGTGGGTGGATCACTTGAGGTCAGGAGTTCAACAGCAGCCTGGCCAACATGGTGAAACCCTCTCTCTACTAAAAACACAAAAATTAGCCAGGTGGGGTGCTGCACACCTGTAGTTCCAGCTACCCGGGAGGTTGAGGCAGGAGAATCACTTGAGCTTGGGAGGTGGAGGTTGCCGTGAGCCCAGATTGCACCGCTGCACGTCAGCCTGGGTGACAAAGTGAGACTCTGTCTCAAAAAAAAAAAAAAAAAATTTTACAAAAACACAGAACTGCCTTTTTGTTTGTTTGTTTGACAATTCTTGGTCTCCAGATTTTCAAAGACCTCAGCCTGACACACAAGGCACTGGTGTCTGGGAACTGATGAGAGGATGTCAGCCCCTTGTCCCAGCACACAGCTGCGGGCCCCCTATGTTGCTGGAATAGAACCATAGAGGCAGGGCCCAGTGCGTTCCCCAGTGTTCCCCTCCCTGGGAGAGCCCCCTTCCTTCTGGAGATGCCTCTCCTGCATTCCTCACTGACTCGTAAAGTGTCCCCCTGCCCCTCCCCTTGGCCAGGTACCCACCACATCAATGTCTTTCTGTATCTGGAACCCTTAATGCTCACTGCTGGTTTCAGCCTGTCTGCTTCCTTGCAGTGTCTCGCTTGCCTAGAGAGGGCAGATTGACCATGACATTTGCATAAGAAGGACACGTGGACTGGGCGGTCCAGAGAAGCCCAATCCTCCAGCACTGGGGTGGTCTATGGTCTCTTGAGCAATGGGGTTGTGGAGAGGGCCCAGCTTTAGTCGGAGGGGCTTCTATCTGGTCCCAGGCTTGCCTAACCTCCCCACATCTTGGGGCTCCTGTTCTGAGGACTGTGAGGGCTGAAAGTGAACTTTAAAGTTACCCTTGTTTTGAGTTATGACCTGGCTAATGTCATCCCTGTCATTTTTTATTTAAAAAGATTCTGGAGATCACACCTGACATGGTTTGGATATTTGTCCCTGCCCAAATCTCATGTTGAACCGTAATCCCTAATATTGGAGGTGGAGCCTGATGGAAGGTATTTGGATCATGGGGGCAGATCCCTCATGAATGGCAACAATCCCATCTCTACCATCTCTTGGTAATGAGGAGATTCTCTTGTTTATGACTTTGGATATTGAGGTTCTATTTCCCATTCTATTACCTATTAGTTGTGTGGTCCTTGGAAAACTAATTGATCTAAATGGGTCACAGTTTTGCTTTTTGAGAAATTATAATCCTGCCATCCTATTTCACAGGCTTTATATTACAATCAAAGATTGTAATATACTACAAGATGTGAGTTCTTAAGAAAAGCCTGCAATGTAATTCCCAGTTCCATGTGATCTTCCTAAAAAGTCTATTCAGACACGGAGTCTTTTTTTCCCAGGGCCTTGGCATCTGGGTCAGTCTTTGTGATTGCTTCAGTGAATGAGATGTGGCAGGAGGGATGCAGCATGACTTTGGAGGCCAGGGTAGCAAAGAGGATGTAGTCTCACCTTCTCTTCCCCAATTAAGGTGACAAGATCTTGAACTTTCAGGCTGACACTGTTGCCACAAAGAGAAGAGACTCTAGACAGTATCTAGTTCTCTCATCAACCTGTGGGGAGATATGGCCACCGTTCTGTGATTTACAGTGGTTTTAAGTCATGTGGACACTCCTGTGGATTGGGAGATAATCTGATAGACAGCTCTGACAGAAATTACATGGACTAGTGAGATAACAGTTCCCCCAGTCAGTTGAAGGAGCTGATGACAGAGGAAAGTGAGAATTCTTAAGGAAAAGAAAATCAGTAACAGGTTTGCACATGTTAGATTGAGTTAGTCCAGTAGACTCTACCTCCTTAACAATTTTCAAATCCAGCCACTCATTTTCATCATTATTAAATCAATCACTGTTAGTTAAGCACTCACTATGTATCAGACCCTGTTCTCGTCTCTGGGGATAAAACCATGAATGAGGCAAAGTTCTGCCCTTGTGGAGCTGACATTCTAGTGGGTACATGGATGGTAATTTCTGCAACTTGCTTAGTTTATCTTATTTTTATGGTTCCCTTGAAAAGCTCCAGAGCCCATCAGGCTTGTTAATGCTTCTAAGTGTAGTCTCTACCTGGAACATTTTTCCCAAACTTCTCTTATTTTGCCTTTTTAACTCCTACTCAACTTTACTCAGTTTAGGCATTGCCTCTTCCAGGAAGTCTTTCCTGACTTCACACTCTGGGTAACTAGGTATCCTGCTAATGTGCCTCCTTCAACCACATCTCCTCCTATTCCTGATAATTTTTCTATCCTGATGCTTATCACACTTAATGTAATTTGGTTTTTTTCAACTTTCAATTCTTTTAGAAGCTGAACTACTCAAGATAGGGATTATGTCTTTTATGCACTTGTGTTCTGAACAGAGTGCCAAGAAGATAAATAGATAAGTGTTTATTGAATAGAGACATGATGAATGGAAGGACTGAGAATGAATGAATTGAAGAATGGATGGGTAAACAGTTGAACAGGTGGAAAAATAAGTGGGTAGACGGATGATGAATTAAAGAGTGACTAGATAGTTGAATGAACAGATGGATGAATGGACATTTGGAAGGAAAGATGTTGAAATTAAAGAATAGACAGATTAGTTAATTGCATGTACATATGTATGTATTGTAATAAAATGGTTTGAAAGATTGTGAGAATTACCAAAATGTGACACAGAGACACAAAGTGAGCACATGCTGTGGAAAATGGTGCTAATAGACTTGCTCAACACAAACCTTCAATTTGTAAAAAAACTCAGTATCTGTGAAGCACAACACTGCAAAGTGCAATGAAACGATGAATGCCTATATGTATTTTGGATAAACTAAAGAATAGACGGATGGAGAGTTGGATGGATAGATGATGAATTAAAGAATGAATGTGTAGATAGTTGAATGCATGAGTGAATGGATGGAAGGCAGTCAATGAGCTGGTCTCTTGTGCAGTGTCACCGTTTACAATGCAGGGTCCATTCTATCATTGCCAATGGGAAAACTCACAGTGTCACACCATGCTCTCAACCTTCCATCTTCTCTCCATCACCTAGTAGATAAAGTCCAAGCTCTTTCTTGTGCCATATCATGTGCTCTATGACCTTGTTTCCTCCTTCCTCTCTAAGTTCTTTTCTCAGAGCAACTCCTGCCCCTGACTCAGCATCGTATATAACAGAATCTACATGCTCTAAGCTACACTCCCTCACATGGCCTTTAACAGGCATCTTCTGATCTTTATGCTTCTGCTTTCTGTACTTGGAACTTACTTCTCTCCCAGGTCTCTTTCTCTCATCCTTTTGTTCCTTGTTTCTTTATATAGAATTACATCTTTGCCCCTCCAATTCCTCAGCTTGCCTATTTGTTTACCTGTTTGTCATTGGCGCTACCCTGTGAATTCCTTCAGAAAACAGGCTTAGATTTTATTCAACTCAGAGTAAGACACTGCACCTGGCAAAATGTAGGCACTCAATAAATATGTGTTAAAACATAATAGTATGACAAGGTAGAGTAATGGCCCCTAAAGATGTTCATGACCTAATCCCCAGAACCTGTGAATATGTTACTTTACATGGAAAAGGGACTTTGCAGGTGTTATTAGGTTAAGGATTTTTTTTTTTTTTTTTTTTTGAGATGGAGTCTCACTCTGTCACCCAGGCTGGAATGCAGTGGTATGATCTTGGCTCACTGCAAGCTCTGCCTCCCAGGTTCACACCATTCTTCTGCCTCAGCCTCCCAAGTAGCTGGGACTACAGGCGCCTGCCACCATGCCCCACTAATTTTTTGTAGTTTTTAGTAGAGACAGGGTTTCACCGTGTTATCCAGGATGGTCTCAATTTCCTGACCTCATGATCTGCTCGCCTCAGCCTCCCAAAGTGCTGGGATTATAGGCATGAGCCACTGCGCCCGGCCAGGTTAAGGGTTTTAAGACAGGGAGATTGCCCTGAATTATCTAGGTGGGACAAAGGTAATCACAAGGGTCCTAAAGTGTTAGAAGAAGGAGGCAGAAGAGCCAGTAAAGATGTGATGATGGAAGCAGATGTCAGAAAGATGTGATTGTTGACTTTGAGGGTGGAGGAAGGGCCACCAGCCGAGGAGTGCAGGCAGCTTCTAGAAACCGGAAAAGGCAAGGAATTGAAATTTCCCCAAGGCTTCCAGAAGGAGTGTAGCCCTGTTGACACCTTGATGTTTGCCCATTGAGTTCCATTAAGTGTGCCTGACCCCTAGGTCTGTAAGATAATAAGGCTCCCAGGACTGTAAGATAATAAGTTCATGCTGTTTTAAGGCACTAAATTTGTGGTTGTTGCAGCAGCAATTGGAAACCAACGCAAATGGTAACAGCTCACATTTTTGGAGGGGAGGGGTTGATGACTGAGGCAGAGCTAAGATATTGTCTTTCTTTATGCTTCAACAATTATATGTGCAGCTTTTACATAAGATATTAGAAAATTGGATCAATTTTCCTAAGGATTTTTAAAGAACTTTTAAAAGACATTCCATTTACCAGTTAATATCCCCTGTGCCGTATGAGCCAATGCAATGTTGGATGTTTAAAATGACCAAAACTCAGTTGCTCAGTCCTAGGCCATCTTGCCAACTGAACAATTGTTATTATACCACATCCACAGTTTCTGGCAGCTAAATGCTGCAAGTGAGAAGATGTTCACTAAATCTTCTGGAACAGCTAACAGTGATTGAAGCCTTCCTACGTGCCTCCACTGTGTTCCGCACATTGCGTTCAGCTCCTGGAGGCTGAAGGAAGTGATGTCACTGTCACCTGGATAGTAAGTGGCAGGTGGGGATTGGAACACAGGCAGTTTGGCTCCAGAGCCCCAGCTCTTAGTCTCACCCCTGAATAAAAGAAATCTAGAAACCTGCATCTCTGTGATCCAGAGACTCACCGGCTGGCTAATTTAGGATCAATTCTGAAGGAGAATCTAGAATGCTCCTAGGACCTTCCTTAATCCAGGCCCCAGAAGCAAGAATCTCTTCCTCCTCTTCCACATTTTTTCATCTTCTCTTCTCCTTCCTTCCTCACAAGGAAGCCATCAGCACTAAGGAAAACAGGCTTCATGGGAGCCAAGTGAGCTGGGAGGCAGCTCCCTGAGCCAGCCAGGCTGCATGGCTGCCTCTTCCTCAAGGCTCCCCCTCTCCTGCCCCATCCAAGCCTCCCACAGAGGAAAGGAGGTGGTGGGGTGCCAAGTCAGCCTCAGGTTCTAGCCAAGTGGGCTGTGGCTTTTCCCAGAAAACTTTGTGCTGTGCCAGATTCTTCTGGAATCTGCCTGCCCACTCTGCCAGGTGAAGTTCCATGCTGCTGCACTGATCTGCCTCCCTGGAGCAGGCAGCATGAGGCAGGGTGCTGAGACCCAGCAGCTCGGGGCAGACCGTCCAGACTCAGCGGCCAAGGCCCTCTCCAAAGTCAGTGCTTGAGGTCTACATCGTTGGCTCCCACGGGCACAAAAGACAGCAAGAGGAAATGTGAACGGTTGAGGAATTAATGGAAAAAGATTTCCCCCACTAGCAGTCAAAGAAACACATTGCTTACCTAGCAAATTCCCAAAGTTAAAAAAAATGCTAGTACTCATCACTCTTGAAGTTCCTGGAACACGTTTCTTACAATTCAACTTAGCCTTAGGTATTCCTTTATAAACTTCTTATCCTCTGAGCCCCTAATTCTACTTCTAGGGACTCATAATAAAAAGAAAAAAAAAACCAGACATCTGGACAATTATTAATGTTGAAAAATCATCATTGTTGTGTTATCTATAAGAATAGAAAACAAGCAGCAACACAAATGTCAAACATCAAGGGGTGAAATAATTCTATATGATGCTATGTTAAAGAGACTAACTAGAAAATGAAAGTTTTGTAATATGTTGTTAACACGATACCTTTTTTCTGATGAAGGATTATGTGAAAATAAGAAGATTCAAATATGTATGAATCTACATGATTCAATAAGAATACACACACATGCACATATGTACATATACATGGGTGTACACCCACACGTTTTTTAAAGAATACATGAGAATGTTAAGCATGGTTATCCCTGTAACTGGGTTGTAATTTTTGTTTTTTTTTGAGATGGAGTCTCACTCTGTTGCCCAGGATGGAATGCAGTGATGTGTTCTTGGCTCACTGCAACCTCTGCCTCCAGGGTTCAAGCAATTCTCTGCCTCAGCCTCCAGAGTAGCCGGGATTACAGGTGCCTGCCACCACACCCAGCTAATTTTTGTATTTTTAGTAGAGACTTGGCCAGGCTGGTCTTGAACTCCTGACCTTGTGATCCACCTGCCTTGGCCTCCCACAGTGCTGGGATTACAGGCGTGAGCCACCGCTCCCAGCCTGGGTTGTAATTTTTAATTTTCTCCTTATAATTATCTGTGTTTTCCAAAATAACATTACATTAAGTTTATGTTACATTTAAATCAGAATAAATATAGGTGTTCTTTGTTTAACCTGCCTCTGAGCTATACTGTCTCACTCATTCATTACATTGACCAAGTGCCTACTATGTGGTAAGCACTCATAAAATCGGGAGTTACAGAGATAATTAAGGTCTGGTGTGAGTTCCTTCCAGGAGCTGTCAGATTTGTGGAGGAGGTGAAAGCCGTGGCTGGCCCAGTCACACAGAGCCTTTAGTGAACCACCTTTTTAAGGAAAGGTCTTAGGATAAAAACAGGTCTGTCTGTAGAGCTCTACCAACAGCTGCATCTTCAGCAATCAGCCTCCAGTGTGGCACTGACCTCACCTCCGCACAGGTTTCCAACATGCCTTCCTGGGAAGGGCTCCAGGCCTCTCAGGAGGTCGGTCATAGTTTTGAAAACAAAGCTGACCAACAATAGACAAAAGCATTTTCTGGCTCCACTTTTCAGGAGCCTGGTCCCAACTCTGGAGATTCAGATCTCACTCCACAATGGACCCTCACAAACCCCTCCCTTATACTCCACCCCAGGTTGGCCTGGCCTGGCCTCACAGGGCAGCCCCTATTCTCCCAAGGCACCAGGCTCCTTCCCTCTTCCTTCCAGCCATGGAGACTGTGCTTTTCTAAAAGGTTGGGTCTCGCACAGTTGAGAGCACAGTTTTGGAGCTGGAAACCTGAGTTTGAATTTCAGCTTCATCACTCACAAGTTATGTGGTTTAATAACTATGTAGATTGCTAAACTCCCTAAAGCTCAGTTTCCTAATTTGAAACATAGAGGTAATGCAATGACTCTCTCAAAGCACTGGATTGTGGGAGCATTCATCAGATGTGTATCACCAAGTTCTTTATGTGGGTGGGCCTGGTACAGAGGGGAAGAGGCTGTACTGGGAAACCACACTCTGCAAAAGAAGAAAAAAACCCCTGATTTGTAGCCTTTGCCAATTCTCATGCTGTAAATACTCCCACTCAGGCCAATTTCAAGCTACCAAAGTTTAACTGGTTGGCAAGAGTCCTGCGTATTTGACAATCAGCTTTTGGGATCTCTATAAACATCAGCACACCATTTGTCCCAAGAAGACAAACTTGGTCCTGGTCTTCGTGGAGTTCATGATTCAATAGGAGGAAACCAGTTTGTGCCATTTGTGTAATTGCTTAATATATACCTGTCTTACCTCTAGCCTGGAAGCTCTGTGATGGCAGGGACAATTTATTTTTTAAGAAAACATATTCTTGCTATGTCATCCTCAGCCCTAACAGATTGTATGTACCTTATAATATGTGTTGAATAAATGAATGTCTTTAGTAACAAACATAATAATCAGAAGTTGAGTTAAGAACTGAGATCAAGAGTGATATGGTTTGGCTGTGTCCCCACCCAAATCTTATCTTGAACTGTAACTCGCATAAGCCCACATATCGAGGGAGGGACCTGGTGGGAGGTAATTGAATCATGGGGGCAGGTTTTTCCCATGCTGTTCTTGTAATAGTGAATACGTCTCAGGAGATCTTATGGTTTTATAAAGGGAAGTTCTGGCTGGGCACAGTGGGTCATGCCTGTAATCCCAGCATTTTGGGAGGTTGAGGCAGGTGGATTGCTTGAGGTCAGGAGTTTGAGACCATCCTGGCCAATATGGCGAAACCTGGTCTCTACTAAAAATACAAAAATTAGCCAGGCATGGTGGCTCATGCTTGTACTCCCAGCTACTCAGGAGGCTGAGAATAACTTGAACCCAGGAGGCAGAAGTTGCAGTGAGCCAAGATCATGCCACCGCACTCCAGCCTGGGCAACAGAGTGAGACCCTGTCTGAATAAATAAATAAATAAATAGCAGTTCCCCTGCACATGCTCTCTTGCCTGCTGCCATGTAAGACATGCCTTTGCTCCTCCTTTGCCTTCCGCCATGAATGTGAGGCCTCCCCAGCCATGTGGAACTGTGAGTTCATTAAACCTCTTTTTCTTTATAAATTCCCCAGTCTTAGGTATGTCCTCATAGCAGTATGAAAATGAACTAATACAAAAAGTAATAGGAATAACTATTTGAAATAGATGGACTCTTTAAAGAAGAGATATTTAAGAATGAAGTGACACCATATAGCACAATGGACATAGCACAATGTCCACTATATGGAAAGTGCTTAATAACTCAATACATGGTACTTAATATTTCCCTTGCTTTGTTCTTTGGACCAAATCTTACTACTATCTCAGCTCAAATGATTTGTCACTTTCTGGCACAGTACCCTTCTACTTCCTATCCTCACAATCACCCCCTGTGGAGACCCCCACAGTGGCTCTGCCATAGTTTCCTGGAGGTGTTGATGTCTTTTCCTGCCCTTGGCCTTGGTTGCTAAGTCAAGGCATCTTCATATTCCCATGTATGGGCTCTGGAATAATTCTGGCTGCCAGTGCCCAGCATGGATTATGGGGCCTTCTTTCCATCAGGGGTGGTTGGGGAGCCTGAAGACACTGGAGAGAAGCCTGTTAGGTTAAAACTGGTGGGGTTGAGGTTGCAGGTTGGCTCTGGTTATGAAGAACTGCTCAGATTCCTGGCTAATACCTTGGGCAAGTCCTCATTCCCTGAGAGCTCAGTTTCCTAGTCTGTAGGATGAAGGTTTAGACCCATTCGTGTCTGAGCCTTCTTCCAAGCTTTAACATGTTCCAATTACATGAGTGGATACTCTACGAAATGTCCTTGATGTTTTCAAACTTCTGGACCTGGAGAATAAGCTGTGAGTCCTTGTGACCCATCAGCTCCACTGCTCTCTTGCCCTCATGGCTCCTGGCTCCCCAGTGGTCAGCTGCCCTGGAGTATCCTGGTAGCTCCCTGTGGCTCAGTTGGATCTCAGGCCACTGAAGGTGGCCATCTTTGTCAATTTTTCTTAATGTCAGAGGCATTTGAACAGAGTGACTCCATCTTGAATAGGGGCTGGGTAAAATAAGGCTGAGACCTACTGGGCTGCATTCCCAGTAAGTTAGGCATTCTAAGTCACAGGATGAGATTGGAAGTTAGCATAAGAGACAGGTCATAATGACCTTGCTGATAAAACAGGTTGCAGTAAAGGAGCTGGCCAAAACCTGCCAAAACCAGGATGGCAAAAAGAGTGACCTCTGGTCATCCTCAATGCTCATTATACACTAATTATAATGTATTAGCATGCTAAAAGACACTCCCACCAGCGCCATGACAGTTTACAAATGCCATGGCAACATCAGGAAATTACCATATATGGTCTACAAAGGGGAAGAGCCCTCAATTCCAGGAGTTGCCCACCCCTTTCCCAGAAAACTCATGAACAACCCACTCCTTGTTTAGCTTATAATCAAGAAGTAACAAGAAGTATCTTTAGGCCAGCAGCTCAAGCTGCTGCTCTGCCTATGGAGTAGCCATTCTTTATTCCTTTACTTTCTTAATAAACTTGCTTTCACTTTACTCTATGGACTTGCCCTGAATTCTTTCTTGCACAAAATCCAAAAACTCTCTCTTAGCACCCAGATTGGGACCCCTTTTCTGGTACCATTAATGCTCCACATGCAGAAGTCCAATTTCTGCTGAGATGCTTCTATTTATGGGGAGCTCCCTGCCATACAGAATAAAGTTTTCCATTGTTGGGGGGCTCTGAGAGCATGGGCAAAGGCAATGAAGCTGGAGAGGAGAAAAGGGGGCCAACTTCTTACTAAGCCCTTAGGAGGTGCCAGTCACACTGGACACAGCTCTCTGCAAGTCATCTCACCAAATCTTCCTAAGAATCTTGGTGTCAGAGGCATTTGAACCAGAGCAACTCCATCTTGAATAGGGGCTGGGTAAAATGAGGCTGAGACCTCCTGGGCTGCATTCCCAGACAGTTAAGGCATTCTTAGTCACAGGATGAGTGAGATAGGAGGTAGGCACAAGATACGGGTCATAAAGACCTTGCTGATAATTGCAGTAAAGTAGCCAGCTAAATCCCAACAAAACCAAGATGGCAATGAGAGTGACTTCTGTTTATCCTCACTGCTACATTCCCACCAGTTCCATGACAGTTTACAAATGCCATGGCAACATCAGGAAGTTACCCTATATATATATCATCAAAAACAACCATAAAAATGGGCAACAGCAGCCCTCAGGGCTGCTCTGACTATGGAGCAGCCATTCCTTATTCCTTTTTCTTTTTTCTTTTTTTGAGATGGAGTTTCACTCTGTCCCCCAGGCTAAAGTGCAGAGGTGCCATCTCCACTCACTGCAACCTCTGCCTCCCAGGTTCAAGCAATTCTCCTGTCCAAGCCTCTGGAGTAGCTGGAACTACAGGCGCACACCACCAATATTTGTGTTTTTAGTAGAGATGGGATCTCACCGTGTTGGCCAGGCTGGCCTCAAACTCCTGATGTCAGGTGATCTGCCCACCTTGGCCTCCCAAAGTGCTGGGATTATAGGCATGAACCACCGCTTTAACTTTACTCGATGGACTCGCCCTGAATTCTTTCTTGTGCGAGATCCAAGAAACTTCCCTTGGGGTCTGGATCTGGACCCCTTTCTGGTAACATTGGGAGGCATGACTAATCATCCTCCTTTTAGAGATGAGAACATTGAGGCTCGGAGACACTGGGTCACTTGCTGGAGGATGTACATCAGGGATGCCTGAGCCTGAGCACCTTGCCTTGTGCCACATGCTGGTCGGGACACAAAGCCCAACCTGATTTCACTGGGAGGGCAACTTCTGCACCACTCTCACCTTAAGCATGCCCCCAGCCACTCTATGCTTCTCTCTTAGATGCCCTGGGTCTCTGGGAGCCCTTGGGAGAAAACTCTCACCACCTTTATCTACACCCACGGACTCAGAGGAAGATTTTCAATTATTGAATACTTACTAAGTGCTAAAAAAAAAAAAAAAATCTCACATCTGCTTTGCTCCATTGTATCACATGTACCTTAAGACAGGTTGCAGAGTTTATGGTTAATAAGTAAACCATACTTGTTATTGAGTGGACAAAGGCACGTCTCTTGCAGAGTTGGAAGTGGAGGCGCTAAGAGGCTGGTTGACATTCCCATCCCACAGCGGATAAGGAAAGCTGGGACTTGAATCCAAGGCTAGCTGGCTCAGGGCTCAGGACCCTGTCCCCAGAGGGAGCCACACATCCTCAATTGCATCAAATTTACCCCTGAACCCCTACCCCCAAACCCTGAGCTCAAAGTCCCCAGGGAGATTAAGGCTAATCAGCTGTGTTTATAAAAGGCAGGTATAGAAGCCTCCGGACCCTGGTTACTCATTACATTGTACTAAATGCTGATATCGCAAACTCTCATAAATAGGCCAAAGGGTAGTAAGTCACCAAAAGGCCAAGCCAGACAAACAAGAGCCTTGCTGGATAACCAAGGCCCTGCCTTCCAGGCCTGCCAGCTGCCCAGCAGCCATGGAGGGGCCAAAACTACTGCCTCTGCCAAGGTGGCCAAGCATCAAAGGCTGGGCTTGTTTGCTAGGCCTCGCTCATCAGGAATCTGAAAACCTGGCAGCGGAAAGGAGCCCTTGACTTTGGTGCCAACTCCCAGAGCCTCTTAAAGGCCCCATTGCTGGGTGACTTTAGGAAAGTTGTCTCTGAGTCCTGCTTTCTCTGACGCCATGTGGCTCACTGAGGGGAAATGGAGAAACGCGCTTTCCTCCTGCCTTCCTCAGGGACATCTGGGGGGCTTGACTGTCTTCTCTCCCACTGGACTCAGGGCATCAGCTGCCACCACTGCTCTGGTCCTCAGGCTGGATGGAAGTCAGGGCCATTGGTGACATTCTTTGGTGCCCCCAAGATAAGCCCACTATTGTTCTTGGCTTCAAATTTTTCATGAATAATTTTTGTGGAGAAACAGAGAGAGGGGAAGGAGAATGACTGCCAGAGGAAACAAACAACCACTAAAAAAAGTTCTGGATATTTCCCTGTCACTGTCTTGGTTGCTGGGTGTATGAGTTTGCTATGGGGATTGTTGCAAATAACCACAAACTCAGTGGCTTAAAACAACATGAATTTGTTATTGTAAAGTTCTAGAGGTCAGAAGCCTAAAATGCATCTCCATGGGCTTAAATCGAGGCAGGACTGCATTTGTTCTGGAGGCTCCAGAGGAGAATCCATTTCCTTGCTCCTTCCAGCTTCTGGGGGGCTGCTATCATTCTTTGGCTCAGGGCCCCACATCACTCCATCATTACATCTCCTTATCTGCCTCCCTCTTATAAGGACCCTTGTGATGACATTGGGCCCACTCAGATAATCGAGGGTAGTATCTCCACCTTGAGATCCTTAATTTAATCACATCTGCAAAATCCCTTTTGTAATGCAGGGTAACCTATTCCCAGATTCTGGAGTTTAGGACATGGGGGCCATTATTCAGCAAACCACAGTGGCTGGAGCTCTTTCTGTAGTGATCATAGACAGACCCTTTGTCCCAAAGGTCACCAAGCTTCCCAATGACCCCAAAGCACAGGCATCTCAGACTTCTTTTTTGGGGCTCTCTCCCCATGGCTCAGGGAGTAGGCACTGGAGACCCCTCCCTCAGGAAGGCAGGGTGCACCTTTGAGCCTCCAGGTGGGGAGGTTCTCATGCTGCCAGGCTTTGGGCCTTCAGCAATAACCCTGTGGCCACTTCTCCACCCTTGGATCCTGATGGAGCTTTGGTTTCTGTTCTCAACCACATTTCCCCTCCTGGGCTTGGGTCTGAAATCAGACTTGACTGTGCCAAGGTCATGTGTGATTATAGTCTCCTTCTAACCCTCCATTTCTTCATAGGCATGAAAAAGCCCAGTATCATCTCTTTCCTAAGCTGTTGTGAGGATGGACTGAAATGGTGGCCATATAACTCGGATACCTGTGAAGGTTTCCTTGGCCCTTGGAATCAGGATATTTGAAAAACACAGCTCAGATACCAGTACTCCCCTGCTTTAAATCCTGCAGTGGCTTCCCATAACACTTAAAATTAAGACCTAAATGCCCTTCCTGTAGCCTGTGGGAACTGCATGATCTGACCACTGCCTACCTCTGTAATCTCACCCAAAATCATCCTCTCTTTGGCTTACCAGGCACCAGTCACACTGAGCTATTTCTTGTTCCCTGAACACACCGAACTATGATTGTCTTCTTCAAGTTTCTGTTGCTATAAAAGAATACCACAGACTGGTAATTTACAAAGAAAAGAAGTTTATTTCTTACAGTTCTGGAGGCTGGGAAGTCCAAGGGCATTGAGCTAGGATCTGGTGAGGGTTATTCCAAGGCAGAAGGCAGAAGGGAGAGAGGAGGCAAGACGGAGAAAAACAGGGGCCAAACTTTTACAGCAACTCACTCACTCCCATGATAGCAACATTAATCTATTCATGAGGGCTACCACTATCACAGTAGCACCAAGTTCCCAACATAGGGGCTTCTGAGGGACACATTTAAACCATAGCAAAGTCCCAATTCTGAGATTTGTCCTTGTTTTCCTTTGATTCTAGAACACTCTTCCCCCAAAAATTTGAATAGCTGTCTAATTCCTCTTCAGATCTCAGCCCAAATCCCACGTCCTCAAACAGTCTTGACCTGGCCACTCAATATGAATTAGTTATCCCAATATGAATGAGTATTCCCAGTCTTGATACCTCCTTTATTTCCTTCATAGCATTTGTCTCATTCCTCCTCCTCATCCTCCTGGGCACCCTGCTGGACCACATTTCAAGCCTTGTTTGCAGTGAGGTGTGGGTGGCTTTATGACGATGCCCCAGTCAATGGTATGTAGGTGAGAGTAGTGTGGTCTGTTTTGAGTACTGGTTTGAAAAAAATCTTCCACATTGTCCTCTGTGCTCTCTCTACTCCTGTCTGTAAGGGCAGGCACAGAGAATTCAGTGAGGACTACATGTTCTTAGCCAATTGTGGAGTCATGAGATAGTGGAGCCTGTACCCCCACATCAAGGAAGACCTCCTAATAAACCCCCATATTGAGTTTCTGTCTGAGAAAAAAAAATGTATTTTCATTGTGTTAAGCCACTGAGATTTTGCAGGTGTCAGCCAACCTGACATTTTTATTTGTATTATATTTTCTTACTGTTGTATTGCCTGTCTTTTCCTACTAAAGTAGAACCTCCATGAAGCCAGTCCCTGGCTATTTTTGCCCCTATTGATGCCTCAGCAACTAGCACAGTCTCTGGTGCACAACCAAAGCTTGCTGAATGAATGAATAAATGAATATTCTATGGAGTTCTATGTTCTATGGAGATCCAAAGCCCACCTCAAGTGTCTGCTCATTTCTGAGGACTTGGGTTCAAGGGCTCAGGGTTCTGGCACTTTGCTTTTCTTCCTGTTGAATTCATTAATTTTCAGTGTCATCATTCCATCTTTATTTACATTATGATAAGTCAGGCATAAGACTCCATCCCTTTCTGTGACACACACACACACACACACACACACACACACACACACACACACAGCATCCCAAGGCCTTTGTGTGTGTGCAGGATCCTTGGCTAAAGGTGGAAGGCAGAGGAGAGCCTTCACTCCATAGCTATGTCTACACATGCAACAACCTATTTTTTTTTACTTTGTTTATGTATTTATTTCCTAAGACAGGGTCTCACTCTATTACCCAAGCTGGAGTGTAGTGACACCATTACCTCTCACTGTGGGCTTGATCTCCTGGTCTCAGCCATTCTTCCATCTCAGCCTCCTGAGCATCTGGGACCTCAGGTGCGAACCACCACACCTGGCTATTTTTTTTTCTTTTTGGAGATAGAGTCTCACGACGTTGCCCAGGCTGGTCTCAAACTCCTGGGCCTAAGCAATCCTCCTGTCTTACTCTCCCAAAGTACTGGGATCCCAGGCATGAACAACAATGCTCAGCAATGACCCATTTTTAAATGTCTAGGGCCACCTCTTATCTCACCCAGGCTGTTTTCACTGCCATTCCTTCCACATTTTGTTCTAATGGTATGCTAGTTTTCTGGGTTTGCTCTTCTTCTTCTGCCTCTCCTCTATTCCATATTATGCTTTTTGACTCAACAAAGGTTGCAACCATATATCCCATCTCACATGCTCTTCTACCATGTAACTCTGCCATGCTCCCAACCAGAGTGGCAGTTTCTGCCTCGCCCCTGGACTACTCAGCCTGCGACGGCTCCACCCAAGCAGGGCATGGAGAGAGTAATTATGTTCCCTGCAAAGCAGCTTCCAGCTCCTCCACTGGACGCTGCTTTTGGAAACCTGAGCTGACAGGTGAGAGGTTCGACTCCCCTGAGCCACAGTACTGTGAGGAAGTCTTGATCACCTGGAGGGGTTGTGACAGATGCTCTGGTCACCAGCCCTGAATGAAGCCCCATCTGTAAAAACCGAAAGTGCCTTTTGATGGCCCGAGGTGCCTGCTATTGAGTCACCCCAATCGGTTGAGTCTTCCCAGTTGAGGTCCCAGACACCCTGGAGCAGAGGCGAGCCACCCCTGCCATGCACTGTCCCAGTTCCT
Source organism: Pan troglodytes (assembly GCF_028858775.2). Lineage (NCBI taxonomy): Eukaryota > Metazoa > Chordata > Mammalia > Primates > Hominidae > Pan > Pan troglodytes. Next base: position 143,698,184 of record NC_072405.2, read on the forward strand.
GACCCACAGAATTCGTGAGCACAATAAAATAGTTGTTTTATGTCACTAAGTTTTAGGATCTTTGCTCCACAGCAATATAGCAACAGGAACATCTCTTCCCTGCTCTCTCAGAGGCAAAGAAAAAATTCCCTTCATTTTCCTCAGCAGAGCTGTGCAGTCGGTTCTTTCGTTGTCTCAGTCCCTGCCCTCAGGGTCTCACATTCTACCCCAAGTGGCTTGTGAAGGTATTTTCTTAAACAAAGCTTGGAGGTGCTCTGATGCCAGCAATTAAGATAACAAAGTGTTTTATCTCTGCCAAGTTTTTTAGTACTTTGCACATAAGACGCTTAATGAATGTTGGTTTTAAATTCCGTATTCTTCTTTGAACTCATGGGGAGTGGGAATGTGAGTAGAAGGCTGGAATAGGGAATAATCTCAGGATTCCAGAAATATGCATTGGCTCACATTGAACTCAGCATCTGTAGCAAGTAGGATCCAGCAATCAAAGAGCTTCTACTGAAAGTTTTATAGAGGAAATTTAATCCAGAGAATTAGGTTCAATGGTATTGGAAGAACTGAGAAGCCTTTTATGTAGGGTTGCCAGATAAAATACAGAATTGCCAGTTAAATTTGCATTTCGGATAAACAATGATTTTTTTTACATGAAACTGTATGTCCCGTGTAATATTTGGAAATAGGTTTGTTGTTTATCTGAAATGCAAATTTAACTGGGCTTCCTGTGTTCCTATTTGCTAATTTTGGTAACCCTACTCACAAGGAGGACATTGAGACAACTGAGAGGTTAGAACAGCAGGAAGCTTCCTTTGCTGGGGCTGGAGGATGGGGTGTTAGCATCCCAGGGTTAGTAGAGCTAGAACCCCAGGAGGGGCTGCCTGGCAGAGGCTGCGACCAGGGAGGAGGTGTAGCCACTGCAGAGATGCTGCCTGAAGACCAGCAAGAGGGGAAAACGCCCAAACTCCTTCCTTCCTCCTGCCCTCATCTCTTCTCTCAGTGTCTCCTATTGGTTGAACCCAGCCACAAGCCATTGGCAGGGAGCTTGGGAAATGTAGTTTGCAGAAGTCAGGCCTCTGGGACCCAGGCAGAGCAGGACAAGGGCACAGTGTCTATCCTGTAAGTGTCACTATATTTACCAAAAATGTGATATCAGACTTCTACAGCCATTTCTTGAGTTCTCCCAATATTTGTGGCTCCATATTAAGCAAACTCTATTACTTCCCTCAATCCTTAACCAAATGAGGAAGGCGCTATTTTTCCCCCCATTTTACAGGTGAGGACATTGAGTCTCAGATAAATTAAGAAATGTTTCCCAAGTCTGGGAGCAGTGGCTCATGCCTATAATTCTAGCACTTTGGGAGGCCAAGGTGGCTGGATCACCTGAGATCAGGAGTTCGAGACCAGCCTTGCCAACACGGTGAAACCCTGTCTCTACTAAAAATATAAAAATTAGCCAGGTGTGGTGGCGGGCCCCTGTAATCCCAGCTACTCGGGAAGCTGAGGCAGGAGAATCACTTGAACCCAGGAGTCAGAGGCTGTGGTGAGCCGAGATCACGCCATTGCCCTCCAACCTGGGTGACAAGAGCGAAACTCCATCTCAAAAAATAAATAAATAAAATAAATAAAAGAAATTTGCCCCAAATCTCACATAAAATGTATATGGTGGGGTCAGGTCTTTGCTGCACCAGCAGGGGGTGATTCAGCATGGTGGGCAGGCCGGGGAAGGTTAGAAGTCAGAGACCCATGGAAAGCATCCATTCATCATAGGGTGCTGGGTCTACAAATGACACTGCCCTGATCCCTGGTGCCCATGCGCTTTGGCTGATGCTGTACCTGAAATGCCATCTAATGCTCTCCCTTCTTAAAGGTATTACTTTCTTTCCAACATTGAGATCATACACGTTGGCAGCCAAGCACGGTAGAAAACAGCAAAGCATAGTATAATAGTTAAGAGCTTGAACTCTAGAGTCAGATGTCCAGGTCAAATCCAGCTCTGTCATTTGCTACTACTCTGTCATCACAGAGCTAGTCAATTACTAGTAATTGACTAGCTCTGTGACTCTGGGCAAGATACTAAAGCTTTCTGGGCCTCTTTTTTTTTGAGATGGATTATCGCTCTGTCCCCCAGGCTGGAGTGCAGTGGCGCGACGTTGGCTTACTGCAACCTCTGCCTCCTGGGTTCAAGCAATTCTCATGTCTCAGCCTCTGAGTAGCTGGGATACAGGCGCCCGCCAAAACATCTGGATAATTTTTGTATTTTTGATAGAGACAGGGCTTCACCATGTTGGCCAGCCTGGCCTTGAACTCCTGACCTCAAGTGATGTGCCTGCCTAGGCCTTCCAAAGTGCTAGGATTACCGGCGTCAACAACCTCGCCTGTAATCCTTTCTGAGCCTCTTATTACTCATTTTTTACAGTGCAGCTGGTGATGCCAGCTATAGTGTTGATGATGATGATGATTATGATGTCTATATGACAGGCAGGTCTGCCACGGACAGTCACGCAGGTTGTTCACCATTCAAGGGTGCCTCTGAGTGTCTGGGGCCAGCCACAGCCCTGCCCGTAGATGTGAAGGTTCAATAAATTCTTCCATATGAAGTCCTGGCCCAGTGCCTAGTCTGCACCCGACACATATTGGCTGTTACGCATATTACAGAAGAATCTAAGTGCAGGATAGTGTGTTAAGCATGGGGACACAAAGCTAAAAGTCCTTGTGTGTTGTATCATGGGGAGGTAAGAGGTGGCAGAGACCACACTATTTTAATGTCTTACACTGAGTTCTAACTTGGGCACTGTCATTAGTCTCAAGGCGGGCAGAGGACAGAAGGAACCAGCTCTGACTGAGGGGTGAACTGGCATTTCTATTATACTTCAACAAGGAGGAGTTGATCTTGTAGAGAGTGTGGGGAAGAGCATTAGAGGCAGAGAATAGCCGGGACAAAAGCACAGGGCACGGCAGACATACAAGTGGAGAGAATGGTGAGATGTGGGGCACCGCAGGGGCGAGATGAGAAAAGCTGGCGATGTGAGCCACGGAGATGGGGGAGGTTAGCAAGAGGCAAATATTGTGGATCTCACTAGGACCTCTGGCTTATCAAAGATTTCAAAGGTGGGAAGTTGCTTGTGCAGTGGTAGGAAGGACAGGAGGGAGCAGGCTGGAATGAATGACTCTCCTGATGCCTTTCTTTATCCCTGGATACCAACACTGTTTTCCTCCTACTCCCCCACACCCTCTTCCACCCTCATCCTTCACTTTGCCACTCCTTGGACCCCTTGCCCTCAAATAGCACCCGAACTGGCAGGACACTGCTTTCTGGAGCTTCCCTGCCCAGCCTGATCCCTTCAAAACATAGGTGAACTCTATTCTCAACCCTCTGTGCCCTGCTAGGGACTCAGGAGAGCGTGCTAGGTAATTTACACAAAGGGGTCCTGGGCATCTGGACTTACTGAGCTCCTTCTCCTAGATCAGTTTTGCATTTCAACAGATACCTTCAAAGTCCAACCAAGGACAGCAGTGTTATTTTGTTGGGAGCCCCTGGGTAAGTAACTGCACGTCCCTAAATGTGGAGCTGGTGGCCCCTGCTCCCTGGCTCTCTGCAAGAGTCAAAGAAAGCAGATACAATGGTGGACACTAAAGTATAAGGGAAAAGTCAGAATCCGAGTCTAAAGCAAAGAACCCCAGGGATCTAGATTGGTCCTCCTCCCTCCCCCAGGTGGACCCTTCCATGGAAGGCAACTGTCAAAAACTCCCTGACTGGAGCCTTTGGCCTTGGTAGGGTCCCCTCCATCCCACTGAGGAACATGGGCTCCAAATCTTATAGAGGATCAGAATAGGAAAGGCTTTGAGGGACCATGCTGCCTAAACCCCATATCTTACAGATGGGAGACCTGGGGTCCAAGGAGAAACAGGGTGGTCCTGTGGCTTCCCAGTGAGTTGGGATCGATGTGGGAAGGGGTCTCTGACCTTGACCTCTAGTCCCCTTTCATTTGCACTCAGCTCCAATCCTTCCATTTACCCATCTACCTACCCATCCAACTTTTAAAAAGCGATGCCCTTTTCAATTCAACCAGCCCTTACTGAGCTCCTACCAGATGCCAGGCACTGTGTCAGGCACTGAGAACACAAAGAAAACTCACACATCTCTAACTCAAAGCTCCCCATTACGGGAGGTAGACAGAAACAGAGAAACAGTTCTGATCAAATGAGAGCAATAGTGGTCCTGGCAGCTCTGGAAGCCTGATAAGGGATAGAAAGAGGTGACTGATGCTCCAGCCAAGGCTGGAACGGGCAGGGGATGATTTTCTCATAGACCGGAAGGCTGCTCCCATCCTGGACGAACTAGTCCAGTAGCAGAAATGGAGACAATCGCTGGCAGCCACAGCAACTAGCTCAGCAGGGCTGGGGGACAGGGCCCTCGGGGAGAAGAATTTAGGGCCTTTTCACTACAGCTTGAACTTGATTTTGCAGGGGGTTGGGAGCTCTGCGAAGAATTCAGCCAGAGGGATAATCTGATCAGCCCTGCTTTTTCCAACACTCCCACCCTCACTGTGTCTACGTGAGCCAGGGCAACGAGACTCCCACTGTCCACGCAATCATGGCCCAGAGTGGCGGTGCACTCTGCATTTTCCATCTTACTTCGGAAAGTTCAGCGGGTAAAGGGAAGCCACGTTTATGTAACAGGAAGCCTGATTTCCAGGACGTGCAATACAATCAAAGCTCTATTTGTGGAACAATTCTGTGGGCTCCAATTTCCTTAGAAACTCAAATGAAACCTCTGCCAATGGACAATGGAAGGGCTCAGCTTTTCTCTCTCACTGTTCCTGTTCTGACCTTCCCTCCTTACTTTCCTCTGCTCCTTTCTATTCTAAAGGCCTGCTGCTGGGAATGTGTAACCTGTACCCCCTAATCTGGGCTTCTAGAAGAATTCCCACCCATCGAGCACAGGACTGGACAGCTTCCCTGAGACTCAGCCTGCAACAGGCTCCTGTCTCCCCAACCTCTGGCGCCGAGGCCCAGCAATGGAGATGCTTGACCCCTACATTCTCCCCAAAAGCAGTAAGGGGGCTAGCTTTATCTAAGCTTTCTACTGTTGCTAATGCCCTGTGAGATTCTGAGCACGTCTTCTAACCACCCTGGGCCAAGGTTTTGACATCCATGAAAAGGGGTTATTAACACATGCTCTGCCTGTCTCATAGGGCTCATTATCAAATCAGAAAATATATAAAATTTTAATATAATATTTATATTCATAATATAAGATGAATATTATAAGATTCATTTAATATAATAAATATAAATTTGTTTATTATTTTAGTTGTTTTTTAAGTTGAGGTGAAATGTGTATAACATACTGTTAGCCATTTGGAAGCGCAGTACTTAGTGGCATTCAGTACATTCACGATGTGTAATCACTATTTCTATCCAGCTCCAAAATATTTTCATCCACCCCAAATATAAGCCTGTCCCCACTAAGCAGTCACTCCTCATTCTCCCCAACCCATGACACCCCTCCCTCCCCCAACCCTGTCAACCACCAGTCTGCTTTTTGTCACTATGGATTTACAAATTATGGATATTTCATATAAATGGAATCGTATGACATGTGACTTTTCCTACCTGGCTTCTTATACTCTGTATGATGTTCTTGGGGCTCCTCCACACTGTGGCATGTACAAGTACTTCATTCCTGTTTATGGCTGAATAATATTCCATCTTATGGTACAGTTGGCCCTACCTATTTGTAGATTCTGTATCTATGGATGCAACCAATCACAGATTGAAAATATTTGACAAATTTGCATCTGTGCTACATATGTACAGACATATTTTCTTGTCATTATGCCCTAAACAATATGGTATAACAGCTATTTAAATAATATTTACATTGTATTAGGTATTATAAGTAACCTAGAGATGATTTAAAGTATACAGGGGGATGAGCATAGATCACAATATATGCAAATACTACAGCTGTTTATATCAGGGACTCGAGAATTTGCTAATTTGAGTATCCATGGATTTTGTTTTTATGGATTTTGGTATCCGAGAAGCACTTCCCCACAGAAACTGGGTGATGACTGTATATGCCATAATTTGTTTATCCATTCTTCTATTGGCCATTTTGATTGTTGCCACATTTTGGCTATTGTGAATAGTGTATGTGTTTATTTAAGTACCTGTTTCCTATTATTTGGGGTTTATGCCTAGGAGTAGAATTGCTGGGTCATATGGGTAACTCTATGTTTAACTTTTTGAACTTCATGTTTAACAGCCAAACAGAAGCTGCACAATTTTACATTACCACCAGCAATGCACAAAGACTCCAATTTCTCCACATCCTCACCAACACTTGTTAGTTTCCATCTTTTCTATTACAGCTATTCTAGTGGGTGTGAAGTGTTACCTCAGTGTAGTTTTGATTTGTATTTTCCTAATGACTCATATGTTGAACATCTTTTTAATTGCTTGTCATCCATTTATATATCTTTTTTGGTGAAATGACTATTGACACCTTTTGCCCATTTTGAATTGCCTTTTTATTGTTGAGTTTCAAGAGTTCTTTATGTATTCAGGATATTGGGCCCTTATTACGATTTGCAAATATTTTCTCCCATTCTTCAGGTTGTCTTTTAAAAAATGATTTATAATACTAGTTAGAAATAATTTTAAAAAGTTGTGTAGTAGTAGCTTTTGTATTGCCTTACTTACTGTTTGTTATTTATTTATTTAGGACACTAGCTATGTTCTAGCAACTGTGCTAAGAGCTTTACATGCCCTTCCCTTCCCTCCCTCCCTCCCTCTCTCTCTCGTCTCTCTTTCTTTCTATTTCTTTTTCTTTTTTTGAGACAGCGTCTCACTTTGTCATCCAGGCTAGAGTGCAGTGGCATGATCATGGCTCACTGCAGCCTCAGCCTCCTGGGATCAAGTGATCCTCCTGCTTCAGCCTCCCAAAACATTAACATGTATTTTATAATTTATTCTGGAGGTACAGTCATTTTTACTTTAAAGAGGCGGAAATGAAGGAGCAGAAGGGCTTTGCATGTGTTTTTCTGCCTGCCTGGACATCCTTCTCTGGCCTCTTCACTTGGCTAACTACTGCTGTCTTCCCATCTCACCCAGCCCTTCTGTCTCCTTCCATCAGCCTGGGCTTCCTCTAGCAGTGAGAGGTGTCTTCTGGGTCCCTGAGGCATCCTGTCCCCTTCCTATCAGGCTTGTTCATTCAATGATAATGTTCCCCCACTAAGCACCCACCAACCCCCCGACTCCCTGACTGCCAGGACCAAGGGCCTCTCTCTGTGTTCCATAACACCACACGCAGTGCAGTGCACAGTGGATGTTCAATAAGGTGTATCTCCTAGATGAAGGTGCTCACTGCTGTTGAAGGGGATTGGGAAATGTTTCAGTGTGGAGAGTAATGGTTATAGAATAACAAGCCAATAAATAAAATCCAAAAAATACATCACCCTCTATTATTGCAATTCTGTTAAAATACACCTGCATATATAAGGAGGGGGGAAGAAGGAACCACCTACTGTGTTCTTAACTCTCCCTCCCTCCAGCCTTTCCCTCCCTTCCTCTCTCCTCCCTTCCTCTCCTCTCCTTTCCTCTCTTCTCTTTTCTTCTCTTTCTTTCCTTTCCTCTTTCTTTCTCTTTCTTTTTCTCTCTTTCTTCCTTTCCTTTCTTTTCTTTCTTCCTTTCTCTTTCTTTTCTTTTTCTTTTCTTTCTCTCTCTCTCTCTTTTTTCAAAGAGAAAGAGGAATGGCCTTGTATTTCTGTAAGAGAATCCAGTTAGAACTTCTGGAGCTTTTGGGCTCTTTCGGGATGCCCAGGTGGCTATTGGTGAGGCATCTCAGACTGCCCTCTTTTGAACAATAGAGCTGGCCGTCCTCGAAGCTATTGGGTGCCCACTGCCCACCTGGGGGAGGGGGGCATTGAACCTGGGAGTGCAGCTAACCCCTGACCAAGTCTTTGTGACAAAAAAAAAAAAAAGCCCCAGAGCTTGAACTTGAACTTGGGTCTTCCTTCCCTTCCCTCCTTCCTTCCTTCCTTTTTCTTTCTTCTTTCTTTCTTTCTTTCTTCCTTTCCCTCCCTCCCTTCTTTCCTTCCTTCCTTTCTTCCTTCTTTCCTTCCTTCCTTTCCCTCCCTCTCTCTCTCTCTCTCTCTCCTTCCTTTTTTTTTTTTTTTTTTTTTGAGACAGGGTCTCACTCTGTCACCCAGACTGGAGTGCAATGGGATGATCTCAGCTCACCGCAACCTCTGCCTCCTGGGTTCAAGTGGTTCTCCTGCCTCAGCCTCCCAAGTCGCTGGGATTCCAGGCATGTGCCACCATGCCCAGCTAATTTTTGTATTTTTAGTAGAGATGAGATTTCACCATGTTGGCCAGGCTGATCTCGAACTCCTGACCTCAAACGATCCACCCGCCTCAGCCTCCCAAATTGCTGGGATTACAGGCATGAGTGACCGCGCCCGGCTGGGCCTTTCTATTATAAATTGATTCAGTCCAAACCAGTTCAATTCCTCACACACATTATGTGCCTGAACCGGGCTCTCCCCTCATCTCTGGGGATCCAGGGTAGTCCTGGTTTTGCAGGATCTCCAGGCCATCTGGGGAGACACATGCTTCCTCCCTTAATCCCAATACGAGTCAGACTGTCTGGAAAGTGTGAGGAGTAGGCTGGACACTGCACCTGGGCTCCCTCGTCCTAAATCTCTGGGTGGAGTGGAGCCAGATATTTCACTGCCAGAGCCCATGCTGACTTAGTTGCCCCTTGTGGGATGTTGCTTAACTGAGAGCAAGAATGCAAAGACATTTTTAAAATGTGCATGTTATTTAAATACACATTCAACTACCACTCCAATGTTTTTCTTTGTGATGGTCCTTAAGATTTCCCTGTTGGCCTCACTCTGCACCCTTTGGTGGCCCCCAGTTTTCTTGGGATAAAGCCCATTTTTCCTAAAAGACCCAAAGGGGCCTGGATCCTGCACCCCTGCTCCCATCTTTTGCCACTGCTTCCCTTGTTCCCAGCGTCACTGGAACGAAGATCATCTGCCTTGTGATTGTGCCCTACTCTTCCTCAGCACTGGGACTTCACAGTGCTCTTCCCTCTGCCTGGCACACCCTCTTCCCCATTCCGTGCTTGGCTAACTCTTATCCCTCACATGTCAGCCTAATGGCCTCTTCCTCCTGGAAGTCCTCCTCCTCCTGGAAGTCCTCCATGACTTCTCTAGGCAAGCTCAGGCTCTGTACTCTTCCTTGGTCACTTGTCACACTGTCTTCTGGTGGCTAGTTTGGCCATCTCCATTGGGAGAATGCAAGGATTTTATCAGGGCAGTAAGAGCCTCCGACAGCTATTACAGTGCTGAGACCAATGAACTTGGCTGGAATGAATAGATGTGGTAGCTATCCCCAGGTTCTTGTGGGGCATCTGAATCCTCAGGTAAGGGCCAAACCAACTGTTATCTACCCCAGAGGTTGCAGCCAAGACTGAGGCACTCATGTGCAGGGAGGTGGTTGGTGGTTGCAGGAGGCAAGTCCCCTTCTTAGCTGACAGCTCTCCAGCCTCCTTTCCACTGTCCTCAAGCCAATGGGCTCTTGTCCATCCAGTCCATTCACACAGGCCAGAATTGAGATCACCCGAATACTGCTGCCCTCGCCCCACCCCCCACCAGGCCCAGCTCAAGAAGCATGCAGCCTATTTCCTCCTCTGCCTCTTCTGTTGGGGGAACGAAATGCTTGCCAACCCCTGTGGCAACCCACTACCCTGGATTACCAAGTCTGGTCACATGTGGGCTCCAGAGAGAAAGAGAAGATGTCAGCTATACCTCCATCTTCTGCTTCTGCCGGGGTTCCGCTATGCTGCTGGAAGACACCTGGGCTTTGAGATCCAGCAGACGTGGTCTTGCTCACAGCCCTGCCACACACTGGCTCTGTGAATTTGGGCAGTTATTGAGCCTTCTGAGTCTTGTTTTTTTTTCATTTTTCATCTCATGAACAATGTCACTGCTGCCACTGCCACCTCCACCGCCACCACATAGGGAGCTTGGTGCTCGCTATGCAACAAGCACTGACCATTCTTCACTTCATCCTCACAACAACCCTCTGAATTCCTATTTCCATCATCTAAGGGAGGGAACAGATATCCACCGAGAGCCTACTATGCACTGAGGCGAGGTACCAAGAACCTCATGCGCTGGCACAGGACAGGTAAGACAGAAAACTGCAATGGGCTGGAACAGTGAGAGAAAACCACATGGCATCTTGTGGAGGATGATCTCATAGATTATAGGGATGGATTGAAGTTTGGGAGTTGGTGGGAGAAAGTGGACTCAAGGCAAGTCCTCGTGGCTTAAGCAACCGAGCAATGATGGAGTCTGGCCTGGACTGAGATGGGGAGGGCCTGGGGATGTCTTGGCGCACTTCCTTCTCCATGTGCAGTGCCGGACCCCTGGCGCCTGTAGCCTTGCTCCATCAGGGCCTCATTGTAGGATGAGGCGAACAATGTTTTTACTTGCTATGGAGACTAGAGGTGGTTCCTGGAAGCACCCAGCTCAGTGCTTGGTGGAGCAGGTGCTTACTGGATATTTACAACTCCTGTTGCTCAAGTGTCCCTTCTGGTCCAAGCACGTTCCAGGCTCTGAGGACATCGTACCAAGTACAAACTGAGTCCTGGTCTTCAGGGGCCCCAGGCTAAGGTTGGAGATGGATGAGTACTGAGATGACTCCAACTACGTGATAAGAAAGCTTGGGATCCTTTAGAAGGTCTCTGTGTTCCTATGGGGAAATCATGGAAGACTTTCTGGAGGAAATGACATCAAATCTCGGATCAGAAGTTGGCCAATCCAAGGAGAATGAGAAGAGCACTTTAAGAAATACTGAGAGCAGGCACTGAGACCCAGAGGTGAAGTGCAACATGGGCCCTCAGGGACTGTTGCCTCACTGATGGGGCCTGTGGAATGTGGTGAGGAAGAAGGTTGGCTGGAACCAGCTCCTGGCTCTCTTTGGAGTTTGGTTTTTACTTTTTCCTCAGTATTAGATAAGAAAGTAATGTCTATCAAGATAAGTAAATTCTTGCATATCTACTAAGTATACACACATTGCTTATAATTAACCCTTTAAATACCCCTTGTATAAGTTTCCTTATTTTGCAGCTAAGAACATGAAGTCTAAGAAAAGATACCAGGACTAACAAGTGATCTGCTACAAAGCCTTTATATCTGCCACCATGTCACTGTCCTTTAATGAATGTACTGAAGACAGATAAATTCCACTGAAATGTAAGCTTCAAGATGGTGGATGTTTTGTCTGTTTTATTCATTGCCATATTACCAACCCTAAGATGGAAACTAGTATACACTCAATAAATATTTGTTGAATGAATGAAATGCTTTGAGAAGTCCATTATCATCTTTTAAACATGTTTTTGTACCTGACAAAATTATATGTATATTTATATACTTTTATTATATTTCTACATAAATATATGTATGTACTTTTATCATATTTATATATTAATATATAAACATATATAATGTATAGTTAACATATGCATTACATCATATCTTTTAGTGTGTCACGAGAAAACCTTTTTTGGTGAGAAAAACTAAATTCTCTTAGCAATTTTCAACAATACAATACAATGTTATTAACTATAGTCAGCATAGTGTACAATAGATCTTGTAAACTTATTCCTTCTATTCAACTGAAATTTTGTATCTTTTGACCAGCACACCTAGTCAACCTCACCCCTAGTTTCTGATAACCATTCTACTCTCTGCTTCTATGAATTCAACTTTTTTAGATTCTACATATGAGTGAGATCATGTGGTATTTGTTTTTCTGTGCCTGGCTTATTTCACTTACCATAATATCCTCTATGTTTATCCATATTGTCAAAAATTACAGGATTTCCTTCTTTTTAAAGGGTGACTAGTATTCCATTGTGAATATATACCACATTTTCTCTGCACATTCACCCATCCATGGACACTTAGGTTAATTCCATATCTTGGCTACTGTGAATAGTGCTGAAATAAATATGGAAATGCAGATATCTCTTTGAGATCCTGGTTTCATTTCTTTTGGATATATACTCAGTAGTGATATTGCTGGATCATATGCTGGTTCTGTTTTTGATTTTTTGAGGAACTGCCTTACTATTTTCCATAATGGCTGTCCTAATTTATATTCCCACCAAGTGTGTGCAAGTCTTGGTCTTTATCTTGATGGGGGAGCCAGTGAAAGTCTGAGCATATGAACAACATAGTCACTGCAGTAAATTAAATGAGTGGCCCCAGTGTCTCGCTCCCTTGTAATGGGGTACAGCTATACCCTTGCCATGGCTTCCTAGTGCGAAGAGAGTCTTTCCTCATCATTGACGCTGGGCTATCTTTTCTAGTTATCCATTGCTATGTAACAAACTACTCCAAACCTTAGTGGCTCAAAAAAAAGAACAAAGTAAACCAAAACAAAAAACTAATTTACCCAGCTCACAAACTTGCAATTAGGATAGGTCTTGGTGGGCATGATTCATCTCTGTTCCACATGATAGCAGTTGGAGCAGCTCAATGGGGACTGGAGAATACTCTTCCAACATGGCACCCTCACCTGGTTGGTGAGTTGGTATTGGCTTTGATTCCTGTCCATATGGTCCTCTCTGTGGGGCTGCTGGAGCTTCCTTGCACTGTCATGGCCAGCTCCCAAGAGTAAGTGTCCCCAGAAACAGAAGTTGGAAGCTTCCAGACTCTTAAGGCCTGAACCCAAAACTGGCATAGGCTTCCCTGCCATTTTATATTAGTTGAAGGAGTCAAAGGAGCTTGTGCAGATTCAAGGGAATCTGAAGGAACACTCGATGGAAGAAACGTCAGAGAAGTGGTCATCTTTAATCTGTCTCATCATGTGATTTTCTTCAGTTCACCTGATTTAAGAGGACATAACACAAAGGCTTAAATGTGCTTTAGCAGTGGGACTTGTATCCTTGTGCTCCTGCATTATGCGGATGTTCTGGACCAAGAGTGATGAATGGACAAGACCTGGATGCCCTTGCAGGCTGAAGGTAAGTGCAAGGGAGCAAAAACCTGGAGCAGAGCCTTCTCAGGTAACTAGTCTCATAGTTTGTTATGCAGCATTACCGTGGCAAATAGCTGACAGATACAATCAGATTTGGAATTTAGATAGATTTGTTTGTACACTGTGTAGAGAATGGATTGGAACATGGTAAGATAAGTAGCAGAAAAGGAAATCTGTAGCTAGTAGGTTCTTAATATCATCTCATTAGAGATTACAGAAGCAGAATGAACAGAGTTTGGTGATGGGGCAGCCATGGAGGATCAGAGAGAGGGAGCATCCAGGATGGTGAGCTGGCCTCTACCTGGCATACCAGGGGGGTCAGTGTGCCTGCAATAGAGACCCACGGAGCAGGAGCAAGGGAGAGGGGAAGATGAGGATGGTGGCATGGGCCTGTGGTTGTTGAGAGTTTTCAGACATCCAAGGGAAGCTATTTAGAAGGTTATAGATGTGGGAACCCGAGTAAGGAAAGAGAGGAAAATGGGGAGCTGTGTACCCACGGCCAGGAAGAGTGTGCTGTGACTGTGGTTTATAGAAGTGGGCCAGGGATGGAGTCTTGGCGAGTGCAACTAGTTGAAGGCAGTGTTGACAGTGGGGGACCTGCGAAGTGCTTGAGAAGGAATCAGAGAAGAAAACAGCAAACAAGGACAGAGGCATGTCCTGGAAGTCACTGGAGGGCACCTTTTTGGTAAACTCCTAATTTACCCTCAGCACCAACCTTGGTGTGACCACACTCTCATCTCTGAGCTGCATGAGCACTCTCCCTGCCGCCTGCTACACTCCTCCACCTGGGGCTGCTCAGTGCTCTTGGACAAAAGAATCTTCTGGCATCCCCTGGTATTCCCTGGACAGGGCTGGCTCGTTGGTGATGAACCTGCTGACAGGGGCCACCACTGTAGTGCCTCTGGAGCAAAGCTGAAAGTCTCCGTCCCTATGGCCTTGAGGGGGATGGAGTGCGAATCATCACTAGCCAGGGCTCATATCATTTCAGGCACATTTTCTTTCCAGGAGCTCGATCTCTGCTGGTGCTAACACAGCATCAGGTGTCTTGAAGGCATGTGTAATGGCTGTTTCAGGGATGCTGCAATGGTACGGTTTGGAACTCAAGCTTTGAGCCTGACTGCCGGGTTCACATTCGCGGTGATGGCTGCTCAGCCATGCACCCTGGGCGAAGTGGTCCACCTCTCAGAGCACTTGTTTTCTCTTCTGTAAAACATGCATGTCAGTGAGGCTCCCTGTCCCCAGGGTCATGTGAGAAGCAGATGGGTGACCTCATGCAAACACTGAGAATGGGCTGAAACATGTGAAATACTCAGCAAATGTTAGCTCTTATTCTATTTAAATAGAATAAACTCCAAAGGCCTACTAGTCAATCAACAGGATTTTTATTTGCACGCCTACTATGTGCCTGGCATTGTGTTAGGTGCTGGACATTCAGAAGGGAAAAAAGAACACCATTTCTACCCTCAGTGAACTTCTTTGTAACTATCCTGGGAAGTGAGCAATTAGGCAAAAAATTGTAAGACAGATTGATTTTTTCCAAGCCCTCCAATGTACAGATTTGGAAACGGAGACACCAGAAGCCAGTGTAGGGAAGCAGCCAGCTGTCTGCAAAATAGCAAATGGCCTGGATTCATTAGCAGAACCCACTCTCTTTCCATTGTTTCTTCCCTGATGTCCAAATTGCTGTATAGCATCTCCAAAAAGCAACTCTCCAGCCTTTGCCCGTATGGCTCTGAGGACAGAGCTCACCTCCCCATGAGACAGCAGCCCAGCCATCACAGAGTCTGCAGTAGGAACAGGCTTTTGCAGAAGGGGCCAGAGGCCACCAGGAGCACACCCAGCTCCTATCCAGCACACCAGCCTTTCAGACAGCAGGAGGCAGAGATTGAGACTGGGGTAAACAGCCTTGATCCCAGCACATCTGTCCCCTGGAGTCCCTGCCGAGGGCCTGCCCCGGTCTGTCCACCCCACTGAGCCTGCAGCACTCCTGTCCCCTGGAGTCCCTGCTGAGGGTCTGCCTTGGTCTGTCCCACTGAGCCTGCAGAATGGAGCACTCGGCCTGTGTTCGCTCAGCACTGACAAGGGCAGCACCAGGAGCCTCTCACCAGTCGGCTCCAAGTCCAGGCCTGTGATATCGAGGAGAGGCATGAGGGAGCTGGTTAGTGCCCCTCCACTGTTCCGGAGGCTCCAAGGCACCTTCCAGTTTTCTTGCAGCTTTGATTGGACAATGTAGCTGGTTTTGGCTCCAGAGCTTGAATGAAAGCGATGGGTATCGACTCCATGGGGAGAGTTAGGAGCCGACAAGCCACCTTTATCTCCTTCTCCCCTTGTGCAGTGACCTTGAAGGGCACATGCTGAAGTTGAAGTTGGCAATGTCCCAAGATGAAAACAGCTGGGTAGCCTGAGCCGCCACATGCAGGGCTCACGTAGGATACTGCAATTTCCATCAGACTTTGACCCGGCAGTGAAGAAACCTTTGTTGTTCCATCTTAGGTTGTTGGGATTGTGGAGTTTGTCAGTATTGTAGCAGCAGCCTCTTCTGTCCTGACTGAGACAGAATCAGACCTGGTTTTTAACCCTGGGTGATCAGTTATGAACTGTGGCTACAGACACATAACTAACAGTCTCTGTGCCTCAGATCTTCCATGAGGATACCACCCCCATGTCATTCATGGGGGCTGTTGTGAGAATTAAAGGAGAAAATGCGTGTGAAATGCTTGGCACACAGAAAGGACTCAGAAAAGTCTGCCGGCCATCTTTCCTTAATATATACTATGTCACCTTATACCCATTTTATAGATTAAGAAACTGAGGTTCAAAGAAGTCAGGTTTTCCCCATTGGTCACACAGCTAAGAAATCACTGTAGAGTTAAGGACAAAGGGTGGGAGAGGGAGGCCAAATAGAAACACCAAGGTGTGGAGGTCTGGGCAGGCAGGAGCCGATGGCGCCATTTGGCCCTGTGAAGCCGTGGGCAGCTGGTCAGACACTCACCCTTGCTTGGGGCTTTGACATTTTCCAACTGGACACAGACTTCTTCTCAATCTATTTTGTTAGCTGGATGACAGAGATATAATCTCCTCATCTGGAAGGTGTTGTCCTTGTTACTATCTAAGATCAAGTTCTTTTAAGTTCTGGCCTTACACGTGGGTGTGTGGCTTTTCCCTTGAGGTTTTCAGCTTGTGTCTGGTTCCCAACCAAACTCCATGTTGAATCTGGTGGAAGGTGGGTCCGTTGCGCCCTCTGGTGGCCACCATCACCAGGCGCTCTTGGCCAAGGTCCTAATGAATAAACCTGGCCGTTGGGCCGGACCAGCTCTGTCGCCATGAGCCAGTCATGGGCACTCATCTCCAAAGTGCTTTTCTCTGGAGCAACACCGTCCCCTGTCCCCACACCCCTGGGGAGTATGGCGCACTTGCAATCTTTACCCGGGACTCAGGAACCCCAGCCCTTGCGATTTAAGTTCTGGCTACATCCCTAACCCCCTGGCAAGTCACTTAACCTCCTTGAGTGAAGCTCAGTTTCCTCTTTAAATTCCCCTCTCGAGAGACCAATGCCTCTTGGCAGGATTGTTGCAGGATTAAATGAGCTTAATGGAGGTAAAGCACTCAGCCCCCGTTGCCAGCGTGTGAAAAGGAACCAGCCGCGGTCATTAACAAGCTCCTTTATTTCATGGGTGTTGCAGCTGTCTGGCTGCCCGCCCGTCCCCCCACTAACTCTCACACTCTGGTGGCAGAGACCTTCTCTTGCCCATCTCTGTATCTCGAGTCCCCATGGCCCTCAGTGCGTATTTGCCAAGTGAAATATATACATAAAGCACATTCGCTTATCACAGTCCTGTGAGGCAGACACCCCCGGAATCACTGTTCCCGGTTTGCAGAGAGGGTCTATCCGTGGACCCCGGTCTTTGACTGCTGGGGCCTGTGACTGTCCATGGGTGTCCATGACCCAGTCATACCCTCCCCTTGGTGGCTGACAAAGGAAGAAATCTTCCAGCCACCTGTAAATCTATGCAAATGATTGTTCCCTATTTTGGACATAGCTTCAATAAAGCCCATACCAAACTTACAAAACATGGGGGGCAAGTTCTCAGAGTGCTTAGGTACCCACCGGAAGCTGGGTCTGAGTATCTGTGCATGGGAAAAAGCCCCCAGGATATCCCACTTCCCGCAGCAATTGGCTATACAGAGACACCCTCCTGAGGGCTCAGAAGAGAGAGTTCTGATATCTGCCTAGGGTCCCCTGTATGCCACGAGGTGCCCAGCACCATGGTATCCCAGGGAGCCCCCAGCCTGCGAAGGGGCAGGCTCTTGCCTGACCAGAGCAATGAACCTGGGGGCTGTGTCCCCTGCCAACATCCCAGCCCACAGCTCTCTTGTTCGGCTCCAACAGCTGTGTTGGGGTGAGGTCTGCATCTTCCGTGGCCTACGTGGGTGTTTAGGACTTTTCTTTGCCACGCGCTGCTCTGAATTTCCTGTCGCCAGCACCCACCATCTGCTGCCTGCATTCCCTCACTCATGGCGGACTCTGCAGATCGGTGAGGGTGTTTCTTCCCAACCTGTGCCCTTATCTTGCATGACTCTGGTGTCCCTGTGGAGCTCATGTGCAGCCCCTGCCCTCCGAGACCCTGGATGTCTTGTACCGCCTTTCCCTGGGCCCTGCTCCATCCCTGGGAACTGCGCCATCTTGAAACCGCTGTTCACACTCCTTGTGCCCAGGCTGCCCAGGCTCCCAGCCCCCAGGTGGTTCCTGGGAAGACCCTGTGTCCTGACACCTGCAGGAATCCGCTCACGGGGCCTGCATCTTCTCCTGCCTTTCCTCTTTCACCCAGCTTCCACCCCCACATGGAGGCCAGCAGCCCACCTCCATCCCTGCACCCAGGCAGCTGCTGAGTAAAGGCACCTGGCTGCACAGAAGGCGCCCTCTAACGCATCCTCTCTAACTTCAACCCCGCCCTCCACCCTAGCCACCAGCTGCCTGTACTCACAGTCATTTTCTCTGATGGTTCACAGTCCACGGGAAAACGTTCCTCCATTGTTCTCTCCTCCTGCCTTCGCCTCAGCTCAGCATTTTATCTGCCCAACTCTAGGGGAAAAGGAAGCTATCAGACGGCAATGACCTCAGCTTCGTGCCGCTAAAGCTGTCTGCCCCTGCCTGGGTCCCCACCCCGGCCCCTTACCATCCTCTTGTGATGGAGGCGGGGGTCCCTCCAAGCCCCTTCCCTCTCGAGGGCCCTGGTCCACACTCCTCCTTCTCTCTGCTGCGTCTTCCTCGCTCTACTGGCTCCTTCTGGACAGCATTTAAGTCTGCTGCAGTCTCTGCTGCTAGACAAAGCATCCTTCCTCAAATATGTGACCTTCTCCTTTAACCCTGCACCCAGCCCTCACGGCCCTTCCCTGTTTCTCTCCTGGTACACTGCTGGAGTGCCCTACTCACTCCTTATACATGGGTCTTTGTAGCTATTACGCTACTCCAGCCTAGTTTCCACCTCCATCCCAAAGAGAGCTTGCTCTTACCCAGGCCATACATGGTGCCCCTTCACCTCTCTGGGGACAGGCGTCACCAGGGCAAGGCCTCAGCCTCCTTGAAGTGACCTTGCTATAGCCTCAGAGGCACCACGAAGCCAGAGACCTGTGGCCTCCCTGGCTGCTTCTTCTAACCTCCTTTCCTGTATTTTGCTCCTTGGACCATCTCATTCAACTCCCTGCAGGCCACATGCAGACCCAGGGCTTTGTGATCTATAGCCTGATGAGGCCCAGATTTCTGTCTCCAAGTGGGTGGGGTCTTAGGGCCTCAATCCCATTACCCTCAGTATGGGCTCTGAGCTAATGGAGGGATTGATTCAGGAACCACCTGCAGCTGTGTTCTGAGTCAAGCTGAATTGGGGCATGTGGCTTAGAATTGCAGCAAAATGTCCCTGTTCGTTATCTCATCCAATTGAACTGACTTTCTATACCCAAACACAACCTCCTGTTTGCGGCAGCCCCACCAGCCTGGAAGGTGAGCCACATGGAGCCACGTGGGGGCCCAGAAAACAGGAAGCCTCTGCTTTTCACAGCTGAGCTGAGAGGTGACTGAGCTGAGGGCCCCAGGGTCTGATCAGTCAGCTGAGTCTTTTCCACCTGCAGGAGGTGCAGGTCCAAGGGAATCAGAGGAGGGCAGAGCTGCCATATTCGGGGGGCTTAGGGCTGGGGAGAGGGGGGAAATGGTTCCCTGCACCAAGCTCCCTCCTCGACCACCATCTGCAGCCCGCTACTCCATGTCCCCTGCTTGGCAGACATGGGTCATTAGTCTACCCCTTACAGCAACCTTTCAGGGCAGGTGTTATTATTACTTCTATATTTTGAGGGAGGAAACTGAGGCTCAAAGAGGCCAAGTCCCTTGCCTGCCTGAGGTCCCTTACTCTGTGAAATGGTGGCAGTGTTAGTGTGGGCATGTGAGTCAGCTTAGGCTACCATTTAAAAAATACCATAGATCACTGATTTAAATAGAAATGTATTTTCTCACAGTTCTGGAGGTTGGAAATCTGGGATCAGGGAGCCAGCGTGGTGGGGTTCTTGTGAGGCCCCTCCTCCTGGCTGCTGATGGCTGCCTTTCACTGCAGCCTCACATGGTAAAGAAGTCTCTGGGGTCTCTTCTAGGGCACTAACCTGATCATAAGAGCCCCCAATCACTTCATCAAACCTTAATTACCTCCCAAAGGCCCCATCTCCAAATACCACCCCAACAGGGTCTTAGGGTTTCAACATATGCATGGGTGGGGGTGGCACAATTCAGTCTCCAGCAGTAGGACTGGAGTCAAGCACTTGCAAGATATTGGGGGGATACGGGCACGTAACAGCCGCATCTCTGAGAAGCAGGTAACCTGGAATTTGCTGAACTATGAGGACCTCAAGTTTCAGCTGAAAATGATCAGGAAAGCTTTGACTCTGACACGTGGATGAAGCTTCACCTTGTTCTCCAGGAATGGATGGGCCCAGGGCAGGCATCAGAGGGAGGGAGGGGGCAGGGCAGATAGATACGTTGTTACCATCATTGCTATAGGGAATGTCATCAGGGTAATATCCCACAGGTGTTTGAAAATGACCCCCAGGATCCTTGAATGAAGCAATGGAAACAGCAGAGGCTGGCCCTTCCCCAGCAGGCGAGGAAGGCCTGGAGAATCATAGATATTTCCTCTCCAGGTCCCCTAGGGCATCGGCTTCCTGGACATGCCTCAGATAGCCTCTGTCCCCTAGTAGGGGAGGAGACTCTGAGGGCACACAGACAATTTCCTTTTGTGGCATGCAGACATTCAGTGAATCCTGTGTGAATAAACCACCTGCCAGAGGCATTGGGAGGACAAGCGGGGAGGCTCCTATGACTGGACACTGGAGGACAGGGCCACCCCCACCCCCACCCCCTACCCTGCTAGGTGACACTGTGGTCAGGCAGGACGGCTGCCCCTGGAAGGTGCTCACTCAAAGTGGCAAAGTGGCAAAGTGGCAGCCTCTGAGGGTCACCCCTGGTCACTGTGGGCCATCGACAAAAGAAAAGAAAGAAAAGAAAAACGAGGGGGCATGGGTGGGAAACACCAGCCATGGCTGAATGTAGAGAATGACCCAACAGGGTCGCCACACTCTCCTTTCAATCCCTGTGCACATTAAATATCCTGGGAAAGCGAAGAGGAAATCGGAAAGTTCCACTTAGGAACTTCTTTTTAGTCCCTTCGCTTTTTGTTGACGGCCAAGCATGTGTTTGGAGCAGCCTCGCGGTTATTCCTAGGACTTCCCAGGGTTCCCAGGCCAAATCCTGGGAGGATCTGCATTTTGGGGAGGGGTGGCGGTGGGGGTGCAGAAGCAGATGGGCCTTGGCTCTGGTCCCAGCTTCCAGGCAGGTGCCAGGGTGTCTTGGAGGAATGCCTTTAGGCCCTCAGGGCTGTCCAAGGAGGGCCCTGACAATTTCTTTCCCTGGCCATGGGCTCTAGCCTGAGATCAGGGTGTGATGTGCGGGACAGGGCGGCCAGGCGCTGGAGCCCTACAGAGCTGGCCTGGAAAAGTGGGCGGCGGGGCCGACTGCAGCATAGCACCACCTCGTGGCCGCCGGTCCACATTGCAGCTGTGATGTGAGGCCAACCAGGAGCGAATTTGGGGGAGGCTGTGTCTCCCATAGAATGGATGGGTGGGTGGGAGCGCGTGTTAGCGCCAGATGACGGCAGGGCCCTGTAGGGAGAGGACAGAGAAGTGATGGGGCAAGGAGGAAAGGGAACTCTAGAGTTGAAGAAACAACTTAAAGAAGATTCCCGGGCAACGTGAAGGCCCGTGGCAGGGGGCAGGAGCAGGACAGAGGCATGGGGGGAGGGAAACGGACCGGGCTCCCCGACAGAGCCTTGCTGTTCATTTCAGTCTTGCACACAGCTCCTTCTCCTCTCCCGTGTCTGATGTACTAATAACTAACATTTGTTGTTGTAAGCCTTTTGCGTGTATTAACTCATTTAATCCTCTATGTGTATTTATATAGAGGTATTATATCATTCCAAACTTATCCATCAGGAGATTAGGCAGCGAGGTTAAGTAACTTGCTCAGACTCACACAGCTAATAGGTAGGACCCAGGGCGGCCTGGCTCCAGAGCCCCTGTGTGAATCTCTGCCCCATCCTTCCTCTGGGGGCTGCCCTCAGAAGGTCCCCATAGAGAGTGTCTCAAATAACTCAACGTCTTTGCTAAGCACAGAGTGACAGGGAGGCGGCAGGGCAGACAGGAGGCCTGGGACTGGAGAGAGGTGCCTGGCTGTGAACCCACCTCCGCCCTCAGTCATGCAGCAGCCCACAGGGCTGTTCTGAGAGTTAAAGATCACGCCCATGGAGGTATTGTGTGCCATACAAACTGGGAGGCCTGGTTACTGTGTATACCAATTTTATCTCACAGGCTCGCAACATTGGGTTTCTGAATCTGTTTTTTTTTTTTTTTTAAAGGGAGATTAGTGCCAACTTTGGACCAAACTCTTGTCCATCCCTGGGTGTGCCCGTCTCTGTCGGGGGAGGACAGACACTAGCCCAGCCCAATCAGGCCCTGGCCAAGGTGAATTCACTCAGCAAACGTTCAAGCAGGTGGTGCATGTCTACTGGGCCTCTGGAGATGCTTTTGTTTTTAATCTCACATCCCCTCTGACGGCCAGTGTTGTCGCGCCCATTTGATACATGAGACATGCAGCTGAGGTTCAGAGAACTTAGGTGACTCGCCAGTCACACGGCAGGGAATGGCACTCCTGGGCTTGAGAAGAGGCCTCTCCAAGGCCTACACTGGGGCTCTCCTCTGTATCCTGAATTCTGGCCATTCGGTAGAGGCGACGCCAACCCAGGAGGCCCTCTGAGTTGGAGTGTTGAAGGAGGCGCGAATGCATGACCCTTGTAGAAAAACAACAAACACACCCAAACAATAAAATAGCTCTTTGTTTATTCACTTTGATTTGGATCATTGGAAATATTAAACAATAAATAAAACAGAGCGGGGGCTGAGGAAAGCAGGATCTTGCTGAAGTCATTTGAATACATCCCAACCAGTGCTCAGCTGCGTAACGACATGGAGAGAGGCGGGGGGGAATAGAAAGCAAATTTTAAAACACCAACACCCAAACACACAAGACTGCACACAAGAAAAAGTGCTCAAGAAACTTTGGCTTTGAAGGGAATTCAGTGAAGGGAAGCGATTGTGCAGGAGGAAGGGAAGAAACCCACGATCACCCTAAGGGGCGGGGGGCTGGAGGGCGAGGCCCTGACACAGGCTAGGGTTAAAGCTGACGTCCCACAGCTCAGGACGTACAACCGATGGCAGTTTTGTACTAGGAAGAAGCTGAGTGATGAGGCTGGGTGATGGGATCGCCTGACGGGCTGGGAGGGAGGACAGGAGGTGTAAAGGCGGCTCACCTTCCCCTAGGAAATTCAGTGCTCTTTTGGTACGAAAAAATAGTCGGTAATGCCCTGATCCTGACAAGCTGTGAGATGCTGTCTTGCCTGTCTCTGTCTTTTCTTCTAAGTTTTCCTCCTTTTCTTTGCACAGGTGTCAGGTAGCACCCCAGGGGTGCAGGAGCTGGTGTTTTCATGACAAACAAAAATGGGGAGGTTGACTCTATCTCAAAACTAGCTAGCCCAGTCCACAGGGCAGGATAATCCTGATGGCGTGTAGCCACATTTGCTGCAAACCAGATGTCTGCGATGGATATGATACCCCCGGGGCTCTTCTCAGGGGTGAGGACAGGTGCTGGTTCCTGATGGCGCATGGCTGGTGTCCAGTCATCTTTAGCTGGGCAGTGGCCCCTCGAGGCTCGGGCTTCCCTGCACAAGGTATTTTTGATCCTTGCCAGCGGAGGGAGAGAGAGTTATCTTGGTTTCCTTTTCACTTGTTTTCGGGCTGCTTCAAAGCAAACATCCCAGTTCCAAATGTTCTTTGTGGTTTGAATCCTGGCAAAGAGGCCAGGGTCACATCCAAGTGGGACTGGCCTCTAGCACCACCTTCTGGCTACAGCAGAGAATGGGATTCCATCAAAGCCTCTCAACCAGCCGTTTCCCTAAAGAATCACCCAGATCTTAACTGCCCTCTCCACCTTCTTTTTTTTTCCCCCCTATTTTACATTCTATTTTCTCATATCCAGCTTTTCTCTCTAAGCCTAACCAAATGCTTTGCTGAATGATGCTTGGAGTTTTAAAAAAGCTGGAGTTTTAAAAGGCATTCATCCATTTATGAACTTTCTTCCAGCCCAGGATCCCTGCAGAGAACCAGAGGTTACAAATCTGCCCTCCTTTCTCCCCTAAAAGGTGGCTGAGGGGAGGAGAGGTGCATGTAGCTCCAGCTATAGCAAATCAGTGCCCTGACTCACCGGGGAGACCCAGGGGGTTGGGATGTTGCTGACACCTCATGGGCCACCTCATCAGCCCATCTTTGTAGCTTCAGGTTCAGCTCTGGGTGCTGCAGGCAGGGACCCCTCTGCTCCCTGCCTGAATGCAGGGCCAGTCTCCAAGGAACTCTGTCTGCAGAGTAGAAAGAGCTGTGGGCTGGGATTCAGGGGCCTGAGGGAGCCCCTGCCACTGCCTGCCCAGAACCAGTGCTCCTCATTCTCCTGCTGACAGCATGCATGTGCCTTTTGGCTAACACACACTCTTGTCTAATTCCCAGCCACCTTCACCCCAGGGATGAGTTCCAGTTGGTTTAAGCCAAACTGGTGCATTTAATTCTGGCTGCAACAACTGGATTCTGTTAAGTGCCCATTGCTAAGCCAATGAACTATCTGCTGGGCTGTGGGAAAGAGAAATGCAGTCTCCTGCACGGGAGGGTGTGAGAAGGCCACCCAGGCAGCCTGCGGCTAGAGCTCGGCGCTGAGAGAGCACAGGAGAGTCAGACACCTCCATTCTGGTTACACTTTTTCCAGATGCTGAATGGAGACTCGCTGGGAAAGCCCGCCTCCGGACAATTTCAACATAGCGCCGGTAACACCCTAGTTTTGCTCAAACTCTGACTTGTGCTATCTGTCCCAGACAGTTCACGATTGCCCGTCACTTCCCTCCTTCACACTGCACCAGGAAAAGGCCACACCTCCCTACACAGCAGCAGCCTTTTAGGAAATGTGCTCAACAGGAAAAGTGGTTTTTCTGATTAAACATCAGGAACTAGAGTCAACAATCGCTGTCCTCTCCCGTGCCTGTCACTCTCCACTCCCCACCCAGCTGCAATGTGGCCTTGATTTTCTCATCAGTAAAATGGGAAAGCTGGATTTGGAGGCTGGAAGAGATCTCACAGCTTGACCACCCTAGTAGGAGGGAGGGAGACCAGACGGAGGCCAGGCAACCGACCCAGGCAGCATCTGGCTCAGACGCAGACACATCTTCATGTTGAGGGACCTATTCTTACACAGCAAAACCCAGAGAAGTCGACTGCTCAGCCTGAGCCTGTCATCCCTATATAGACTCAGCTTTTAGGAGAAGGGGGAGAGTTGAGGAGATAGCATCGCTCTCTGTATCAGTGTCTGATGATCTGGAGTCTGCCCCTGGGGTCACTCGGCCACTCAACAAACATTTGTTGAGCTCTTAACGTCATATATGGGTGTGAGCTCTGCCCTTCGAGGCTGTATGTTCTGAATGATGACTCAGTGATTTACCAGCCTTTCTCAGAAAAAAGAAAAGTCTTTAAAGTTGTGGAGGATTTTAAAGCTGAAACAGGTTTTCGGTTTGTTTAACACATTCCCCATTCTGAACCTTTGAGAATCGAATAAAAGCTATGGTCCTTTCTCCAGAAAAATGCTCATATGCAGAGATTCAGGGAAAAAACCAAACTTGGCACGCAACTTCCGGGGACTCTTGTGAATGGCCTGAAGCCACCTGCGACCCATGACTGATGTCCCCGAGTTCCTCCCTCCCCGTGTGCAGAGGGGGCTCCCCCGAGCCTGGGAGCACAGGCCCCATGCCTCCGTCACACTCCACCAGGAAAAAGTCACGCCTCCTCGAAGCAGCAGCGGCCTTTTCAGGGATATTTTCAACAAGAAAGTGGTTTTTCTGCTTAAACATTAGTAACTGGAGCCAACAATCACCGTCCCCCACATTCCTGTCACTCTCCACTCCACACCCAGCAGCAATAAGGTTTCACGGAGTTTTGGAGACTCCTAGCCTGAGAATAAATCCAAGTCCACAATGAGGAAGAAGGAAGGTTGGGTTGGGACGGGAGGATGCTGAGGACATTCCACAAACCATCCAAGCCCTAGATACCCCCAATATCCCACGTCCGAGGACTCCTACAAACCTCCCTTAAGCCCCCCCACCTAATTTCCCAGCTACTGGGTGAGGCAAGCTTCATTAAAACACCAGGACCGCCAACAGAGCCAGGGTGCAAACAATGTCAGTTGAATAAAAAAAAAGAAATCAATAAATAATCAGGAAGGCTAATGAGGAAAAGAGAGTAGCTGGGGAGTAAGAAGATGAGGTATGTGGCAGTCACCATTCCTGGGATGTCCTTGGCCCAGACCCCCAGTGACAGCCCCAAGATGGCCAGCAGGGACTTGACCCTGAGCTCAGGCCCTTGGGGAAAATGCTGCTGGCAGCCTCCTGTGTGGCTTTGGAGGTTACGGGCACCATATTGAACAGTCTGAGAATGAGAATGTACGTTCCATTCTGACGCACTGCTGGGTGGTGTTGAGTATCCTCAGAGCTTTGTTGCAATTCAGGTGCTGGCTCAGGAAACCAGAAAAGATGTTCCCAGCTACGGAGCAAGCAGGGCCGCTGGTGGGGGTCCCTTTTCCCAAGTAAGGGCTTTTGTTTCATTTCAGCCAATGCATGCTTTTCTTTCCCAAATACAAAGGCACATGGAAGTGGTCAGATCCGCTCTCGCCCCGATTAGAACCATGAGACTGACTACTCAAAGGAACATCTGCTTGGGAAGAGGCATCTGCAGGAGTCAGAAACACGGCGCCAAGTTTGGGGTTTTTTTCTTTTCTTTTTCTTTTTTTTTTTCAGAGACAGGGTCTCACTCTGTTGCCCAGGCTGGAGTGCAGTGGTGTGATCACAGCTCACTGCAGCCTCGAACTCCTGGGCACAAGAGATCTTCCCTCCTCAGCCTCCCTAGTAGCTGGGGCTACAAGTGTGTGCCACCATGCCTGGCTAATTTTTTTAAATCTCTTATTTTTGTAGAGACAGGAGTCTCACTATGTTGCCCAGGCTGGTCTTGAACTCCTGGGCTCAAGTGATCCTCCCGCCTCGGCCTCCCAAAGTGTTCAGATTACAGGTGTGAGCCACAGCACCTGGCCTCAAGTTTCTGTGAAAATCTTTGGGGTAGGAGCCTCTGGTGGCTCATAAATGAGCTTTGGGAAGATGACAGGGTTATCACGCCAAGCAAGAGGCCAGGCTTCGTGCAAAGAAGGGCAGCATCTCGCCCCGAGTGCCAACACCGCCTGGCACATCTCTGTGCTGGAGGTAATCGCCACTCAAGTCTCTGCCCATCTTCCTGGGAAACTGTCCTGTCTCTCAGAATATAGGTGTCTTCCACATTCATTCCCCAAGCTTGCCCCAGGAGCCAAAATGATTTTAGTGTGTGGAGGTTGAACCTTTCCCAGCGTCTCCCCAGCTCTAGGGCAGCAGTGGGGGGACGTTGTCCCCACTCAAGACAGGTTCCGAGACATGCTCTGCCATGCTGGCAGAGCTTAGTGACCTTGCTGAGTAGATGCTGCCAATGGCTGGGTGCAAGAGGCTGTGAGTGGTGCCCAGGCACACACCTGAGGCTGCCCCTCCAAGCTCCGGGATGGAACGGCTCCAGCAAGATACTGGGGCTGGAAATGCAGAGGTGTGACAGTGCGTCCATCCTCAACCCTTCACTGCGTCATCTCCCCTTGAAGATCCGGATTTTATTGATGGAGGCCAAGGTGGCCGTCACATTAGACTCAAAGTCTGCATCGTGCACCCCCGTCTTGCGAAAAGCCCCCGCGGATGGGTTATTCTCCCAGTAGTGGTGCCAGTTCCCTTTGCTGTCTGCCCCGAAGCCGTACAAGTCCACCTGTGGGGGCAAAGCAAAGATGAGAACCAGACAGCAGGGCTGCTGGTGGAACCTCTCAGAAAGGAAGCCTGTAGGCGTTCCTGGAATCCCACAGGACCATAAACAGCATTTCCAAGGACTCTGACTAACCCTTCATTAAAACCCTTCTCTACGTTCCTGGAACTCTCAGAGGCTTGGTGAAGGAAATGCAAGTTAAGTAAAACTCAAGTCCAATGCCAGAAGCACCCTGAGAGATTACTGCATCTGGGTGGTCTCAGGGGCCCGAGTCTTACCTCTGCAGCAAGTGCAACCTATTCTCCCAGGATTGAGGAGCTACAGAGGGAAGGAATAGGAAGGAGGGCATGGAATGGAAGAGAGTGGAAGGAGAGCAGAGCTTTGGGGCCAAGCAAACTGCCCCAAATCCCAGCTCTGCCACTCCGTGGTGCCCTGGGCATGTGAAGTCACTTCTTTGAGCCTCACTTTCCTCATCTGGAAAATGGGTCCAAGAATCATGATTGCAATGAGGCAGAGGGCAGGGCTGATCCCTTTCTTCTCTGTGGCCAACATTCATCTGGTCCAGGCGCCCTCAGGACCACTAGGCCAGGCCTTTCACATACATGACAAACCCTGTGCATTTATTCTGAGCCCAGCACCCTGCTGGCTGTACTGAAGTTCAGGCAGAGCTTGATCAGATGCCAGCTGGGCAGCTGCTGGGGGAAGCAGCCTTGGAGCTTATAGCTTCTTGGAGTCACTGACTGAGTGGTCCTTGTTGGAAATGGGGCTAAATTCAGGGCTCCCGCAGCACAGAGGAGGGAGGAGCTATGCCCTGAGAGGTCAGAGGAAGCTCTTCAGAGGAGGTGGCATGTGAGTTGGGTCTTGGAAAATGAGTGCAAGATGACTGGAAGGAATTGCATGGAGGGGCTTCCAGGGAGAGGACGTGCTATCTGGGCTGCAGCGTGGAAGATAGATTGGAGGGGTGGGGACAAAGAGGGGACAGGGGACAGCACCATGCCACATGTGGCTTTCTCAGGAAATGCAACATGGACATGGGCCTGCTCCAGGGCAAGGACGTTAGGGCCAAATAGGTGGGATGATGGGAGAAAGGGCTCTTGAGCAGAACCTCAAGCAAGGGTCTGGGACCAGCTGGCTGGAGGTGGGTGGGGTGGGGAAATGACAGGGGCACCCATGTTTCTACCTGGGAACACCAGGGTGGGGCTGAGCCTGGGGACCTGCCTTGCAATGCCTCTGACCCTTTCTGGGATTCCCACCAGGCACCAGGCAGGGTGGGGCTGGGGCTGGGCTGAATGAGACAAGAAGGGACACCTGAGGGCCCTGCCTGAACCTAGGGTCAGGGAGGAAGTGGGGGCTGTCTGGCCTGCCCTCTTGCTCCTCTTCCTGGGGTGGCAGCAAACCTCTCAGAGCATAAGTGGAAACCCGAACACAGCCTAGTGGACAGCGAAGGACATGGGAAGGCAAATGCATGCTTCTCAAGATCACGGGTTCTCAACCTCGGTAGACAGTGGAACCCCTGGGTGCCTGGCTCCCATTAATTCTGGTAAAATTGGGCCAAGGTGTGGCCTGGGTGCTGGAACTTAGACCCACAGATGATTCTAAGGAGCAAGTGGGATTGAGAACTGTGGCCTTAGACAACTCTCGCTATGAGAATCCGCTTCTGTATCCGGAATCTGCTGCGAGACCCGAGCTTCCACCACCATGGTCCTGGGCACTTACACAGAATGTGCCAGAACTCTTGCTCCTGAGAACTTTCTCATAGAGCACTGTTACTCACTAAAACACCCTGGGAGACACATGTTGCAAGCCCTGTCGTAGAGACAGGGAATCCGAGCTTCCGGAAGAGGCAGGCTAGGTCTACCTGCCCTCCCCCTCCCTGGCCTCTCTTGGGAACACAGGATGGTGAGCTTCGAGGCAGCCCTGTGGGCAGGGGGAGGGTGGCATACCTCATCGCAGACATGCATTGAGAAGATGACCGAGAGGATGCCGGTAGATGGGTATCGCCCATGCCCTTGCAGCCAGTTGTCAAAGACATACTTGATGAAGGCTGGGTGGTAGATCAGGATCTGCGGGGATGGGAAGACACGGCCCTTAGTGAGTTCTGGGGGGCAAAGGACATGGAGCGCCTGTCAGATGTACATACTGTTGTGGCCATGGAGGCACAGCCATGAGCCTAATAGATACGCCTGCACTCGTGGGCTTCCATGCTCGTAGGAAAGATGGACACTCATCCACATCACTAAGAGACAGAGGTGCTGAGCTAATAAGTGCTATGGAGAGCAATGATGCAGAGGAGGGCCCTACAGGACTGTGTGAGGAGGATCGCTGAGCTGACACACAGAAAAATCCAAGGAGGCCAGGGAGTGAGATGGGAGGCTGCTCAGGAGAAGGGGGCTCCAGGGAACAGCGTGAGGTGGGACTGGACACTGTCAGTGAGTGAAGACATACGCACCAAGCCACCTGATGATGGCTGGAATCATCGCCAATCCTTAAAATGACCTCATGTCCCAGGTTTCCCTCTCCTCATGCTGCAGATAAGAAAACTGAAGCCCAGAGAGGCTAAGTGATCTGCCCAATGTCACACAGCCAGCAGTGGCTGAGCTGGGAGGAGGCCGATGTCAGGCCTGGCCTTGATTCCACCACCCAAAGCCTGCCTTGAGCACAACGAAAGGGAATTCTCAGGCAGTAGAGGGCGTGCACGTCCAGAAAGCCAAACTCCAGCCCCTAGGAATGGACTGGAAGGGTGGATTCTGTGGGTCTCTGGTAAACCATTCACCTCTCAGTGTGGCCTCCTACCATCTCTAGGAGGCTGTCCCTTCCACCAACCCCACCCTATAGAGACACATAAGTGGCTTCTTCCCTGAGGCAGCACAACCCAATGCAAATGGCAAGATGCTGGAGGCACAGGGAGTCTTCAATTCTCGCCTTATCCAGAACTAGCTGTGTGTCTCTGGGCAAGTTTCCTGACCTCTCCGAGCCTATCTAAGTTTGATACAGTATGCAAAAGGCCAGTGTGGTGGGTACCTCACTTCCCTCCTTCTTCTGCCCTTTGCCCATCTCTTGGCCAGCCCCATGCCAGGGGCCTGCTGGGGAAGATGGAGACATGGAAAGAGATGGAGAAGCAGGAGGTGCAGCCTGGCTTTGAGAGTAATTCACAAACCGCAGCAAGCAGAGGGGTCCCCGGAGAATGTGTTAAAACCAGAATGCGGGGCAGCCAGGGTTTCTGATTCAGTAGGTTCGAGATGGGCCTGAGGATGTCCATCTGTGACAAACTCCCGGGTGATGCTGCTGGCCCGGGGGACCCCACTTTGAGAATCTCTCCCAGTGTTTGACCTCTTTCCCCAGGGGGATAGCTAAGTGGGAGATGCTACCTCCAGCGGCCTGGGGATCTGGGGGCTGTCTTGCAACTCAATGCCGTACCTTAGAGCAGAGCCTTAGATGAGGAAGCCTGAACTTAGAACAGAGGGGCCAGGGCCTCCACTCACCTTATCCTGTTTCACTCTGATCTTTGCAGGAACCGGGACGTAGGTGCTGCAGTTGGAGAAAGAGAACCTGGTTAACGGGGCAGGGGACAGGCCCAGGAACCTGGGCATGCAGCTCTGGGGGTAGTGGCTAGAGAATGAAGCAGGCGTAGCCTCTCCTGCTCCCCATAGCTTCCCTCAGGGACCCCCACCTCCCTATCCCAGCCGGGTTTCTGCCCACAGCAATCCCCAATAGACACCAGAGGGCGGCCTTTCCTAATTTGAGGACATTCTGCTGGGTTTTGGCCCCATTCCCCAAAAAGGTGAGGAGGACTTGCTCCAAGCACAGCCTTAAGGAGTGGAGTGGGGCCGTGGTGCCTCCACCTCTCAGGGCCAGAGCACCTTTGCCCAGCTGCTGGGGCACTGGCTGGTGAGGCCCGCGGCTGCCCCTTTCTCACCTGGGCGGTTGCATGCACCCCGAGTGCAAAGGTGCCAAAGCTGGTCCCACGGGTGTGATTCCTGCTCCCGGAGAGACTGCAGCTGAGCCACTTCTGGACCTGGGTCCCACCCCACCCCGCCCCGGTCTGCCTCCCTCACTCCCGGTCTCCTGAGGGCACAGCTCCACAGTCTCCTGCACCCACATCCGGGGGCTAGCTCTGTTCCTAGAAAACCTGGCAGAAGACAGACAGCTTGTGGAAACCTGGACATCAAAACACTTCCCTTCAGTAAGGGTCAGATGACAGCACAGGCTCTGTGTCGAGTTCAACCCTAGGCAAGGTGCTTGGCCGAGCTCCAGAGTCCTCACTGGGAGGAGCTAATGATAATGGCTATTGTGAGGATTCATTGAGATAATATGTGCCGAGTGTCACGTGGGGTGTCTGCTCAGGAAACTAGGCTCCTGATTGTCGGGGAAGCCACAGCCGCGTTGCTCAGCACTGCCTGCCCTGGGGAGGGGCCCAGGCTGCACCTGCACTCCCCACTCCTCATTTCTTAGGAACCCTCACCCTGCCACGCTCACATAAGTTTGAAAAATAAGGTGTTGTTATTTGTCAGGCTGCACTTCAGAAATAAAGGGAGGCTGAACTCACATGGGCTGACCCTTTCTAGTGGTGGCCCCTTCCCATAGAGTCTCCAGGGCGCGTGGAGGTCCCTTCAGGAATTGTTAGCAAGAGGACACTAAAGCTTGTGGTTTGTTAAGTGATAGGGAGAGAAGAGTTGGAGTAGTCGGGGAGGCGGCCACGGGAACCGGGCTTGTGTGTGCCAGAGGAGGCTAGGGGAGGGGAGGCACCCCGGTGGAGGCACAGCAGGACCACGGCAGGGTGGGGGGACAGGGTGCCACTGCAAGGGGCAGAGCAGCGAGGTGGGGCCACAGGAGGGACTCACTGGGAAATGGTGCCCGTGGTGATGGCGCTCACCACCCACTCCAAGTCGATGGTCTTGAAGGGCACCAGGATCATGCTGACATTATCTCCCAGCTCCCGGAAGCTCTCAGGGTACACCAGATGGTGGGTGGTCTTGGTCCCAACATCAGCTTCAAACCCTGCCGTGGGCGCCTTGTTCATCCTGGGAGAGAAGGGGAGAAAGCTGAGTCTTGTAGCACGGGCACCCGTTCTCAGACAGCCTGAGCGCTCCGAGAGAGTGAGCCTCCAGTGTGACTTCAGGGGTGTCACCTGCCTTCCCCGGGCCTCCTTCTCCTCATCTGTAAAATAGAGACAATGAAGACACAGCTGGAAGGCTTCTGCTATTTTTCTCTTTCATGACCTCAAGGGAGTCTAGCCATCACCACCGCTGCCCACCTGTCACAGACAGTCTCATCCAAAGGATATTTCCACAGCCCTTTTTTTGCAGTCAAGGAAACCTGACTCTGATCCTTACCATGGATGTACCCATGGGACACCTGGTACACTGAGGCTCTGAGAGGCAGGTAAGTGGTCTAAGGACTAAAGTCAGGAATCACACACAGGAGAGACTATTCTAGAAGGCTGCTGGGGATGGCCAGCCCCCACCCCTGCACTTCTCAGCGTGGAACACTTGCGAGTGGTATAGTGGGAATGGCAGGAGACCCAGGACAGACTTGGGGCATCTTCCTGAAATGTCTATTTCACTTGGCGACAGGGGAAAATATATTTTACATAAAATATGTGGTTTTATTATGGCCTAGATTACAAAATGGGGATGAATTTTAAAGATAAGAGTCCTCACATTAATTTTGCCCTCTCCCCAGGCCTCCATGTGCCAAGCTCCCAACAACGGGGGACCTCCCGTGTATGGCTTCCTCTCTGCACGCACAGGCCCTTCTAGTCCATTCCAATCCTGCAATGATGCAGAGATAGGGAAGCTGAGGCCCAGGGGGTGCAGTGTGGAGCCTGGGGTCCCTGGGTGAGTTCAGTCCCAGGACTGAACCTTGCCTTCCTGAGCCTGAGCCAAGATGCTTCCTACAGCTCCAAGGGGCCCCTGGGTGCAGCACGGTAGGCTTGGGAGAGGGTCTGGCACTCACCTGAGGACAAAGTCGTGACTGTCTATCTCAGGCCCATAAGAAGACTCCCTCAGGTTGCCCGAGTTGCCCACAACGGCGCAGCGCCGGCAGCCCACCGACCTCTTCTCCAGCATGGGGTCCACATTCCCAGGCACCACTCTGAACAGCTCCTTGATGGTGTCATTCAAGTTATTGGGCTTCTTCTCCCGCTGGAGCCTCTGTGGGTGGAGGACAGAAGGTGGTCAACCTGGCTTTGTGGCTCCAGCCTCCTGGCAGCAGAGCCCCTGAGCTACCTGCTGTCGTTTACTGGGGCCCTCCTGCTCACCCTTCTCTCTGCTGGGCCCCCGGAGATGGAGGCGGCTCACACACAGACACCTCCACTTCCTCCTTCAAGGAGATTAAGGGTTACTCAGGAAGTAAAGAGAGCATTCATGTATTCTGCAAGTGTTTACTGAGCACCTACCATGTGCCAGGCACTGCTGAAACCGCTTGGGTGATCCAGCCACACCTGGACTCACAGGCCCCTCCCACTCCACATGTGATCAGCGTTTCTCCAACCTGCTCCTCCCTGGGGGCTCCTGTCTCTCTGAAAGGCCCTCCATCCCCCTACGTGTCACCACTTGAAAGAGAGAAAAATAGCAGAAGCCTTCTAGCTGTGTCTTACTCCCACCCTGCTCAGACACCAGGGCCCAGGGGTTGCGTGCTCCCGCTCAAGCCTTAACAAGAAGAGCGAGTAAGTGGAAATGCCAGTTCTCCAGCCCCGGCCATGGATGGGGGACAGAGCAGTAGGGACGTCTGCCATCTTTCCTGCCTGACCCTCAGTTCCCCCGGCCCCAGCACTGCTGGGCTCCAGCCAGATTGAAGAATCAGCAGTTTGCTGGACACACAAGGCCTCTGCGATCTGCCTAGCAAATTGTTTTCATCTTTTAAGACCTAGCCTGGGCCAGGTGCGGTGGCTCACACCTGTAATCCCAGCACTTTGGGAGACCGAGGCAGGTGGATCACGAAGTCAGGAGTTTGAGACCAGCCTGGCCAATATGGTGAAACCCCATCTCTATTAAAAATACAAAAAAGCCGGGCATGGTGGTGCCCACCTGTAGTCCCAGCTACTTGGGAGGCTGAAGCGGGAGAATCTCTTGAACCCGGAAGGCGGAGGTTGCAGTGAGCCAAGACAGTGCCACTGCACTTCAGCCTGGGTGACAGAGCGAGACTCCAACTCGAAAAAAAAAAAAAAAAAGACCTAGCTCGAGGGTCAGCTGCTCGCAGATTGAATGCTAGTCTTATTCCAGGGTGACTAAATATTCTTATTTGCCCAGGTTAAGGGGTTTCCCTAGATGCAGGACTCTCAGTGCTAAAACCAGGATGAGTTGGTATCCCTATTGGCCCCTGGTGGTTTCACTATTGGCCCCCGCTGCATGCCCAGGCCCGCCCATCACCTCAGGTGGAGCTCTGGCCACACTATGCAGTGACGCCTGTTGGTGCCTCAGCCTTCCTCACTCGTGGTAAACCCTGGAGAGATTTCATAAAAGTGTTGCATCTGACCCTGTCCCCCATGCCACAGTGCTGTGTCATTTCACTGTGGGTGAGGTAGGATGCTCTGAGGCCAGAGAGGTAAGCAACTCATCCCAAATACAAACCAGGATTTGAACCCAGGCTTCTAGAAACCCACTAGCAAGTTTCTCCCACCACACAACCCTGACTCTGGCTCTTGGAATCTTGGCCTTTGGAAAGCCCAGACCCTGGATTTTGGGGTAGGGGTGATAAGCTGTGGGGTGGTTCCCATCGGCTACTCTGGGCCCCAGGGGCAAGGGGTGGCTGGGAGAGGAAGGAGTGGCCAGCAGTGGCTTTGGCCACTGTCCAGAAGATGAGTGACCTGGGCATATGTAGGGAGATCCCGGGGCACCCAGTCCCCACTGCAATGGAAGGAATCGGATGCCCCAAGGGGAGGCACACAAGCAGAACCAGATTGCTCTTCCAGTTAAACCCAGGCAGCCTCTCCTCTGGCTTAAGACCGTTAGACACGTCATGGGAAGCAACATGATCTGGACCACACTTCACACCCACTGCTACAGTTATCATAAGTAAAAGGGCAAAACAACAGGTATCGGTGAGGATGTGGAGAAAATGGAACTCGTGCATTGCTGGTGGGGATGTAAAACCGTGCAGCCAAGGTAAAAACTGGGTGGTTTTTCAAAAGGTTAAACAGAACAGCCATGTGGCCTACCAGCTCCACTCCTACGTATATACCCCCAGAAATTGAAAGCAGGGTCTCAAGCAGATATTGGTATACCCATGTTCAAAGCAGCATTATTCATAATAGATAAAAGGTGGGAGCAACCCAGTCTCCAGCGATGGATGAATAAACAAACATAGTACGTTCCAGACATATGATGGGATATTATTTAGCTAAAAAAACAAAATTTTGAAATAGGTTACAACATGGATGGACCTTGAAAATACTAATATTATGATTAGTGAAAGAAGCCAGACATAGAAGGATAAATATTATATGATTCCACTTATGTGAGGTACCTAGAGTAGTCAAATTCATAGAGACAGAGAGTGGCAGTGTGGCTGTCAGGGGCTGGGAGGAGGAGGAGGTAAGGGGAAGTGACTGTTTAATGGGGACAGAGTTTTTGCTTGGGATGACAAAAATCTGCTAGTTATGGTTATAGATAATGGTGATTGTTACACACACTGCGAATATATTTAATGCTACTGAATCATACACACACAAGTGGTGAAAATGATAAATATTATGAATATGTTGTCACACACACAAACGTGATATCCAGATAAAATGCCTGATTCTGATGGGATCATCCAGGGTGGCTCCATGATCCTGAATGTGCGGAAAACCCCTTGGGGGCTTGCTAAGGCACAGATCTTACTCAGTAGGTTTAAAGCTGGCCCCGAAATCCTGCATTTCTAACAGACTCCTGGGTGATGCTGCTGCCAGGGCTGGTGGGGGGACCACACTCTGAGAGCCCCAGGGTAGAGGACCACAGCCAGACTCCCCTGAACCTCCACGGAGGTCTCCAACCAGCAAGGGCTGCTGTGCCCCTTAGGCTTGTAAAGATGTGCCCAGGCCCAGGGGGTGGCCTTCCATCACGCCGCTACTTTGATTTGGGAGCCTGGCACCGTGTATCCATCATGCAGTGACATTTACTGAGTGTCTACTGGGTGCCACAGAGGCCTGAGAAGCCAAGACTCAAGGTCGGCCATGGACGTGTGTGGAGAGTATGCTGCCTGCTTCACACAGCACCACATCATCTTGCTGGACTCTTACTGACTTACTTTTCTTTAATGACTTATTTAAGAAAAATAAATTGATTGATTGATTGATTGATTTGATTTGATATGGAGTCTCACTCTATCGCCCAGGCTGGAATGCAGTGGTGCGATCTCGGCTCACTGCAACCTCTACCTCCTGGGTTCAAGGGATTCTCCTGCCTTAGCCTCCCAAACAGCTGGGATTACAGGTGTGCACCACTGTGCCTGGCTAATTTTTGTATTTTTAGTAGAGACAGGGTTTCACCATGTTGGCCAGGCTGGTCTCAAACTCCTGACCTCAGGTGATGAACCCGCCTCAGCCTCCCAAAGTGTTGGGATTATAGGTGTGAGCCACCATGCCTGGCCAAATAATAAAAATAAACTTATTAGAAAGGAAACCTCTCATCTCTACCACAAGTAGAAAGCAAGAATTACCTGGCAGAAGTAAAATGGTAGTTGTACAATGCAATGAAAACAAAACTACTGTATTCGGTTGCAGCTCTACCCTGCTGCCTGCCCAGGCAAACTCTCCTCTCCCTTAGAACAGGGCTGACAAGCGCTGACAAGGTGCAAAGTAAGACACCAGGCCAAACTGAAGCCCCAGCACTGCAGAGACAGGTGGGAAGGAGGGACGGCAGAAATGACCTCCGGGCTCTGTGATGCGACTTTCTCTAGTGCCCTGCCTCACCTAACATCACAAGCCCCACGCTTCAGAAATCTCAGACGCATTCCAATCTTTCATTGGCAAAAGGGGGAATGGAGGCCCAGACCCTGGAAAGGGCTCACTTGAGGTCACAGAGTGAGTGCAGGGCCAGGTAGAGCTCAGATGGGAAACTGGCTCTTTCTCTAGATTGTCATAGTAAATCCTCCC
This sequence comes from Pan troglodytes, assembly GCF_028858775.2. NCBI lineage: Eukaryota > Metazoa > Chordata > Mammalia > Primates > Hominidae > Pan > Pan troglodytes. The sequence goes on from NC_072405.2 coordinate 143,735,823, forward strand.
CACACCAGCTGAGATGGAGCAGGCAGGTTACTCCATGTGGCGTCACTGTTTTGGGAAAGAAATATTCTGGTTTTCTCTGCCTTTTGTCAGTGGCAATAAAAGAACAACAGTGCTGGCCGGGTGCGGTGGCTCACGCCTGTAATCCCAACACTTTGGGAGGCCAAGGCGGGCGGGTCACCTGTGGTCAGGAGTTTGAGACCAGCCTGACCAACATGGAGAAACCGGGTCTCTACTAAAAATACAAAATCAGCTGGGCGTGATGGTGCATGCCTGAAATCCCAGCTACTCAGGAGGCTGAGGCAGGAGAATCACTTGAACCCGGGAGACGGAGGTTGTGGTGAGCCGAGATCAGGCCATTGCACTCCAGCCTGGGCAACAAGAGAGAAACTCCATGCCAAAAAAAAAAAAAAAAGTATGACAGTGCTACTGATATGAACACAGGACAGAGTGTTTGGAAGTTCAGGGACACGCCCTCTCCAGCCTTCCAGACTAGTTTCCAAGTATATACAATCAGCGCTCAATCTGCAAACAATCAGCGCTCAATCAATGCCTGCCGCATACAATCAGCGCTCAGTCAATGCCTGCCGCCTGGTGGCCTGAGCTCCTTGGGAAGCACGGGGCCTCGGGTCAGCTTCCCTGGAAGCAGAGGCTGGGGCACGGATGCAGGTGTCCATGGTGGGTGCTGTCTGGAGAGGGATGAGGAGCAAGGCAGGAGAAGGAAGGGGAGGTCTCCATGGAGTCAAGCACTGCAGGCTGGGGGCGAGGGTGGGCGAGGCGAGTGAGGAGTCGGGCAAGTGGGATAAGGAAGCCCACTCATGCCCAGGGGCACGGCCCGAGAGCGGGCATCTCCTTGAAGCTGGAGCCCTGGGTGCCTCACCTCACCGTGCACTCGGGCATGAGCCACAGGAACTCTGGAGCCTGTGCTGTGGCAGAGTTTGTCCTGTCTTGAGGCACGATGGCTGGAAGTCCTCCCTATCCACAGGCCACACCCGTCCTGAGAGTGTTGGGAAGAGGTACCCGTGCTCCCTTCCCACCCTCCTTCCTCCTTCCATGGCCAATGAATGATGCATCACCTTCTGAGAAGCCTCCCTTGGACCCTGGAAATATCAGTCTCTGGTCTTCCACACATGGGTGGCACCACTGGGGCCTCACCGCAGGCCTCATTCCAATCCCCAGCTGCTGTTGGTTTCCCTGGCCCCTTTGGCATTCAAGAAGCAGACACAAGCATGCTAGGTAGTACAGGCTCAAGATATGTCCATTGAATAAGTGAATGACAACTGCTAAAGCTAACACACATTCATTCATTCAACTCATCACAACTGAGCCCCTATCACATCCCCGGTGCCGTGTGGGGTGGACAGGTTAGCGCAGGGACAGGCGGTGCTTAGAAATGGCTCGTGCAGGACTCAGATGGCTCACCCTGAGCAGAAGCGCATGTTCTATGGTTGCCCTATGCAGGGCCCTGTGCTGATAACCTGATAGGCAGCTTCTCACTGAGTTTCTATAATGGTTCTATGAGAAAGGTGATCTTATAGACCCATTTTACAGGTGAGGAAACTGAGGCTTACAGAGGTGAAGTGAGTTTCCCAGGACCAAAACAGTTTGAATATCCTGGGCCTGACTCCAGACCATGTCCTTTAACTACAAGGGGATCTGACTGTGCCCTTTGACAGTGGGTGACCTGGTAAGTGCAAAGTGAGGACAATGAGATACCTACACCCTCCTGGTGGTGGGGGTGGTAAGGGTGAGGCAGTGGTACCTGGAAAGCTGGGCCCAGGACCTGGCCAGAGTTGGTGCTAGGCGCCGGGTGGACAGTATGATGGTATTATTTTGCATTTGGGCACTGGGCATGGATGTCTGGGATGGGAAGATGCCTTAGGAGGGCAGGGGGCGGAAATCAGGGGAGGGTTGCATTCTTTCTGTCCCTTGAGAATGTCCCCTGCGTATCACAGAACGGTTTCCCAAGTTGGGGGCAAGTAGAGAAGGCAGAGTCAGCATTCGACATGGCTTGTCTCTGAATTGGACATGGGGACTGGGGAAGAAGGAATCCCTGTTCCTGGGTGTCTGGGACAGAGACCCGAGGAGAGGGTCACAGGGGTCAGTAGGTCCAGCCTGGGATGATGGTGCAGTCTCTTCACTTGCAGGGCACGGGGCTGATTTGTAAACTCAACTCAACTCAATTTAACTCAACTCAACTCAACTCAACTAAAAGAGTGAGCCCCGGTGACTGCTCCTGTGTCCCTGTTCCTGCCAGGGCTGGGACGAGCTGGAATTGTGATGCCCACTTGACTGAGGAGGACTATGAAGCTCAGGGCAGGACGGGAGCTCGGGACCTCACATTCTCACCTAAGATTCTTCCAACCCCCTCAACAGTATGGGGGAAATCGCCCCCATGATTAATTATCTCCCACCAGGTCCCTCCCACAACACGTGGGAATTGTGGGAGCTACAATTCAAGATGAGATTTGGGTGAAAGCCAAACCATATCATGACCCAAGTCCAGTTCCATTCATGAAATGGTCCTGCCTGCAGGGGGGCATTTAAGCAGAGCAATGGCGCAGCCTGGAGTTCTCAGGATGGCTTTGTTGTCAAATATTCCATGCCTGTATCCTGATTCTTTATTCAAAGCATGTGGTTTCCGTATTATCTGTGCATTTTTTAGAACCCCAAAGCTCTAAAGCCCTACTCCTTTCTGTTGATTTCCAGAGGGTGAAGCCCCATTCCTTCCAAGTGGCTACCCTGGGATCAGCCACCAGAGGCTAAACTTCAGAAAAAGACTGCAGAGAAGGGCTGCAGGTAGGGGAAGACAGCTGGTAAATGGGAAACAACTAAGTGGAAATATATTCAGCCTTAATTAGTACTGAAAAAAAAAAACCCACCTAAGTTCAGTATTACTTGCCCATTAAACCAACAAAAATAAATACAATTGTTAAAACTAATGTTTGCAGGGTTGTAGAGAACCTGGTGAAGTAACTTATTTCTCCCATGTAACAGGAAGGAAGCTGAGACTCAGTGAGATGAAGAGCTTCTTCAAAGTCACTCCTGATGGGACCTACAAACTCTGCGACAAAACCTAGGAACGCTGATGCCAGGCCCCAGTTCCTAAGTCTACATTATAGCCTGTGTTCTTTGAAGACACATGGGTTATATCCAGAAGCTGATGTTTTTCCCTTACGCCTTTTTAACCCTCCTGGGCGACACCAGCCTAAGAGTTTTAGAAACCGCCCTCCCCAAGAAGAAAGATCGATACTGTCTTGGTGATACTCTCTAATAACAGTTTTTAATACGGTATTTCCAGAGGTTGGATTTGATGTTCTCTTTTGCAAAAGTCACCTAACTTTTCTGAGTTTCAGTTTCCTTGTCTGTAAAATGAGGACAAAGGCCCCTGAGTTTCTCCTTTACCTGCTGTTGTATAAGGTCCCTTCCTGTTTGGTTGATATCCAGGCTGTGTAGTACCCTGTTTGTCCCCAAAAGGCCTTTGTAAACAGAATCCCATGGTGACACTGAACATCACAGACTCCAGGCTCTGAAGAGGAAGTTTGGACTTAACGTGGTCCCAGCAACTGCTGCTACAGGGGGAATCAGATCCAGAGAGGAGATGGGACGTGTGTGAAGCCACCTCTGCCATCAATGTGTCATTTTCCCAACCCTGCTGGTTCTCAAAGAAGGGCAACTTTGTGCATGCATGTGTACCCACACACACGCACACCCCACCTGGGACACCTGACAATGTCTGGAGACCTTCTGGCTATCGCAACTGGGGATGGGGCACTCCTAGCATTTAGTAGGTAGAGACCAGTGATGCTGCTAAACATCCTGCAATGCACGGGGCAGCCCTTGTGACTAAGGCTGATCCTGCCCCACAAGTCCATAGTGCTGAGGCTGAGAGCAGACCCTAACCCTTACCATGCCTGGCTCACCACCTCCTTCCCTAGACCCTTGGATCTTTGAAAGGGAAAAGACCCTACCTGCCCGGTTCTCTGTCACCTCCCCAGAGCCCACCCCAGGACCTGCACACAGTGGTGCTCAACACAGATTAGCAAACCAGGACTCAGCCAGGTCTTTGGAAGCATAGCCCAGGGCTTTTGACCCTTCTAAGTCTCACACATGTTTTCTGTTCATTTCAAATAGACCTTCCCCTAGAATCTACCTGGATAACCTCTCTGAATCCTTCATGATGAACCTGGCCATCACTCCTGTAGGAAGCCTTCTGCGATAACCCCAGGCTCCAAGGGGAGTTGGACATGAAGACCATCGCTCCTGTGCCCACTTCCTGCACAGCAACTATGATCCTGGCTTGAGTTTGTCTGTTTTCCCTTCTCTCCCCATCACTCCTGCAACCCAAGAAAGGAAAGACTCTATCTTTTCCATCTCAACGTAGTGATGCTTGGCATATAGTAGGTGCTCAATAAATAAGAAATGAACACATATATCTTGCTCTTCTTTGATCTATTTTGCATTTAACATGGGAATGACCTTTCAAATGACAAGATCAGATCATGAAACCCCCGACAAAAATTCTACAGTGACTTCCTGTTGCACTTACAAGAAATCCCAGAGTCCTCCCCTGGGTCTTGCTGACTCTCAGGCCTCGTCTCACTGCACCTCCCCTGATTTACAGCCCCCCAGCCATGCAGAGCTCCTCTACTCCCCATTACATCCAGCAGAGGCCACCCTCGGGCTCCTGCACCCGCTGTCCCAGACACCTGCAGTGCATGGTCCTGCTCTTCTCATGGCTGCTGCCTTCTCTGCCTGTGGGTCTCAACTTGAGTCCTGCTGTCTCAGAGACCTCCCTGGTGACCCCATTTACAGAAGCCCCCTCTAAGTTTCTATGATAAACCTCATTGGATCTGTCTTCAAAGCACTTCTGTGTGAGCCTACCTTGTTTATTTCTTATCTTCCCCTCCCAGCCAGAATAAAATTCCATGAGAATAAGGATCTCTCTCTCTTTTTGCATTTCAATATCTGTAGTGGGTGAAATAGTGGCTCCCAAAAAGATACGTTCAAGTGCTAGTCACCGGAATCTGTGAGCATGACATTTGGAAAAAGGGCCTCTGTGGGTGGAATTGTTGAGGATCTCTGCATGAGATCATCCTGGATTAAGGTGGGCCCTAAACCTGATGACAGGTGTCCTCATAAGAAAAGGAGAGGGACATGTGAGACATAAAGGGACACAGGGAGGAAGGCCCTGTGGAAGTGGAGGCAGAGGCTGGACTGCTGCAGCTCTGAGCCCAGGAATGCCCAGCACTGCCGGCAGCTGGCAGGAGCCAGGAGCGGGCCTGGGGCGGCTTCCCCCTCAGAGCCTCCAGGAGGAGCCAAGTCTTCCCATAATTTGATTTCAGACTTCTGGCCTCCAGAGCTGCGAGAGGATGCACTTTTGGTGTTTTGAGCCATGAATTGTGCAGAAATTTGTTATGGCAGCCACAAAGCCGTGCTTCCTGCTCTGACTTAGATATAATAGATCCTCAATAAATAGTGTGGGACAATAATCTGAATCCTACTAACTGCCTGGCAGGGCCCCAGGTGTACACGGGGACTGAGCATTTAACTCTGGGAGCACCTCACTCTCATTACCAGACCCCTACCCTCAGCCCAGACTCCCACTTTCAGCCCAGGCCTCCCACTCTCATCCAGATCCCCACTCTCAGCCCGGACCCCCCACTCTCATCCAGATCCCCACTCTCAGCCCAGACCCCACTCTCAGTCCACACCCCAACTCTCAGCCCAGACCCCGCTCTCAGGCAGCATCTCACCAGCCACCATCGGTAGGTGTCGTCCTCCAAGAGCGCGTTCTGGGCGGTCAGCAGCGGCTGCACGGTCTGGTTGAACCTCTCATCGAACCAGGCCGAGAGCTTGCGCTGCCCAATGCAGTGGGTGCAGGTGCAAGGCCTGTGCTTGATCAGTCTCTTCAGATTCTCGGAGAGCTCCAGGACCATCTGCTTGGGGAACCAGGTGGTGGCCACCACGGTGTGGGAGTAGTTCAGGAAGAAGGAGGTGAGGAAGATGAAGAGCACGAGGAAGGTGAGCACTTTCAGGGTCCTCTTCCGCAGGGTCACCATCTTCGCAGTCCTGATGGTGGCCTCCCACGATGGGTAGCAGGAACTCCCTCCTAAGAGAGGAGAAAAATGGAAGAAAAATCCCAGAGGTGGAGGCTCAATCAGAAGGGATGGCGGGAATTCCAAGGGAGGACACAAGGGCCGCTAAGCTCGACTTCACTCCTGCTGGGGGATGACCCCCAACTGTGTCCCAGACACAGCTGTGTGGTAGACCAAGGCCATTCGTGGCATGTTGGCTTTGCTTGCATATATTTACCTTTTCAGAAAATAAAGTAGCCTATTCTTCTGCAATCCTTAAAGAGCTGATAATGTCTCTCGATCAAGCTTTAACCAGTGATTTCCTTTCCCATCCAAAGAAGATAAGGGGTCATTAATCTCTGTGACAGTCCAGGGTCCCTCAGGAGCAAGGACCTCGAAGGAAGGGTCTTGGTATAGTGGGGAGGGAAACTGTCTCTGCCGTCCTCCTCCAACTGTGGTTTCTGATGATCCTTAATTAGGGCTTTTTCTTTCCCAACCTGTCGCCAGGGACATGGTGGGTACACAACCAGCTTGATGAAGGCACAGAAGGTTGTCTGTCATCTGCAAAGAAAAGGAGGAAGAAAACAGGGTGAGATTCTGTGATCCTGCTATAAAAAATGTTTCTCTCCACATCTCCACCGGGACGTATTCCGTGGTCTTCCTTCTGGTGTCATGCCAACCTGGCAGGTGGCTCTGGATGGTTTATCTACCTTTGTGAGCCTCAGTGCGTGCATACAATGGATGTCATCATCTCTTTGCAAGGTTATTATGGGATGCAGAAGGTGTCCCCTCCATGTTTCCAACAAGAACCTAGCACATTGACACACTCAACAAACATTTGTCAAAGAGCTCGTGATGCATGTAGGTACAATATACACGGGAATTGTTAAATGCATGTTATTTGCCTTTCTCTCTACTTCATTCTCTTCCAGATTTTGGATTTCAGCAACAAGCACAACAACAATGGTATGCTTAGAGAGTGGCCCAGGGTTCCTTTTACCTGGGCATTCAAGCTCTGCCAATTGGCCTCAGTTCCATAAAAAGGGGCTTTAGATGGTCCAGGTTCAAGTTCTGATTTCCCAGCTGTGGAGCCTTGGGAAAGTTATTCAACCTTCCTGACCCTCAGTTTCTTCTTCTGCAAAGTGGGATACTAACACCCCTACTTATAGAATGGTTATGAAGATAAGATAAAATGATGTATGCTGGGCTTCTGGTATCTATTAGGCCGTTGCTGAACTTTAATTTTTCTTCTTCAACATGTGAATAAATCAATATTCTCTGATGATCCACTAAGAGCTGAGAGGATGAGATATTCATGCATACGTATCTCTTCAGATAATCCTCAGAATATACTGTCAGCTAGATACTAGTTTCCCTTTTTGTCTCGGAAGAAACTGAGACTCAAAGTGCTTAGATGACTTGCCTAAGGAAAGGAAGGAGCAGGATCTGAGTCCAAATCCACAGTCCTCTGATTCCTTACATCGGGAGGGGTTGGGGGACCAGGAACAGGGGGTTGGGGGGCTCTACCCTGGAGCAGACACCTATCTTGTTAACTGGTCTTCAGATTACTATGGCTGGAGGGATATAGAGCAAGGGGGGAGTATTCTTTTGAATAAGGCAAACAGGTACCTCTCAAATGCCCATCGGAGACCCCTCTGGCTCTCACCGACACCTTGGGATTTCTGTATGGTACAACTGTGGTTACACCTCTGCCCTGGAGCATGGTCTTTTTGGTCTTTGCTTGGAATGCTGAAGAATGGAAGAAATCTGATCGATTCCTCCCCATCCTCAACGTGTAGATTGTCAATAAGCAGGGTATATTTTTTTCCAGGAAAATTAGAGTTGAAAGGAGATTGATCACCTTTTGGTAGAAAGGGGGGCAGCTCCAAAATCATATTAAATCCACAGTGCCCTTCTGAAGACATCCAGGGCCCAAGATGCATAGGGTGCAACCCTCTACAGCTTCCAGAACTAGAAGCCCAACGTATGGAGGACAAGGTCTGAGCTCTGCAGCTCAGTTGGCAACGTCATTTTTATCCGGTCTCTGCTCCAATTTTCACTTTTCATGACAACCTAGATTTTGTTTATAACCTAGTGGTGTCCACAGGTATCCCATCCAATTCTCTCCCCACCTGCCCCCATCAAGGAGCAGCTCTGTAATTTAAGTAAGAATAACTTCTGCATCATCACAGATAGGCTCACAATTCACTTGACTGGCAGAGGGTTCCCACCTCTTACCCCAGTAATTGATCCAGGGATGGGCATGTGCCTTAATTCATCCAGCCAAGCTTCTGTAGGGAGGGAAGAAACTTTCTTTTGCTCTGGCTGGCTTGTTGTTGACATGTGGAACATCCTGCTGGCTATTTTGCTAGCGTGTGTAGAAGAGACTAGAGCTGAACAACCCGAACAAATGGTGCTAAATCCCTGATCCTGCTCAACCTGCAGCCCCACCCTCACCTTGACTTTTCAGTTACATGAGGGAATAAATCCCCTTTATGGGGTAAAGTAGGTTATTTGTAACTTGAAGCAACGTGACTGACCCACAGGTCACAGTTGCTCCTACCTCTGTGTCCCTGCTCAGGCTGTCCCCACTGTCCAGAAAACCACCCACCCTGCTTGGCCAATGGCTCTTACTCATTCTCTAGGGCTCAGCTGGTGCTGACTCCTGGAGGAAGCCCTGCCCTCTCCTGGGATGAGTTAGGGGCCTCTCCTGGCTCCCCAGGGTCCTGGCTGCACTCTGTCTGTGCTCTTCACACATATGTCTCCTCCCTGGACTGGGAGCAACGTAAGGATGGAAACTCAGCCTCACTATGGCAGTGACCCTGTCACCCGTGCACACACTCAATGCTCAGTGGAGGCTTGGGTCATGAAGAAACCCAGAAATGAATGAAGGGAAACAAAACGGCCAACAGTCCAGAGGGAGAACTGAGAAAGAAAGCACAGACTCCGAGTCACATTTCCATTCTCAGCAGCCTGTCCCACACTACTCACTGCGTGACCATGAACAAGTCACCTAGCCCTTCCGAACCATCCCTTCAATGGGAAAAACGGATTGATAACACAAATTCTGCTCATTTCTCGGGGCCGTCAGCCCATCAAGGTTGTCCATTCATCTCATTCATTGACTGCATATTTGCTGGTCCTTGCGTTCTCCAGGCCCTGGAGAAGGTGGCTGGGGTGCATCATAAAAGGATCTAAGGTAGGCGCCTCCCAGGCATCAATAGGGCCCCAGACCCTGTGGAACAAAGGAGGCCTGTATGGCTGGATCAGACACAGTGTGGAGGAGAGGAGTGGGTGGGGGGTGAGAGGGAATCTGAGCATGCAGCTGGGGTGAGAGTGTGTTGGGCCAGAGAAGCCACAGTCAAGACTAAGTTTTCTCTGGGTGACATAGAAACCTGCTGGTGGGGCTGAGCAGAGGAATGCCATGGTCTTACTACATTTGCCTTTATAATGAGCAGGGCCTAGGACACCCTTGCCCTTAGTGCCTCTGCACCCCTAATGCCAGGGCAGAGATGAGTTCCCTGAAACAGATGACTGTTGAACCATGTTGATCAAACAAGGCTCTGGATGAGAGGTCAGGTTTCCTACAATGTCCTGCCTCTGCGTGAGAGATATTAATGCTCTAGGCTGCTGCTAGGGGTGGCGTGAGAGGCAGGGCAGAGGGCAAGGTTGTGCTGCACAGGCTGTGGGACTGTGACAGCCTCCTCTCCTCTGGGGCATCCTGCAGTCACACCTCCAAGGCCAGGGCACTCCCCATAACCATCAGAGGCTTCTGAGCTGGTATCATTTAGCGCTTTCCAAAGCCCTGGATAAAACTGCAATGGAAAAGCAAGAACAACGCTACACCCCTTCCCTGGCTGCAGGGAAGAAACCAGGACTGCATGTCTTCTCCGTGCTCTAGCAAGTGTGGGGCAGCCTGCAGGCATGGGGGAATGCCAGCTCTGGCTCCCGGAAATGAAATCTGGGCCAAGACGCCACAGACCAAAGATCTCTGCATGCCAAGTGTGCGGTGAGGGAGGCCTGGCCTCCCAGAACAAGGAGAAAGAAGAGAGGGAGCAGGGAAGGATGGGGAAGGAGGGAACCTGGCTCCCTGTCCTCTGCCAAATGGCAGTCATTTCCCAGCCACATGCTCAATACGAGGAGGCATGAAGCACCTGCACACAACAGAGCTTAACGGGGTCACCAGCACAAGACTGACATATGTCAGCACACTTTCGGGGACTGAAAAGTAAGAATTTCCCTAAGGAGAGTTCCTAATGAAGATAAACTTCTCTGGCAATAGGGAGTTGAGGGGCAATGACCAGAGACTGAGAGAACTGTGTGAAACTCCTGGAAACACAAATGAAGGAACCGCACAGGGTTTTGAACCTGTAGTAAATACCCACTGAACGGGATGGTAGTAAATATCCATCACAGGCTGGGATGCCCTCCCAGCCCTTCACACAGCCCCTGGCACTATGGTCACTAGAGAAATGCCTGAGCGAACTGTGCAGGCTGTTGGCAAAATTGACGCTTTCAATACAGAGTGGCCACAACTTTCCTCATGTGATCCCCAAGCCACCAGGAGAGGTGGGTAGCCCTTACGCTTGTCTCCCTGAAATGAAAAACTAAAACCCAGAGAAGGCAAGTGACTTATCCAAGGTCACACAGCAAAATGGTAGCAAAGGCAGACTCCTGCCTTCTCCTGTGGCTTTCTGTGTAGCCGTGGCTCATCATTCAATTCCATCAATACCTGCTCTTATCTTCCCTATCTTCTCCATTCCCTTTCTGATAACTTCTTTGGACTTGGTTTACTGTCATCTTTCCAGCCTCTTATGTTAGATAATTCCTTGTTTACTCCCCCTTCTTGCTGTGCCTACTCTATTTGAATTATGGATTCAGTTCTTCATTTCAGTGGTGTCTTTTAGTTCTGGAATTTCTACCTAATTTTTTGACAGGTTCTACTTTGTTGGTGAATTTCTCCACCTTGTCATCTATCTTTGTGCAATTTTATTCACCACAGCCGTCTTAAAGCCCACATTGGGTATCCTGTGATACTTGGATAATGTGGGTGTATTTCTATTGTCTATTTTCTCGGTTGCTCTCTCTTTCTTTGGTTATTTGGTTCTGTCCTTGGCAGGCCTGGTTGCTGTTTGTATTGTGTATGACAAAAATGCAGAGGCTCTGGATGAGGCTGTCCTCCTTCAGAGAGGACCAGTTGTCTCCTGATGAGCAGGTACAGAAGTGGCACGTTACTTTGTTCTAACTGCAGCTGTGTTTCACTTTTCATGAAGACTGGTCTATTTCTGGTTTACTCTTACCCCTGGGGCATAGCCGTTCTCAACAGGTAAACCGAGATGCTTATCAGGGTGACTCTTCCTTACAGGCTCCTATCTCCAATTTCTGTCTCCCCTGTACTGTGAGATCACCATAAGCTTAGCTTAACTTTTTAGCCTTTCTTTTTTATTTGTTTGGGGTTTTTTTTGTTGTCATTGTTGTTGTTGTGTTTTTGGTTTTGAGATAGAGTCTCACTCTGTCGCCCAGGCTGGAGTGCAGTGGCCTGATCTTGGCTCACTATTACCTCCACCTCCTGGGTTCAAGTGATTCTCCTGCCTCAGCCTCCTAAGTAGCTGGGACTATGGGCACATGCCACCATGCCTGGCTAATTTTTGTATTTTTAGTAGAGACGAGGTTTCTCCATGTTGGTCAGGCTGGTCTCAAACTCTCGACCTCAGGCGATCCACCCACCTCGGCCTCCCAAAGTGCTGGGATTATAGGCATGAGCCACCATGCCCAGTCTTTTTAGCTTTTCATCTGCTGTTTTCTGCTTGGTTTCTTAGACTCTGGACCCATGAAACTTAAGTGCTGGCAAATGCCTTGAAAGGAAAATTTTAGAAGGCACAGAGCACACGTTCTTTTCTTTGTGGTTGTTTTTGCTCTAGGTTCTTGGTTCCTTGGGTTTTGGTTGACTTAGCAGTCCTGAACTCACTGACTCCCTCTACCTACCTACCTATCTCTGTTTTGTTTCCCCACCTTGCGAGACTGCCAAACACTCTGAACTGCTGCTCTCTGCTCGTCCTCTGAACCCTCTGCAAAAATCAGCACATACCTTGTGCAGAAAAGGAGCAGGGAATATTGGGTTTCTCCCAACTTATTTCCTTTCTCTTGGGGGTCTTCGCACCTCAAGTCCTGGCTGCTTTAGTTGTTCTCTAATGCCTTCAAAGAGCTGGGTTTCAAGTTTTTCCAGCTTTTATAGTTCTCAGTGGGAGAAAAGATCTGGTACAAGCTTCTGCCATTGCCCAAAGTAGAAGTCACAGCATCTTTTCTTTGCCTTTCCATGTTCCTGTTCTTGGAGTGGTTGCCTGTATGTGTCAGGGGCGTGGCAAATTCAGAGAAGAGGGTGGGGCCCAGAGAAGCCCCAGAGGTGCCGAGGCAAACCTCCTCACACCAGCCAAGTGCACAGATGGTAGGAGGAAGAGGCAGATCTGCAGGCTGGAAAGTTGCAGCTGCAGCCATGGCAGCCACCACCTCCCTGCCCCACCCAAGGGGCCCCACTGCATCTGCTTTCACTTTATGTCAGGACATCCTGCTCCCAGGCCAGCTCTGCACAGACAGTGAGATGACTTCCAATGCAACACATCCGGGGACTTCCCATTATTGAAAAACAGATCCTCCCATGTCCTGGCCTTTGGGATCCTGGCCGGCTGGCTTCATGTATGGGCACAGGGTGGGACCAAGTAAGACCTGACCAGTAAATCTTGGATACTTAATGGCCCTCGAAACTTCCAGTAAGAAGAATGACTCTTTTCTGAACTGCTGTCCAGCCCATGCCTGGTCACTGGACGCTTGGAACCCATTTATTCTGGTTTTGTGAAGAATTTCCTAGTGGATCATGGCCAACAGTTGTCTGAACAACAACAACAACAACAACAACAACAACAACAACAACAACAACAAAGGCACGAGAGACCTGCATTCAAATCCTGACTCTTCCCATTCCTGGCTGTGTGTTCATAGGCAAGGCACTTGCCCTCTCTGATCCTCAATTCCTGAATCTACAAAATAGGATTAAAAATGCTCACACAGGCCGGGCATGGTGGCTCAGGCCTGTAATCCCAGCACTTTGGGAGGCTGAGGTGGGCGGATCACTCGAGGTCAGGAATTCGAGACCAGCCTGGCCAACATGGTGAAACCCTGTGTCTACTAAAAACACAAAAATTTGCCGGGTGTGGTGGCAGGCACCTGTAATCCCAGCTACTTAGGAGGCTGAGGCAGGAGAATCGCTTGAACCTGGGAGGTGGAGGTTGCAGTGAGCCGAGATCGCACCACTGCACTCCAGCCTGGCCGACAAAGTAAGACTCCATCTCAAACAAACAAACAAACAAACAAACAAAAATGCTCACACGAAGGGTTGCTGTGGGATAAAAGGCCTTGCACAAAAGTGAACAGCTCAGTTCCTGCCACAGAGTAGATGACCACAAAGGTCAATTCTCTCCCCACTAAGCTTCAAGGTCCTCATTTGTAAACAAAAAGGAAAAAGTCTAGCAGAACCCTTGGCCTGTCCTACTCGCAGGGTTATTTAAAAGACCAAATGAAATCAGGCATCAAATCATGCAAACCAGTGGTATTACACAAATGATGATTCTGGCCGAATTCATTATTTGTGTGAATTCCTTGATGTGCTGAACAGCTAAATCTTCATGCTTTCTACTCCCGTGGCCAAGACCTCCCAGGACCTGCAGGAAGGGGCTCCTAACACACTGGGGGGAAATGTCAGGGTTCCCAGGGGCTCCCAGACCCAGACTCTGCAACAGCCTTGCCTTGGGTCAGGAGGCAGCTGGTCCCAGAGGCTTATGTAGAGAGTCAGGCCCACCTGAGTTTGCAACCAGCTTTGATCTTCCCCAGGAAAAGGTTCTTCAAAGTTGCTCTGGTAGCTCCAATTTTCCACTCTCCAATCAGTCTTTTTTCCCACACACTTGGAAACGCAGATGCATTGTCTTCTGAAGTATCCAAGATTTACACATCCGCAGGAAAGCCTGGCCACCTCACAACCTCCGACTGCCAGTCTTGAATTGGGGGTCATCTCTTTTTTTGCATTTTTTTTTATAGTTTGCCAAAACAGTCACAGCTGCCATCCATTTGACCCTTTCAGCAGCCCCATTCACTGGGTGGTGAACAGAATATGGGTATTGGGGGTCAGCCAGATCTGGGTTTGATTCCTGAATTTCTGACCTCCTAGCTGAGAGGTCTTGGGTAGGGGCCGCATCTACCTCATCAGGCTCAGGGCCTGCACCAGCAAGATGGGGAAAATCACATCTCTTCAAAGGTTCACATGAGAGTTAAGTGCATAAATGCTTCACATTTAACAGATGCTTAATACCGGGAGTTACCTTCACTGTCAACTTGCAGACAAGAAAACTGAGGCTGAGGGAGGGCAGGCACCTGGATTGAGTTAAAACAACCAGGAGATGGCAGAGCCAACTTGGACCAGGTCTTTTGTATCTTTGGGATCAATGTGTAAACGTTTCTTTCCTCCCTCCTTCCTTCCCTCCTTTCCTACATACTCTGTGCTCAGCATGGGTCCCCAGGAAGAAGATGCTGTCTCTGGAAGCTGAGTGTGTGGAACTTCCACATGGAACTCTCCCAGCGCAGTCCCTTGTGTGCCCCTGTGTTATTACAAGGGAGTGTGTCTGACCTCCACTTTAATCCCTCATTCGGAGAATCAGCCTAATAAGAAACCTGGGCCAAGTGAGTCAGAGCTAGAGGCACCTGGTTGGAAGCCTTGCTGGGCTTTAGCAAGCCCACCCCGCCCCAGGATTCCTGCCACCTGTCCATCCCCCTGAAGCTAAGGGGTACACCTGGCCTGATACCGCTGACCCTGGGTGATGAGGCCTTCTCTTTGCTGATGTCCTTAACCCTCCCTGCTCCCTGGGTATCACACACTGGGAATTGTGATGGGAGACTGTTCAGAAACATTTAAGAACTCAACAAACTTGTAGCTATGATCAACGAATAAGGCTAGAAGCTAGAGTGGTATCTGCAATCCACATGGCTCAAATACCATATTGAGAGTTGCATCAATCCTGCCTGCATTCGAGGGTTCTCAGGGCACCCTGTTTCTTGCTGCCAGCAGGGGTTCCTATGCTGGCCACTGTCTACAGGAGTGAGAGTTTGTTCCCACCCGCTGTGTGCGTCCCCTAACTGCAGGGGCTGGAAGCCTGGGAACTACATTTCCCAGCATCCCTGTCCATAGTGCTTTGGAAATGGTTGAGATCTGACCAGTGATAGCTGGGACAGGCAGGTGGGCGAGGCAAGAGCCTTCCTTCCTCTGGCAGCGGTAGAAGCTGCTGTGTAGCTGCCCCAGAATCTGGACTCCAGAACCTGCCTTCTTCTACCTCCAGGCAGCGGGGCAGCTGCAGATTCTGTCCTGACTTCCTGAAGCTTTGTGGCCTGTGGGCCTCAACCTGAAGCATTGCAGCCCAAACCCTGGAGGTCCCCCATTCTCACTGCCCTTCCAAGAACTTCATAAGCACCTGGATCCCTGAATCAAATCCTCACGCTTCAAGCTGCTGCCTCACTTCAGTCCACAGATGTGGAAGCTGAGCTCAGAAACGGGAAGTGACTTTTCCAAGGATACACAGGAAAAGTGCACCAGGGCTAAAGAAAACCAGATGCCCAAGTCCCAAGACCCGCTTGACTCCTTAGAAAAAACCTGCTGTATTCTACAGGGTGGCTACCCTGGAGTAGGTGTTCTTCCCCTTCCCAGGGGC
Organism: Pan troglodytes; assembly: GCF_028858775.2. Lineage (NCBI taxonomy): Eukaryota > Metazoa > Chordata > Mammalia > Primates > Hominidae > Pan > Pan troglodytes. Next base: position 143,751,646 of record NC_072405.2, read on the forward strand.
AGGATCTTAGGAGGTGTCATGGGTTGCAACTGAAAAGAGAGAGAGGGTGGAGCTTTGGGGAGGAGAGAAGGTCGGGAGTTGGTTTAGCTGCTGCCACAAGGGGTGGGGGGCTGTTTACGATGACCCCCAGGAAGTTACATGGGCTGCTGAGCCTCAGGTTCCTCATCCATAAAGTGGGGGTTAAAAACCCCTGCTCTATGAGGTGACTGCATAGAGCAGTAATGTGTCAACCATCACCTTTGTCTTTTCTATACTGTGTTCTAAGCACAATACTGGTGCACATTGGCTGGGCCCACAACAAGCTCCCGATGAAGGTACTGGGTATTATCTCCAGCTTTCAGAGCTGGGACAGAGGCCCACAGTGGTCAAGCCACCTACCCAAGGCCCTCGGCCGGTAGGTGTAAAGTCAGGATTACGGCCAGTGCAGAATCCCAACTTCACACCTACTGGTGTGAAGTGGATGGTGCCAGGCTGAGGTCGGCCCCTGCCCTGGGCCTCCTTGCTGTCTGAGCTGTGGAAGAGGAACCAGCCTATCCCCACTCCACGGTGGCAGTGTGAGCACTGAGTGGGCTTTGTGTGTGGCGCAGCTCAGGGCCTGGCAGGGGCGAGTGTGAGCCCTCCCTTCCCTTGTTTTGTTTTCTCCTTCCAGCTGGGCTCCACCCGCTCTGAGTCACCCCTGAAGCTGGCAGCTGTGCTCTCATGGCCGAGCCAGGCCTGGACCCACTCAATGCCGCTCTCCTCCCCTGGGTCAGGAAGGATCAGCCGTGAGGGGAGCCAGACCCGTTTCCCTCCAGAAAACATCGTCCAAGAGAAACAGGGCCACAGTGAGGTGAGGCCTGAGAGGAGGTCCTGGCCACTGCAAGGTAAACAGGTGATGACAAGCTCCCTGTCAATGGCAGGACTGGGGTGGACATTTCTCTCCTTATGTCGATTAAAAAAATCAGTCTCGAATGAAGCCAGCCAGCCAGCAACTGTGCTGCCCTGAGGCTCCCTGCGCCTCCCAGGAGAGGAGAGAACACCCACCCCAACCCCAGGGACAGCAGCCACGGAGCACAGCGTGACTTGGGCCACTTCAGAAGCCGAGGCCAGTCAGCTCCTCATCTGTAAAATGCAACAATGATCCCAGCCCCTGCTCACCTAGACTTGGCTAATTGAACAAATTAATGACTATTGGTTAGTCCTGAGAGTCACTTTCTTTCTTCTTTTTTATTGAGACGGAGTCTCGCTCTGTTGCCCAGGCTGGAGTGCAGTGGTGTCATCTCGGCTCACCATAACTTCTGCCTCTCGGATTCAAGCGATTCTCCTGCCTCAGCCTCTCGAGTAGCTGGGACTACAGATGTGCACCATGCCTGGTTCATTTTTGTATTTTTAGTAGGGACGGGGTTTTACTATGTTGGCCAGGCTGGTCTCGAACTCCTGACCTCGTGATCTGCCCACCTTGGCCTCCCAAAGTGCTGGGATTACAGGCATGAGCTACCACACCATACAATCATGTTACTAATAATCTTGAATATTTAACACATATTGGAAACAATACTATTGGTGTATATATATATATACATATATATATATAGTGCTTAGAACAATTCCTGACCATCACAAAATAATATTTAACATTAACATTAACATTAGGAAAATGTCACCTACCCAGGATCATCATTCCTCTGAGAAATTCAGAACTGCATATGTGTGTGTGTGGATAATGGCTAGTGGGGTTGAAAATGAAGAAGAAATGGCATGTGTGAGTTTCACACCTACTACATGCAGACCCTTTACATACAGCATCTCACTTTGTCTTGGCAACATCTCTGACTTGGACACTGCCAAGCCCCTTTGTGGATTCTCGCTCTTGCTTTCATTCTTTCATTTGACAATTACTCACTGGGCTCCGGCCATCTAGCAGTTGCTGTCAAGTGCTGAACAAAACAATGGTTAGACAAAGTAGAATGGCTGGGTGCGGTGGCTCACGCCTGTAATCCCAGCACTTTGGGAGGCTGAGGAGGGTGGATAACTTGAGGTAAGGAGTTCAAGACCAGCCCAGACAACATGGTGAAACCCTATCTCTAAAAATACAAAAAAATTAGCTGGGTGTGGTGGCGGATGCCTGTAGTCCCAGCTACTCAGGAGGCTGAGGCAGGAGAATTGCTTGAACCCGGGAGGCAGAGGTTGCAGTGAGCCGAGATTGCACCACTGCATTCTAGCCTGGGCAACAGAGCGAGACTCTGTCGAAAAAAAAAAAAAGGAGAGAGAAAGTAGAATGATCTTCGTCCTTGCTCACTGAAAGCAACATCACAGGGTGGGACAGAGGCTGAGATTATTAAGGAATCATACAAAAGACGAGCTGTGATGGTTAGATTTAATGTATCAGCAGGCATGTGGCTTGCACCTGTCATCCCAGCTATGTGGAGGCTGAGGCAGGAGGATCACTTGAGCCCAGGAATTCAAGGCTGCAATGAGCTATGATCATACTCCAGCCTGGGGGAGCGAGACTTATCTCTAAGTAAATAAATAAATGTAATGAGCCAGCTTGGCTAGGCCATGGTGTCCAGTAGTTTGGTCAGACACTCGTCTAGGTGTTTCAGGGAAGGTAGCATGCAGATGTGGTTAAGCTCTCCAATCAGTTAACTTTAAGTAAAGGAGATGAATGCAGGTGGGCCTCATCCAATAGGTTGAAGGCCTTAAGGGCAAAAACTGAGGTTCCCTGGAAAAGAAGAAATTCTGCCTCAAGATTGTAACAGAGAAGTCAAGTCCTGCCTGAGATTTCAGCCCTCTGGCCTGCCCACCAGGTTTTGAACCTGGCAGCCTCCACAACTGCCTGAACCAGTTCTGAAAGTTGAATCTCTTAATATGCATACACAAATATGGGATAGGCTCTGCTCCCCTGGAGAGCCCTGACTGGCAGCCTTCAGTGCCACGAGCAGAGGGCGTAAGAGGGACTGGCTGATGTCTGGGGGAAGTGGTAGTGACTGAGGGTCCACAGCATGGACAGGTGATTGGGCAGGGAGTGTGAGAGCCTCCCAGGCAGGGGAAGCTACAGGTATGAAGGCCTGTGGGGACAGTAGGTGAGTCCAACGAACTGAAAGAAAACAAAGTTAAGTGGATTGGAAGACTGCAGCGGCACTGGCAGACAGGGCGGGCAGGCAAGGTCTGGTGGCCCCCTAAGGTCTGGACAACCTCCTGGGAGCCACAGGAAGCCCTGGAGGAAGGCCAGAGGGAGAGAGGGAACTGGGGACAGTCAGTGACTGCCTTGGCACCCTCCCTGTGGGACAGCCAAGGGCTGATGGTCCCTTGCTCCTGTCAAATGACCCCATCCACACATTAGCTGTGTCCTGGGGGTCTCAGTAAGTCTCTGTCCTCTTGTCCCTTCAGCCCTAGGGTTGGAAACAGTCCCACCATTTCCAGCCCCCGGGACTGCACCACACTTGCTGTTTCCCACACCACACTATGACCTTGTGAATGACCTTTCAACTCAGCTCCCCTCCACTGCCCACTTTGAATGCACCATTTGTGTCCTGCCAGCACCATGACCAGTCCAGGTGACCCCGCAGACCTAACTCCAAGGGGCACAGCTGACAATGTGGTCTAAGCAATGAGTGCCCCAGGAGCTGTGCCCCACAGAAAGCCATGCCTCCCGCCCCTCCCCAGACACCCCTCTGAAGCGCTGGCCACCTCAGAGGATTTGCAAGAAGCACATGGGTCAGCTGGATGCCCTGAGCCCTGGCCTCCCCTCCACCTTGGGTAGCTGCTCTCGCTAGAATCTGCCCAAACTCTGCTCCAACTGCTGCTGGGGTACTCAGCCATCAGGAGATTTCATCATCAGGCTCATGACACTGATAGGGTCTTTGGCAGGGATGGCACCAGGGGATCCCTTGCACCACTCAGCCAAGTTCAACACATTCCAGGTCCCACCAGGGGGACACTCCAAGAAGCCTGTCCCCCAAGCTCCCTGATGACAGCATCAGTCCCTCCCACAGAAATGTAGTCAACACCAGTAGAGCCAGAGGGCAAGGTCCCCTTAGCCCGCCCATGGCTGCTCCAATCAGTGCCTGTGGCTTGACCACCGCCCACTCCTGGGCCCCTCTTGGAGTTTGATCTGCTGGGTCCTCTCCTGTTGTTCTCTGACTCCTGCTGGGCTTAAATATCAAAGAATTCTCATTGTTTGATAAGCCTGCAGACAAAAGCCCATGGAATATCTCTAACTAGATCTAGAGATCTAGAGATCTGGTCCGCCCCTCCTCTCCATCTCACTCCCTCCCCAACTTATCTGTGCATGCCTGACCCATCCATAGCTAATACATTTCTTGTGTGTGGATGCCTGGCTAAAGTCCCCAGGGGCTCTTCGGGCAGGCATTTGCTCTTTGGGCAGAGAAGGAAGTTGGGCTTTGAGAGACTATGCAGTATTTTAGGGACTAGCTAAAGTGCAGTTCCAGGTCCTATGAGGGAGGTGACACCATAATCCCATTTTACAGAAGGGGATGCTGAGGCCCTTGGGTATCAGTGGCTTACTTCAGGTCACGTGGCTAGGAAGGGGTGAGGTCTGATTCCTGAGCCTGCTCTTCCATGCTCCACTGCCGTACCTCTCACCCAGGTACCCAAGCATGCCTGCGATGCTTCAAGAACACAGCTGGTGGCATGCGTATCTTCACTGCTAGATAGCGAAGCCGCACACTAGGCCGGCTCCAGGATCCAGCCCAGGGCAGTTCACAGGCATAAATCTGCTCAGGAGGAACCAGTGCCTCCCAAGACATGATGCCAAGGGCCTTAGTGATCCACAAGTGGCAGGTGAATGACAACCAAAGGGAGAGGGAAGGCTGTGTAAGGCAGGTGGTCATGGAGACAGGGGGCATAGCACTGATGGAGGAGGGCAGAGGGGGAGGGTAAATCAGGCCTGTGCCCAAAAAAACACATGGTGGTGATGATGGAGACACTGGTATGTTACAGAAAACAGGGCGCCCTTCAGAGGGGCTGCTGTGGGTGGAGCTGGATCGTGGAAGTCCTGAGGAACGTGGACTTGGGGACTGAAGGCAAAGGGGAGCCTGGCTGGCTTGTGAGCAGCAGACAGTAGTGATTGCAACTGGCACATCGTGGCTGGACTGGAGAGGGGTGCACAGGACACCCTGTGGGAGTCTAGAGAGGGGCCCAGTCTCCATGAGCATGACTTGGAAAGTCTGTTTCCTTTGGAACCTGTTTCCCTGCTCCTTTCTGCATCGGCGCCTGCCCATTTCCCCCACAGCCCAGCAGTGCCAGCAGGTTGGGAGAACCCTTCGATGTGCTTGCAAATCTTCCTCTTTGCACCTTAGTGCCTCCTGCTTTTTCCTTTGCTGGGGAAGTTGGGGAAAAAAAAGATTCTGCTGAAGCACAAATAGTGGCTCAGAGTAGGCAGTGTGGAGAAGTGCCCCAGAGAAACACGATTAACCAGGATTAGGGTCACATGAGAAGGAGGCGAATATGTTTTCATATTCACAGCCTCACAAAAAGAATTTAAATCCACAAATCTTCTTATGTGTGTGGATTGAGGAGTGCTAAATTTGGAGTCCTAGGATATCCAAATGACATTAGAAGCGTGTAATGTGGCTGGGAATTCCAGGGGTTGCACTATACGCACACCCAGGCTCACACCTGTCCCAGAAGAAAGGATTTCCCCCCATTTGGGTGGTGCTGGAGGCTGATAAAGAAGAGACAATTCAGAGCTCCTAATGCCCCTTGCACCTGCCCTCAGGCATCTGTCGCTGGTTCTAAAACCCTCAGCATAAAGGAAGGGCTGGAGCTGTGGCCGCTCTGGAGCCGAGATTCACAGTCTGACACGTGGCTTAAAGAGGCCCCTTTCTCCCTAGTCCCTGACTTCATGGAAATATTTTAATGCTACTGATTTTCAGGGGCATCCAGGAGGTGCCCGAAGGAGCTGAGGGGCAGCCTCTAGCAGTGTCCATAATGGGGATTAAGATCACATTATAAACCCGGCTGCTACAATGGCGAGGCATGCAGCACCCTCCAGGGTTCCGGGATGGGTGGGAGCGTCAGGCGACAGCAGGCATTTCGCATGAACCATCCCATCCCTAGACACTGAAGGTTGGAGGGGTGTCACGGTGTCCAGTTGGATCACAGGATTAAACTGCCCTGGCCCAGGCTCAGCCCCACCCCCATACCTGGGCCCCAGAGGAGAGGAAGAGTAGCTCTCATCAGAAAGGGCCCAGCAGTCAGGAAAGGAGGGAGACCTTGCCCTCTTGACCAGGGGCTGCCAAGCTGTCCAGTGGGAGGAGCGAGAGCACGGGTGGCCGGAGCATATGGGCAAGGATCGGCACCACGGGGCCAGGGCACGCTCAGAGCAGCTGAGGCCTGGCAGCCCTGGTGAGGCTCGGGATGGACGATACGAGGGGACACTGGGCAGCTTGGACCAGCAGAGGCCCAGCAAGCAGGTGGGAGAACAGAGGCCAGTTCTGACCGGGAGGCATTCCCAGAGCCTGTCCCTGGGGGTCAGGAGGCGTGGACCATGGAGAGAGTGAGATACTAGTATTGATGTCTCCCCAAATGCACCCCCAGCTCATGAGTCCTGGAGATGGCTGGGGAAGAAAGCACTGGGTCCTGTCCCTAAAGTGCACCAACTCTGCGCCAGGCTCCAAGTCAGCACTTCTCTTAGGCTGCTTGTTTGACCTCAACAGCTTTACCAAGGGGTGGTATGTTCTCTTTCAAAGTGAAGAAATGGGGCCAGGCGTGGTGGCTCAAGCCTGTAATCCTAGCACTTTGGGAGGCTGCAGCAGGTGGATCACTTGAGGTCAGGATTTCCGAGACCAGCCTGGCCAACATGGTGAAACCCTGTCTTTACTGAAAATACAAAAATTATCTGGGCGTAGTGGCATGTGCCTGTAATCCCAGATACTGGGGAGGCTGAGGCATGAGAATTGCTTGAACCTGGGAGGTGGAGGTTGCAGTGAGCTGAGATCGCACCACTGCACTCCAGCCTGGGTGACAGAGCAAAACTCTGTCTCAAAAAAATAAAATAAGATAAAAGGTGATCCAAACAGCCCGGCTCCAGAGGCCCAGCTCTTCATGCTAAGAATCTACCTTTCCGCCTCAGCTGGTCTCTCTGGATGGCGCCCATACCCCACCTCGGGGAGCGTCCATGCGGCAGGGGGAGTTCACCTCCACTCAGCCCTACTCTGCCCACTCTCCCCACAAAGTGATCACGAGTGCTCCTCACCCTCCGTCCAATAAGGAGGCGACTCTGGCAGGAGAGATAAACTGAGCTACGCCGAATGACTGCTGGGAATGTCCAAACACCCTCATGGCCAGAGGTGCTAGAGACAGCTCTGTCCCAGCTCTGTCTGAGCTGGCCACCAGGTAGGCATCCAACACTGGGAGTGTGCCTCCCATCCCACGCTGCAGTCCTTTCCGGGACCTCCCAGGGGTGGGAGGACTGGACGCATTGTCCCCAGCTGACCATTAGAAGGCCTCCCACATAGGGAACACAGCATTTTAAAAACATCTTGTTCTGCTCAACTTTAAAACACACAAGTCTCATTTTATCTCCTCCCACAATGCAGTGATAAGAGGTGGGCCTTGCCAAGGCTGGCTGTACTGCTTGGGTCTTGGAGAGAAACGAAGACTGGAAGGGCAGGAGGTCTAGGGACGGCGATGGCAGAATGTGCCCAGCACTGGCTAGAGACCGCCATCTGAATTCCAGTTCTAATGCTTGGCCAGCTGGCTGAGCATCCTGGGGTGGGTGGAGGGTGCACATGAGTTTGCATGTGGGGGATACTGTGTATAAGCCTCAGCTCCCTTCAGATGTACAGCATGGGGCGGGAGGAAGAAACATGATCTAAAGAAAAACCACCCTGACTGGGCGTGGTGGCTCATGCCTGTAATCCCAACATTTTGGGAGACCCAGGCAGGTGGACCACAAGGTCAGGAGTTTGAGACCAGCCTGGCCAATATGGCGAAATCCTGTCTCCACTAGAAATATAAAAAATTAGCCAGGCATGGTGGCATGTGCCTGTAGTCCCAGCTACTCGGGAGGCTAAGGCAGGAGAATCACTTGAACCTGGGAGGTGGAGGTTGCAGTGAGCTGAGATCACGCCACTGCACTCCAGCCTGGGCGACAGAGCAAGACTCTGTGTCAGGAAAAAAAAAAAGAGAGAGAGAGAGAGAGAGGCCACCCTAGCTATTTTCTCTTGCCTCTCTGGGGTTCTGACTCTTTTCACCTTCTTCTCTCTCCTTCTCCCCTAAATGATCAACACTACCCTTTATCCAGGAAGACGCTGGCAGGCACATTTTGCAAGCATGTCTGAGTGTGTGTGTGTTATGCACTAGAGCTACAAAGCAAACATTAATAGCTTCTCAGTGAAGAAAAGGGATAATCAAAAACCTAGAAGGATAAATTATTAGGAAGAATTTGCTGTTTCTTATTAACGCAGAGAATAAGCACAGGGTCTTCAGATTCAATTTCTATTTACAAGGCCCCACAATATGCCTGTGAAGCAATGTTCTCCCTATTTTACAGGTAAGACATGCAGGCTGAGAGAATAAGAGCCTTCTGATACACTGTGCCCTGGAATCTGTTCCAAGATTCTCATTCCTATTTGTTGACTGAGGCTCAGCTTCTGAAAGTATTGACTGAGTTATCATTCCCCTTCAAACTCAGAAGAGTTCCCTCTGAGCTCAGGCTTTGTGCACAAAAAGCAGTGAGATCTTTCCCACTTTACAACACTCCTGACCCAGGAATCTCATGTCTTCTGCCAGGATCCATGAAACACTAACAGGCTAACTTGTTAGTAGCAGCAGGATAAAAGCAAATCCCAGACCTTGCAGCCTCTCCTGGCCTCTTCCATGCTATTTTCTGCTTATGCCCCTACCTACCTGAAGCCTCCAGTGGGTTCTCTCCACACCCACAATGCAATCCAAGGCTCTCACCAAGGCCTGCAAGATCCTACATGAACTGGTCCCTGCCTACTCTCTGATTCCATTTTCCACGCCTTTTCCTTGCTCACTCCAGCTCAGCCTCCATGCTGTCCCTCAAGCAGGCCAAGCACAGGACCTACACACAGCCTATCTGCTCTGCCCCGAATGCTCTTCCCACAGGAAGTAAGGTCATTCCTTTACTCAATTCAGGGTGCTGGGTCACATGGCAAATCCTTGCAGCAACTGTCCCTGAACGATGATGTGTATCGGCCTCTGCGTTTTTCCTCTATTCTGTTTTTTTTTTTTTTTTTTTGAGACAGAGTCTCGCTCTGTCACCCAGGCTGGAGTGCAGTGGCACGATCTTGGCTCACTGCAACCTTCACCTCCTGGGTTCAAGCAATTTTCCTGCTTCAGCCTCCCGAGTAGCTGGGACTACAGGTGTGTGCCACCACGCCCAGCTAATTTTTTGTGTTTTTAGTAGAGATGGGGTTTCACCATATTAGCCAGGATGGTCTCCATCTCCTGACCTGGTGATCCACCTGCCTCAGCCTCCCAAAGTGCTGGGATTACAGGCATGAGCCACCGCGCCCAGCCTCCTCTATTCTTTCCCACACACATGACTAACTGGCATTGCATACTTAATACATAGCTGAAAGGATTCCCCGTGCAACTAAGTTTCTTGAACTCAAGGGCTTTCTTAGTTCACTACTGTGTTCCCAGACGAGTGACCCTACACTCTCTTTCACAGTCACCTGGAAAGTAGGCATTATCTCCATCTTATAGAAGAGGAAACTGAGGCTGAGAAGTTCAGCCATTGCAATTTACCCAATTTCGCACTTAATTTCGCACTTAAATTGTTAGACGTAGGATTCAAATCCAGACATGTGCAATGCTAATGCATTGTTTGGAGACACTTCTCCATGAGTTTCTTGCATTCCTACACATCTTGCTGGGTAGACAAAGAATGCAAGGCTCTGACTGCTCTGTACCTGGGTTGGGTTTGCAGCAACCAATCCTGAGACATGAGGTAATGTTTCCCTCTGGGACAAAAAGCTGGCTTGCTTGCTGTCTGTCGCAAGATGGTGGATCCCCCAAGCTCAGTGTTCCTGTCCTATATCGTAACCCATAGCATGTGTGGCATCTATATGGGCCTTCTGCCTGCCCGCCATGACACTTAGTGGGTGAAGGGGAGCAGACACAAAAGCTCATGCTGCTTTTGAACTGCGAATAATAAAGTCAAGAACTCTCTGGAGTTTTACCAAATAGAGAAAGTGGTCAGGTTGTGCCTGAACTGCTGTGGAGGGTACATGCTGTGTCTTATTTAGTCTTAGTAATCTCGGTATGTGCCCCTGGCCCCAGGCCCTCATAAGCACTTGTTTAATTGACAGACGGACAGATGGATAACCCAGTAGTGCTGAATGATGATGGCTTGCTGGTCAACCACTGAGCTGCCTGCTCCTTGGAGGGAGGCTACAGGGCTGGGCTCCGAGTCACACAGCGCAGGAGTTTTTTGAGCCTTTCTTAAGAGAACTCTTCAGGAGCTTACAGGCCAGAAATCAGATAGAATTGCATTCTGAGTATTATTTTTCCAGCTGAGTAAGATGCAGTTAATGGAAAGCTTAATACATACTTCTGAGCCCTGTGGAAAGAGAGACATTCTGCTGCTTCTGGAAATGAGTTTCTGGTTCTGCAGCCACAGGTCTCAGGTGAAGGAGAGGTGAGAATGGGCTGAAGCTCCAGTCTATATGTGCAAGACAGGATCATCAAGGTACTGCCCTTCCTTCCTAGGACATCTCTTTGCTAAGAGCCAGAGGTCTACAAAATCAAAGGGGAGCTGACAGAAGCCCCGTCCCCATGCCTGGCTACTACCTGCCTTAGAGGCAAAGGTTGTAGCATTTCCAGATCACAGAGGAACACACAGATGACCACACCTTTCTGTTCCATTTTCAGAGTCTCCAGGAGGGGGCGTGACTTGCCCAAGGTTGTACACTGGCTGAGGTGGCACTAAGATGAGACCACAGCACCTGAGGAGGCACCTGGCCCTGCTGTGGAGCCCAGGGTTCTGGTTCCTAGAGCGCCTGGAGCCTCGGAGCAACTTTCCTGAGACGGGGACCAGGGCCTCTCTCTGCCATAGTGGGCTCAATCCTGAACTCAGGTATGCTGATGCTCTGGGATTGTCCAGGCCACGGCACCCAAGGGGGATGGGGCTGTTTTTCCCAAATACCACCCCTCTTCCGAGTTCTTGGCCCCAGGAGCCCTTCTTTTTTATCAACTCACAAATCTATGTGAGCAAAATAAAAACAGAAAACAAAGTCAGAGAGAACCTGGGGTCCCTAACTTCTCAGCATGTCTCTTCCAGCACACCCAGCCCCATGAACTGCTCCCCCAGGCTGGTGCCAATACCACCCTGTGATGAAGGAGGGACCTGAGCCCGCACACAGGGGCCTGAGCCTAATGGCTGTGCCAAGACAGAGGTCTGTCAGCCACTGCACCCCTACCCGGGCCCTGTCTGCCTGCTGCACCTCCCTCCCTGAGCTCAGCACAAGGTCAGCAGTGTAGTTGCCAAAACTGTTTCTTCTGCTGTTTCTGTGGTTTTTGAATCCAGATTCCTGCCCTGCCTGGAAAGACGGGACTGACACAGTGGACTGCAGTGTGCTGCGAACTCACAGCCTTAGTTAAAGAAGGCATTTTGAGAACACATGCAAAGCAAGAAGATAAAACCATTGCAAACTTCACCAAACACAGAAATTGTGCAAAGAGGATTAAGGACTAAGACAAGTAGTTTCCTATTAGAGATACACCTTTCTTCTCTCCCATGCAATTTTGTTGGATTTTTTTTTTTTTTTTTTTTTTTTTTTTTTTTTGGTGAGACGGAGTCTCGCTCTTTTGCCCAGGCTGGAGTGCAGGGGCGCAATCTCGGCTCACTGTAACCTCCGTGCCTCCTGGGTTCAAGCAATTCTCCTGCCTCAGCCTCCCGAGTAGCTGGGATTACAGGCACCCGCCACCATGCCTGGCTAATTTTTGTATTTTTAGTAGAGATAGGGTTTTGCCATGTTGGCCAGGCTGGTCTTGAACTCCAGACCTCAGGTGATCCGCCTGCCTCAGCCTCCCAACGTGCTAGGATTACAGGCATGAACCACCATGCCCGGCGGATTTTTCTTGCTACACAACCCCCACCCCACTGCCACACTCCTGCAGACACTTGGAGGTGACTAAGGAAGGGATACTAGACGTGAGCAGCCACTGTGATGGCAGAGGGGTGTGGGAGCAAACACCCAGAGAATCAAACTCAAAGAGCGTCATGTTACACTAAGCACACTCCCTGCCCCAGGGCCTTTGCACCTGCTGTTCCCTCAACCAAAACTGTTCCTACCCCAGAATCCATATGGCTTGCTCACTCACTGCATTCACGTTTCTGTCCAAATGCCTTCCTTGGAGAAGCCTTCCCTGGTCACCATAAAATAGCATCGCTGTCTCTGCCGCTTGTTCTGTGGCATTCCCCTTCACAGCCTTCATCAGGAACTGGCGCTAGACAGTGGACTGAATGTCTGTCCCTCTGTCTTCCCCCCCCAGAAGGCAGGCAGTTCATCCGACTCCCTGACTGCTGTGTGCCTGCTGGGAGCAGTGGTAGGCCCTCAATGAGTACATGTGGACTGCAGGGACAGCGAGCTGTGAAACAGCAAAGCGCTCAGCACTCAGGGAGCAAAGATTCATTCTGATTTGTGTCTCCCAAGAGGTGGGGGTGTGGTTGTTTCTGGGCCTCAGTGTCCTTATCTGGAAAATGGGATGATTATAATGAAACTTCCAATGAGCCCTGCCCATGAACGGCCAGGGCTGGTGTCCAGCTAGGGCAGGTGCCCTCTGATCTGTCAACCTCGTGTTTGGAGGGTTTTTTTTTTTTTTCTAGCTGAGCTCTGCTTGCCCCTGACTGAGCAGTACCAACTATCCTCAAAGAAGGGAAGGTAGAACTCAGCCCACAGACTTCCTTTGGCTTTTGCAAAAACAACAAAACCAAAAATACTACAAACCACACCGTGTAACTACGCAACCATCCAGAGTGGTGCTGAGTGAGACTGAGTCCTGCCTGCCGGGCTCCTCTGTGGCTGAGGCAGAATGTGAGGCACACAGCACACGACGAGGCACCTGGGCCCTGCTGTGGGGTCCTAGGGGTCTGGTTCCTAGAGATCCTGGGGCCTCGGAGCAACCCTCCTGGGAGAATGGACCCAGGGCCCTGCTGGCCACAGTGAGCTCGATCCTGAACCCAGGTGCGCTGAAGCTCCGGGTTTGTCCCGGCCACGGCACCCACTGGGAATGGGGATGTTTTTCTCAAATGCCACCACCCTTCTGAATTTCTGGACCCAGGGGCCCTCTCCTTTCAACCCAGGAATCTGTGTGAGTACCATCAAAACAGAAAACAAAGTCGCAGGTCTCCCCTTTTTAAGGCAAAGAAATCAAGGCAATTTAGAGCACAGGTTCTGGAGTGAAAGAGAGCTGGGTTCGAATCCCAGCTCTGCCACTTACCGGCTGTGTGACCTCAGTGGAGTCTCTTAACCTCTCTGAACCTCAGTTTCTTCATCTGAAAAACAGAAGAAAACACTCAGGAGACTTAGCATGGGGAGAGGGCGTGAGGATTGGTGAGACAGTTTCTGTCCCTACTTGGCTCAGATATACACAGTAAATGTTAAGTGCTCATGTGAAGCCTCTGAGCCCTTTCAAGCCACTCAGTGTGGGGAGAGAAGAGAGTCACCTAAAGAGCACTGGATGGGAGCCAGGGGACCTACGTGCAGAAGCTTCCTGTCCCAAACTGCAAACAGAAAGCTCTGAACTGCATGATCTCTAAGACCACTTCCTGTTGTAAAAATGCTAAATTTGGAGAGCCTGCCCCAGAGAGTTTTAATCAACATGCAAAACACCGAAATGGGGGAAGAATGAGGCAAAGAGGGCCAGGACAAAGGGCTCTTGCTCAAACCCTGAAGGAGAGGATGGGTGGGGTAGACAGAAAGTGAGAGGATGGCACATCCTTTTTCTGGGACCTGCTGTGTGCCTGGCACTGGGTTAAGGCCTTTCACATACATTATTTAGCCTCATGACAGTCCCTTGGGGTAGCTCCAGCCTCGCCATCACACACAGAAGGAAACCGAAGCTCGGAGGTCGAGCAGCTCGGCGTACTAAGGGGAGCAAGGGCAGAATGGGGACTGGAATCCAGGTCTGCAGGTCAAAGGCTGTTCTCACCCACCCCCATCCCCAAGGAAGCGTGTGCACTCGCAACAGGGCTGGGGGCAGGTCACAGATCTCACTGGGCAGGGGCGGGAGGTAGTTCTGAGTCTGGCATATTCTTCTAACTGGCAGGAAACAGACAGCTAGGCATTTTGCGAAGGAACAGAGAGACGTGAATCTAAGACTCAAGATCAGAGAAGTGGTGTTGTCATTGTTGTAATGTTTTTCCTAAATCTTGAATGAGAAGAGGGTGCTCAGTCGAGGGCAATAACAAATGATAATCATGCTCTACCCACAGCTGGCAGCAGCTTTGGTCACAGCTGCTTTTGCTCCTGTCACCTGTAATGCACTTTTCCACCAGGGACAGGGATAAAAAGAACTTTCTGAGCTGTTAAGACCGCCTGGGCCTCATTCTCACCCTCTCCCCATGCCCCATCAATAATGGATGAGTCTGAGGCCCTCAGACGTTAATATCACACCAAGAGGCCCACGGGGGCCAGAAGGAGGGAGGAGGTGCCTAGGGTGGGTTTGCCCTGCCTCTGACTCTCTAAAGAAACAACTCGAAAGGGACATTTTTAGTATAATTACAAGTAAGTACTTTTCAGAACAAGCAACACCTGCTCTTTGCGTCCTTTTCCCCAACACTGCAGGGAAGGTTACAGGGAGGAGACGCAGCTTAACATAACTAATGTCACTGGGTCTGAGGGCAGTGATGAGGGTGGGGGGCTATGAAGCGAGACAGCCTGGGTCCAATTCTCAGCCCTGTCATTCACTGGCTGTACATCCTGCCAGGAGTCACTTAACCTCACTGTGCCTCAGTTTCCTCGTCTGTAAAGAAAAAGAATAGTAGTCCCCACCTCCTAGGGTTGCCAAGAAGATTAAGAGGATCAATGAATATGAAGTGCGTAAAGCACGCCTGGCCTCTCAGCCATGCTCCCTGAGGGCTGAGCTATCATCTTCTTCATCATCATCATCACCTTCTACTCTGGGTCAGATGCTGTACATCTCACAGGAGGTATCTTTGTTCCTGTTTCCCTGATGAGGAAGTTGAGACTGAGAAGGTCAAAAATGCACTGAATTAGTCATCATACAAATAATGAATTAGCAGTGAGCTGGGAGGGCACCAAGAGCTTTCACCTGGTGCTCTCCTTCCCAACACTGCTGGGCTGAGCCACACCAGGCAAGGGGACTTGGACAGGCTTCGCTGTCCCCACGGCCTTTAATCTGTCTCTCCTCGGCTAACAGAGCTCTCTAATAAACAAACAGCCTCAGACATCGTTCTTTCTAAGCAAGGTCAGATGTGGGAAAGGTAACATGAGCAAGGATAGAAAAATCAACACAGGGTTTTTCAGTGTTGCCATGGAATCCCAAGAGTTCACCCCAAGCCTAGGTCGTTCTGTGTCTGTGGGTGGCTACTCAAGAGCAGGAAAACACTCAGGCTCCTAGTCATAACCAGAAACTGCCCCAGACACAGGCAGCTAGAGTAAGTTCTCCTATGCCCGTCCAGCCCAGCCCTATCCAGCAGGGTCATTAGGTGCTCTCTTGAGGTGGGGAGCAGTAGCTGTGGGAGAGGGTTTGGAGAAGTACTGTCAATTTGGAATCTATAAGAACATTTATGTAAAAGAACAATCTCTCTGGCCGGGTGCAGTGGTTCAGCCTGTAATCCCAGCACTTTAGAAGGTCGAGGTGGGCGGATCACTTGAGGTCAGGAGTTCAAAGACCAGCTTGGCCAACATGGTGAAACCCTGTCTCAACTAAAAATACAAAAATGAGCCAGGTGTGGTGGCAGGCGTCTGTAATCCCAGCTACTCAGGAGGCTGAGGCAGGAGAATCGCTTGAACCCAGGAGGTGGAGGTTGCAGTGAGCCGAGATTGTGCCACTGTGCTCCAACCTGGGTGACAAGAGTGAAACTCCGTCTCAAAACAAACAAACAAACAAACAACAACAACAACCAAAAATCTCTAGGACTTTGGCTCTGAGCACTACCCAATACTTAGGAATAGCCACAGAAGGCCATGGGGAAATGAAATCTGCTGAGATGTTGTGGGCAGAACAAGCCTTGTCTTAATGAGGTGCATCCTGGCTGGCAGAAGATGGTGGCTTGGCCAAAGTCTCCAAGCAGGTCAGCAACACAGCAGGGAGTGCAGCCCAGGGCACCTCAAACCCTGCGTGCCTTCTGTCAACTGCCTCAGGATTCACCGGGGGACTCAAGCATCCATTTCCTGGTCACCTCATTTATGCCAGGAATTGGGAGAGGTTGCCAAAGGACAAAGAAAGCAAATGAGGCATTATCAGTGCAGGGAATAGCCAATCATGATAATGTGGGGCCTGCTATCCCTGGGGTACTAAGAGCAGCTTAGCTCTTATTCAGTGCTTGCCTGTAGGCCAGACACTGTCCTAACCCATTTAAATCATCACAAGAGCCCGGCAGAATTGGCCCTTGCTATGGACTGAACCGTCCCCCACACCCCCACCAAATTCATATGTTGATGCCTTAACCCTCAAGATGACTGTATTTGGAGATAAGGCCTTTAGGAAGGTAATAAGGTTAAATGAGGTCATAATGGTGGGGCCCTAATCTGCTAGAATTGATGTCCTTATAAAAAAAAAAAAGAGGTGCCAGAAAGCACTCTCACCATATGCACATAAGAAAGCCATGTGAGGACAAATTAGAAGGCTGCCATTTGCAAGCCAGAAAGAGAGCCCTCATCAGAAACCAACCCTGATGACACCTTGATCTTGGGCTT
Organism: Pan troglodytes; assembly: GCF_028858775.2. Classification (NCBI taxonomy): domain Eukaryota; kingdom Metazoa; phylum Chordata; class Mammalia; order Primates; family Hominidae; genus Pan; species Pan troglodytes. The sequence goes on from NC_072405.2 coordinate 143,768,505, forward strand.
CCAGCTTCTAGATCTGTGAGAAAATAAATTTCTGTCGTTTAAGCTACCGAGTTTGTGATATTTTGTTATGGTAGTTCTTGCAAATTAATGCAGGACTATAATTATCATCCCCATTTTGCAGTTGAGGAAGCTGAGGCACAGTGTGGTCAAGCACTTTGCTGAAGGCCATATGACTACAACTATTAAGTGACAGAGATAGGACTCAGACCCAGGCATCTGTCTGCAGAGCCCAGTGTGGCCGACTGCATTATGCAACTATTTATTCCCCTTCTAGCAGCCTCCACCTCTCACTGTGGGAGGACAGACAGTATACCTCCCTGCTCCACTGACATTGGGCTTGGCCATGTCACTTGCTTTGGTTGACAGAGTGTGTGCAGTTCTGGTATGTGCCATCTCTGAGCAGAAAGCTGAAATCTGACTATGTAGTTCTTTCAGTTCTGGTTAGAGGACAGCATGTCCTGGTTAGCGACTACCTTCACCCTGGACCTTAAACTGAGAAAATTCACAGAGCATTGCTGAGCCACAGCTGACCTGCAGGTTACCCACAGCATTTTCACTTGTAACGAACAAGAAATAAACATCTGTTGCAAGTCACTGAGCTTGGAAGATTTTGTTATGCAGCAAAGCTGACAAACACAGAGTTCCTTTTGCAAGTATTCTAACTCCCCCCAACAAACGTTTGATTTGTAAGAACTGAGTAGATAGTCAGGAGATCCGACTTCCACTCAGGCTCTGCCATTTTGCAGCTCAGTGGCCATGGATAAGCCATTTCATCTCTGAACTTTAGTTTTCTCATCTGCAAAACAGGGATAATAAGCATCCTTACATTCTGGGGCTGTTGTAAGGATTCAGTGCCTGTAACAATTAGGATCCACTGTCTGCTCCCCCTCCGCCCCATCTCCGCCACCCCTCCTTGAAGGCCCTCCCTCCTTCCTTTCCTTCCTCCCTCCGTCCAGCCCCCCACTTCCTGGCTGCCTTAAGAAACTCCACCCTAGCTGGGCCAATTGTTCTTTGATCAATTGTTTTTCCTTATCTGTGTCTAACCCGCATGGACTCTTCTGCCTGGCTTTTACAAATGGCAAGTATGTCGCAGCTCCACCCTAGGCCTTATCGTTAACAAGGACTTTCCTGAATATCTCCAGATGTAGAGAAAGCAGGTACATATCAAGTATATGGAACTACATGGCATTTCCTAAAAATAACTGAACGAGAGTGGAGAAAAAAACATGCACTGCCCACCTTGAAAGGCAGCGATGGCGGCACTGTGAATTATGTTTACGACGAGGTGATGCATTAGGGCTGAAGATAGAGGAGTCTGGATTAGAATCAAGGGCTGCTCTTTCAGCACAGCCTTACAGTAGGTGCTCCCTCAGCCAGGCAGTGTGGGATGTCTACACTGTACATGGAGAGGAGGGGAGGCTGGTCCTGCTCAGGGAGGTGGCAGGAAGTAGGCTGGGAGGAGCAGAACTTCATTGGGTTCCTGTGAAGTGAAGGCTGGGCTTTCCCAGCCTGGAGGATCACTGAAGCCCAGAATGGAAGGTGGGGAGGGAGGGCATCTGGAGAGTCTGACTCCTCTCCCCCTCCTCCAGTCCTGCATCATAGATGAGAAACTAAGGACTGGAAAAGGGCAGTGCCTTCCCCAAGGTCATGGAGCCAGCCAGCCTCAGAACTTGGACTAGAACCCAGTCTCCTGAGACCTGCTCAGTCATCATTCCATCGCCCAGCCTCCTGCTCAGTTAGAAGGAAATGAGATTCATCCCTTTTGCTGGCTTGGAAGGCAAATGTCAAGTTTCTCTACTCTTGTGGGTGGATTTACCAAAACTCAATCCAATCCAATCAGCTTTTCTTTGAGTCATTTCAAAACATCTCCCATTTCTGGGAAAGAATCAAGCCCATTCACCCACTGCCTGGGGCCTGGAACTGAAAGTGGGTAGTGAAGTGGGAAGTCAATCCCAGGCATAAAATAATAGCTGCTTGTTTCTGGTTTGGTTTTTTGAGTCCTTATTTGTTAGTTTGTTTTTCCCCCAAGTCCTGAGATAGGCCATGTTGGGGGAGAGTGGCTACAGGAAGGTACAGGCTCTGCCCTCGAGAGCTTCCACTCAAGAGTATGAGATAGGACCTTCTATGGTCGAGAAGAGACAGGGGAGTTCAGCATAGGTTGGGCTGGGCAGGGAAGGCTTCGGAGAGGAGGTCAGACTGGCAACTCTTCTGGAAAATGGGAAGAAGATGACAAGGCAGAAGAGAAAAGGAATTCTAGTCTTGGAGGGTAAAGTTTTGAAAAGGAGTGAGGAGGACAAACATTCCAGATTTATGTTTTCTCAGGGGAACTAGGGGGAAGTAGAAAGAGTTGGTAATGGGGAGGAGAATCCACGATCTCGAAGTTCAGGAAGTTGGGTGAGAGTGAGCCTCAGTTTCTTCATCTGCTAAACAGAAAAGACGGGCTAACTCTGCAGACACCTGGGGGTGGTCAATGATGTAGTACATGTGAAACATCCCAGAACAGGCACTGCAGACAATTTGGAGTTGCGGTATCCAATGCAGGATCCATGGTTGACAGACAATTCTTCATGGGTCTCTTGCACTTCTGTGTGTCTTGCAAGCAGAAGCACTGACAGCCTTCTTTTCTGAACTACCTTTTTAAGGAGGCACAGAGCCTGGAACATAGAGATAGTGTCTCCTTCCAGAGCAGGGCTCAGGTGTGCTTACTCTCCAGTATCATAAAGATAATGCCTCCCTCCAAGAGAGAAGTTGAGTAGGTTCACTTGCAGCCCATTATAATAAAAGATTGTGGTTCCTCACCTATGAAGCAAGCCCGTGGGTCTTGGGGTACAAGTAGAAATGATGCAAACATGAAACTTGGGCTGCCTGCCGTGCTGGAGTCAAGTCTTTTGGCTCTGATCCAGGAAGCTGCTATCTTTTGTTAGCATCTGCCAACGAGCTAATTTGTTGGCTTGCAAATAGGGTGATATCTCAGGTCTGTCACAGTTCTTTATATCTACTAGCCTCACGTGGCTATTTCTTTTCTTTCTTTTCTTTTTTTTTTTTTTTTTTGAGACGAAGTTTCACTCTTGTCGCCCAGGGTGGAGTGCGGTGGTGCAATCTTGGCTCACTGCAATCTCCACCTCCTGGGTTCAAGCGATTCTCCTGCCTCAGTCTCCCGAGTAGCTGGGATTACAGGTGTGCGCCACCATGCCTGGCTAATTTTTGTATTTTTAGTGGAGACAGGGTTTCACTATATTGGCCAGGCTAGTCTCGAATTCCTGACCCCACAATCCACCCACCTCGGCCTCCCAAAGTGCTGGAATTACAGGCGTGAGCCACCGCACTCACCTGCTATTTCTAATTAAACTTATATTTTAAATTTAAAATACAAGTCCTCAGTTGCACTCATTAATTAACTAATTAATGCCACTAATTAAATTAACTGAATTAAAATAGAATAAAATTTAAAGAACAGTTCCTCAGTTGCACCAGCTCAATTTCAAGTGCTTAACAGTCTCATGTGGCTAGCAGCTACTGACCTGGGCAGTACCGACATAGAGCATTTCCATCATCAGGAAAGTTCTATTGGAGAGTGCTGACCGAGAAGCAGAGAGCACAGGGTCTGGGCCAGACTGACTTGCATTAACCCTTGTTCTATTCCTCACTGGCTTTGAGACTTTGAATAGGTTATTATACCTCACTGAGTTCCAATTTTTCATCTGTAAGATGAGAACAACAGGACTGACCTGATGGGGTCCTTGTGAGGCTCACACAAGACAACACGTACAAAGCGATCTGCCCAGCTTGGGCATGTGGCAAGGGCTCCCTAAATAAGAGCAAATATTTTTAGGTATTAAGCAAATAAATGGCAGATCTCCTTTGTATTACAGTGGGAGATGGTGATGGGCAACCTTGAAAGATAGGATTGTTTGGAAGAAACTGGGCAAACTGCGGCTGGGCACGGTGGCTCACGCCTGTAATCCCAACACTTTGGGAGGCACAGGTGGGCAGATCACCAGAGGTCAGGAGTTCGAGACCAGCCTGGCCAACATGGTGAAACCCCGTTGCTACTTAAAATACAAAAATTAGCCGGGCGTGGTGGTACGCACCTGTAATCCCAGCTACTCAGGAGGCCGAGGCAGGAGAATTGCTTGAATCTGGGAGGCGGAGGTTGCAGTAAGCTGAGATCGTGCCATTGCACTCCAGCTTGGGGGACAAGAGTGAGACTTTGTCCCAAAAAAAAGAAAAAAAAAGCTGGGCTGGGTGTGGTGGCTCACGCCTGTAATCCCAACACTTTGGGAGGCTGAGGTGGGTGGATCACAAGGTCAGGAGATGGAGACCATCCTGGCTAACACGGTGAAACCCTGTCTCTACTAAAAAATAAATATATAAATAAATAAATAAATAATAAATACAAATAAAAATAAAGAAACTTGGCAAACTGCAGAGGGACCTCCAAACCCAGGCCTACAAGTTAGTCCTTGACCCAGAGACATTTGGGAGCCTCAGAAGATTATAGGCAGCAGGAAGGAAAGACAGAAATCCAAGAATTCCACATAAGAAACGTGTTCTAGACTCTGGAGTCCAGGTAATTTGGTGTTTGAATCAGATGCCGGGTGACAGTAGGGAAGAGAAATGAGTGTGCTACCATGCTGTTGGGGAAAGATGGACATTCTCAACTCCACTACTTATCAGTAGAGGAAACCACAGGATAGGGTTCCTTGACTTCCCTCTTTGCTCTCTGAAGTCCTGCAGTGCCTTCTGGGTCTGCCTGGAGAAAGAGAATGAGCAGGAAGGCACAGTCTTGTGATGCATCTTCCCCCCCACCCACGCCCATGGCGATGGTAGGGAAGAGCATAGGCTTTGGCCCAGGAGGGTTGGCTTCGAGTCCTGGCACTGCCATTCCTAGCTGTGAAGGTATTCCCAGGAAGGTATTTCACCTCTGCCAGCCACGGCTTCCACCTTGCAGGCACGGGCATTACCAGGCCCATTTCTCGGGGTTGCTGGGAAAGTTAGATGAGATAATATAGGCCAAGTCTCTTGAAGAGTTCCTGGCACATTGTAGGGACATGAAGAAAAGAAGACGTATTGTTTCTTTCTTCTCCAGGCCAGCCCAAAGGACGAGCAGGAAACCTGAGCAGCATGAAGGGCAGGGGATGGTAATCAAGAACCGCTGGACTTTCCTTAGGTAGCAAATTACACCCGGTGACCCTCGGAGCCACTTCACCTGGAAAGGCAGGTTTCAGGTTTTCATTTCCTTAGCTGGGGTCAGGCTACCTGGAAGGTGCTGGGTCCCTGCAGAGTAGATGCTGCTGGCACTCTGCCCAGAGGCCTCTTCTGGCTGGGCCACCACCCCTCAGCTGCTGTGACTATTGGCTGCTGACAGCTCACAGCTGTCCCTTGATCCAGAGAACTGCCTCTGGCCACAGAGGAGCTGCCTCCCCTGGGAGGTGCCCACCGTCTCACCCCCCACACCCTAGGCAGCCCACAGACAATGACAGAGGGACATGGGGTTACACAGGGTTGGCCTCCTTTGCCTTTTCCTTCGGTTTCCCCCACTGATGGTAAGTACTAGAGTGGAAAAAAAGGCATCTTTCCCCAACAGCGTGGAGGCACACTCATTTCTCTTCCCTACTGCCACCTGGAGTCTGATTCAAACACCAAACTACCTGGACTCCAGAGTCCAGAACACGTTTCTTATGTGGAATTATCGGATTCCTGTCTTTCCTTTCTGCTGCCTATAATCTTCTGAGGCTCCCAAATGTCCCTGAGTCCCGGCCAAATTTTCAGGTTTGTGGGACAGCCTCATGGTACAGTTTGTGCTCTGGGGTTGGCCGTGGGATCAGGCTGAAGGTTGACTCTAGCTGGGAGCACATCCCTGCTCAGCAGCTCCCCTGCGTAGCCCCGTGTCCCCCACCCTTTCCCTGGAACACTTCCTCTGCAATCTACGTGCACGGAGTCCCAGACTCAGATTCTACAGGCAGGAAACTGAGATCCCTGTTTGAGGCTGATCTCTGCAGCGACTGTAAGGAAGAGACAACCTCAGAAGCAGGGCACTCGCTCAAATTCAGAGACCTTCCTCAAGAGCTGGGAGGATCCTCAATAACCACCGAGTCCAGACTCTTGGCTTTTGTGAGGAACCAGAGCCATTGGTCATTTAGTAAAGACTCGCTGGGTCCCAAGAATGTGCCAGGCTCTCTTTGGGATACTGGAGATACAATGAGGAGTGAAATATATAGTCCCTCTCTGAAAGCTTGTGCATCATACAAAACAGTGCAGATAATGGTAAATGCTTTTGCACAGAACCCCATAAGACTTGGAGGCAAGCAGAAATGACGCAAGTATGAAACTCAAGCTGGCTGCCCGCTGTGCTTTGAGTAATGAAGTCCCTTGTCTCTGATCCAGGAAGCTCCTGTCTTCTGCCAGCATCTGTCAGCAGGCTAATTTGTCAGCTTGCAAATAGGGAGACATCTCAGGCTTGTCACAGTTCTTTACAGTTACTAGCCTCATGTGGCTATTTCCAATTAAAATTAAATTTTAAGTTTAAAATGCAGTTCCTCAGATGCACTCATTAATTAACTAATTAGTGTTCCTAACTAAATTAGCTAATCAATTAAAATAATTAGCTAATTAACTAAAACTGAATGAAATTTAAAGCACAGTTCCTCAGTGTCACCAGCCAAATTTCAAGTGCTTAGTAGCCTCATGCAGTGAGCAGCTACTGAACAGGACAGTACAGATATTGAACATTTCCATCACTGGGAAAGTTCTATCGGAGAATACTCGTTGTGCAGTTGAGGCACAGGGTCTAGGGCCAGACAGACGTGGGTTCCACCCTTGTGTTTCACTTGACGGGAGACTCTGAGTTAGCTATGGAGCCTCTCTAAGGTTCGTCTGTAAAATGAGAATAGGACTTCACAAGCCTCCTATGAGGATCACAGGACACCACTGCAAATGACAGGGCGTGGGGCACCAGGGGGACCGTGAGACTGAGCTCCTGAGTGAGCCGCTTGCAAACACCATGTGAGGAGAGCGGAGCTCAGGCGGAGGGACATGCCAGTGGGAGATCACAGGGTGGAAAGTAGCTGGTGGTATTCAGCCGGTGTGGGACAGGTGTGCTGAGTAAAAGGGATAATTTTACAAGACGAGGTCAGTGAGGGAAGCAGAGCTGATCATGTCCCTCTGGAGGGCAGTGAATGTAACCCAGCAAAAATTAGTGAAGGAGGACCAGGCACCGTGGCTAACGCCTGTAATCCCAGTCCTTTGGGAGGCCAAGGCGGGTGGATCAACTGAGGTCTGGAGTTCGAGACCAGCCTGGCCAAAATGGTGACACCCCATCTCTACTAAAAATACAAAAAATCAGCTGGGCTTGGTGGCACACACCTGTAATCCCAGCTACTCGGGTGGCTGAGGCAGGAGAATTGCTTGAACCCAGAAGGCAGAGGTTGCAGTGAGCCAAGATCACACCGTTGCACTCCAGCCTGGGCAACAAGAGTGAAACTCTGTCTCAAAAAAAAAAAAAAAAAAAAAAAAAATAGCAATGGAGAATGGCTCTTCACACTTCTCTCTGGAAACTTCCCCTGGTTTCCCGCTGTCCCTACTGCATCACACACCTGTTTTCAGGGGACTTCCCAGGTTAAGCCTTTCAAAAAATAGATTTCAACAACTGAAGATGAATCCTGGGGAATAAGCCAATTAGTGGCCTTTTGAACACCAGCTCCACTTCCCAAAGTGCTTCTCTGGGCACAATGTGCAGGCAACTATCAGATACGAGGCCAATAAATATACCATCGCCCCTTCACCTCACATCATGTGAAACACAGGCTACTGGAAGCTCGGTGAATACCTGCTGCACATCGTTAGAGAGGAACTGAGGCAGAGTGAGCTTTCAGAGATAGTCTGCACCTATCTGAAGAGAGCGGGCCCACTATGTACATGCCGGGCAATTCTAAACCAGTGCTAAAGCATTTGGACCCTCAGACTTCTCCTCTGTAAAATGGGAATGCAAGTAAAAATGAGAGTGGATTGAAAATTTCAGTTTAAAATGCAGTTTTTCAATTGCATTAATTAACTAATTAGTGCCACTAATTAATTAGCTAATTAATTAAAATAATTAGCTAATAATTAAAATGGAATAAAATTTAAAGCACCGTTCCTCAGTTGCACCAGCCCAATTTCAAGTGGATTTACAAACTCCATGCACTCTGAGCAGTGTCTGGTTTTCTCATCATTACTGACAGTGTCATGTTGCCTGGACCCAGTGGTCCTCCTGTACCCCATGGTGGCCACCATAAGCTGAGAACAGCAGAGACTCGGAGCAAACTCCATCACAGGGGAAGGACAGGGAATGAAGCAGGTGACTGCGGCGGCCAATCTTTGGCTCTTTTTTCCTAAGTCCTCACACTGTATGATTCACGCAAATAACCAGTGACCTTTTCAAATAGGATTTTAAATGATAAACAGAAGTGCTTGTAGCCATAGCAGATAGAGGGCAAAGAAATGAAAACCTCGTCATTTTCCTTCTTTAAATCTCCAGCATTATTATCTAGCGCCTGAATTAAATCCTTGCGATACACTTGCACATTTTGGCAGTAAATACTCATCTTAGGGGTTTTAAAAGATCAACAAACACATTTTAAAAATTCTTGTCCAGCCAGAGCTTGCTAAGGACAGAAAAGCAAGGTTATCTGGGCTTGGGGGCTTTAATTAACAGTGCTTATGGGGAGGTAGATAGGCATTAAATCTGCGGTTCTTGCAAAAGTAGCAAAAGTTAGTGTAATGGAATTGTTCCAGCACATCTAATAACAGAAGGGTGGTTGTATTTATTGAACACCTAGTATGTGACTGGCCCTTGGCCTACAATGGCTAACATTTCCCAGCTATGTAGATGTGCACTGTTTCAGACACTTGATGTGGATTAAGCCATTCAATCTTCCAAACAATCTATTAGTAGGTGACTTATCATCTCTCCATATTTACACAAGCACAAAGAGGTGAAGTCACTTGTTCCAGGGCACACAGCTAGTAGGCAGCAAAGTCAGTCACCCAAACCTAGGTCACCAGGCTCCGGAGTGATGCCAATGTGCCACACCAACAGATACTACCTAAGTTGTCTCACTGCACCTTCACTAGAGACCTTTCGAGTCACATACTATTAGTCAGGGTTCTCTAGAGGGACAGGACTAATAGGATAGATGTATATATAAAGGGGAGTTTATTAAGGAGAAGGCCAGGCACGGTGGCTCATGCCTGTAATCCCAGCACTTTGGGAGGCTGAGGAGGGCAGATCATGAGGTCAAGAGATTGAGATCATTCTGGCCAACGTGGTGAAACCCCATCTCTACTAAAAATACAAAAAATTCGCTGGGCATGGTGGTATGCACCTGTAGTCCCAGCTATTTGGTAGGCTGAGGCAGGAGGATCGCTTGAACCCGGGAGGCAGAGGTTGCAGTGAGCTGAGAATGAGCCACTGCACTACAGCCTGGCAACAGAGCGAGACTCTGTCTCAAAACAAAACAAAACAAAAATATTAAGAAGAATTGACTCACACCATCACAAGGTAAAGTCCCATGATAGGCCGTCTGCAAGTTGAAAACCAAGGAAACCAGTGGTGGATCAGTATGAGACCCAGAACTTCAAAAGGATGGAAGCCAACAGCACAGCCTTCAGTCTGTGGCCAAAGGCCCAAGAGCCCCTGGCAAACCACTGGTGTAAGTCCAAGAGTCCAAAAGCTGAAGAACTTGGAGTCCGATGTTCGAGGGCAGGAAGCATCCAGCACAGGAGAAAGATGGAGGCCGGAAGACTCAGCCAGTCTACCAGTCTAGTCCTTCCACGTTCCTCTGCCTGCTTTTATCCTAGCCATGCTGGCAGCTGATTAGATAGTGCCCATTCAGATTGAGGGTGGGTCTGCCTCTCCCAGTCCACTGACTCAAAGGTTAATCTCCTTTGGTAACACTCTCAAAGACACCCAAGAACAATACCTTTTATCATTCAATCAAACGAGTTGACAGTCAATATTAAGCATCACACATACCATCATCTCGGAGGCCATTGAAAGGTGAAGGGCCTGTCCCAGGTCCTATGGCCAGCTGTGAGTCTGTGAGTCCGCACAGGGTTGGTCCAGGCCCGAGCCTGTTTCTCCAGTACGTCATGAGACCAACCAAACTGAGGGTCGGGAGGAGACGGGGAGAACACCCATCTGACCCTCTCACACTCAGAAAACCCTTTGCAAAACCAGCTGCGTTTTTTAGTTTATCATTCAAAGTTATAGGATAGGAAAGTTATATCTTGAATACAGCACTGGGTTTAAGAACATCTTTGAAACAACATTAAAAGAAAAGGGTAGAGGAGCGAAGTGTAAAATTCACATGTGATTCCTTAAGATCAAACCTGACAATCCAGTCTCTGGGAGGGTCCAGATTAGAGGGGAGGAAGGGGCCTGATGGCTTCCATAGAAGGAAGCTGGAGGGTCTCACTTGGGGTCTCACTGGGACTGACGAAGACCAGGTGGTTGGCTGAACATGTCTCTCAAGACACAATGGGCCCAGTGTCCTCAGAGAACACAGTCATCGATGTCAGTGGAAAGAATAAAGATCAGAGGAGAGGCACAGGATGAGGGGACACCCCTCTGGAGTGCTACCCCCACCCCAGCCCTGCTGAAGAGCTCCCCCAGACCCAGATGCCTCGGCCTTCACTCGTGACTTTGCCCCTGTCTGCAGCAGTGCCCACTCTTGCCTCTTCTCCTGAGAACTAAAGACCTACCGAGATCCAAGGAGATGCCAGTATATCTTCTGTGAGCACTCATCACTGCTGGGGCATTACACTTACACCACTTTTGAGGACTTTTCCTCTTCTCTAGTTTTTTGTTTTTCTTTCATTTAATTTTGGAGTAGGGAAGGCCTCCCATATTTATATAGAAGAAAAGACTGAACACATAAGAAATGTGAACGTCTGTGTACACAGTGTCCACGGCTACTTTCGTGCTCCAATGGTACAAACAGATGGTACTGAGATGGCACGGCTCTCAAAGCCTAAAATATTTATTATCTGATTCTTTCTAGAAAAAGGTTTTGGCTGGGCGTAATGGCTCACACCTGTAATCCCAGTACTTTGGGAGGCTGAGGCGGGCGGATCACAAGGTCAGGAGTTCAAGACCAGTCTAGCCAACATGGTGAAACCCCATCTCTACTAAAAATACAAAAATAAAAATAGCCAGGCGTGGTGACTTGCGCCTATAATCCCAGCTACTCGGGGGGCTGAGGGAGGAGAATTGCTTGAACCCAGGAGGTGGAGGTTGCAGTGAGCTGAGATTACGCCATTGCACTCCAGCCTGGGTAACAGAGCAAGACTCTGTCTCGAAAAAAAAAATAAAAAAGAAAAGAAAAAATGTTGATCCCTGTGCTAAGAGACTAAATGCCCTGAATGACAGTGCAAACTAAATGGCAAACCAGGAAGCGTATTTTCAGCCCATGTCGGGCACCTGGCTAATATCCATAATAAACACAAAGAGCTCTTGCAAAAACGATCATCACAAATGCACACAACACAAATTTTTTAAAATAGTAGATAAAAGGCAAATCAATATTGAAGAAATGCACACAACCAATAGGCTACGAAGAGTAGTTCTACTTCACTAATAATCAAAGTGACACAGACAACAAAGGTATGTCCTTTCTTACTCATGGGGATCTAAGATTAACACCAATGACCCACCCCTAGTTCATTCTTCATAGGACCATTTCCCACCCAGTACAGCAAGCTCCCTGGCCACAGGCAGTGGGTACTATTCATTTTGGCTTTAGGATCACTGCAGGAGCTCAGAATGGACCAGTGTCACAGCTATTTGCTCCCCGTCATATCTCCAGCAAGGAGCCTGGGGTGAGGGCTCCTTCCATGCCATGGAAGAGAATGGAACAGGCAGGAATCAAGAGGGTGAGGGTGGGTTGGGGTTGCCCTGCTCCCAAAGGATCCTGTGCTCCCATCTTACAGCCGCCAGTCCTTTCCTGGGGAGCACCTCTCCTCCACCGCATGCTCTCCTAGTGGGATGGTAAATGCACAGGCTGCCTTCCCACGACAGAAGCAAGGGCTCCCTAGAAGCTCCTCGTACTCCTGCATTCTCAGGCAATGAGATTCCATCCTGGGCCTTGACTTCTGAGCAAATGAGCAAGGCTACAAGGAAGGAGGTGTCCTGCAATCCTGGGGCACTAGGTGGGGAGGGTCAGGGTTCAGACATCACATGGGTCTGCCTGCTAAGACCCTCGAGATCTCCTGGGTTCCTGGTTTTTCCCATCCAGGGTTCTAGGCCTTCAATTCTTGTGGGGGCACTCACAGCTTCCAAGGCAGGAGGGAAGCAACACCGCACATTGCCATGTGCCGTCCTCCGATGGCCCCCCGCTCCCCTAGCAGATGCCAAGCCCTCTGGGAAGTCCATCTCCCTCTTGCTGCCCAGACAAACCCTACTCATATTTCACAGCCCAGATGACCTGCCCCTCCCTTCTTGATGATGTCTTTGGGGTGATCCAACTCCCCCACCCTCTGCCAGCTTCTTCATTTTCTGGACCTCTCTGCTCTCCCATCATGGTCCTGGCCTTAGTGGAAAGGCCTGCCTCCGAGGACAAGGTCCTCACTGCCATCTTGCAAGAGAGCTCGCTCCCATGCCACGCCAGGCAGCCAGGCCTCCTGGGCCCACACCCTGCTCCTGGCAAGACTTCAGCCCCCTTCTGCTTTGTCCTCCTGCTTTCTCCCTTACTCTGTTTCAGTCATGTCAGCTCCTGATATAGTCTGGATATTTGTCCCCTCCAAATCTCACCTTAAAATGTGATCCCCAGTGTTGGAAGTGGGGCCCTGTGGGAGGCATCTGGGTCATGGGGAGCAAATCCCTCATGAACGGCTTGATGCTGTCCTCCGGGTAATGAGTGAGTGCTCACTCTACTAGTTCTCAAGGGTTCTCATTGTTTAAAAGAGCCCCTACGAATGAGGTTTTGACCCAGTAGGCTCTGGCCACCTCCCCTTTTCCATAAAGTTTTTTCTAGAAGCCATGACATTTCTCCTCTTTGATGGAGAAATCTTCTTACTATTACCCTTACCATGAGTTTTCCAGACAAGCAACCTAAAATTAATAATTAGCACAGCTCTCATACTAATTATTATTTTAATCCTAGGCCTAGCCTATGAGTGAGCCCAAAAGAGGTTAGAATGAATTGGTACTTAGTTAAACCAAAACAAATGATTTCAACTCAGTAGACTGTGATAAATCATAATTACCAAATGCCCTCTATTTATATAAATATTATGTTAGCTTTTATTATGTCTATTTTTTTGGTAGGAGGGGACGGTGTCTTGCTCTGTCACCCAGGCTGGATTGCAGTGCAGTGGTGCAATCTCGGCTTACTGCAACCTCCACCTCCAGCCTCCCAGGTTTAAGTGATTCTCTTGCCTCAGCCTCCCAAGTAGCTGGGACTACAGGTGCCTATCACCATGCCTGGCTAATTTTTGTACTTTTAATAGAGACGGAGTTTCTACTAAACCCACCAGGCTGGTCTTGAACTCCTGACCTCAGGTGATCCGCCCACCTCGGCCTCCCAAAGTGCTGGGATTATAGGCATGAGCCATTGCACTGGTCCTTATTATGCCTTTAATGGGGGTAAGTCTACTGATCCTCCCTGCTATGCCTAGAAGGTATAATTTTATCAATATTTATTATGAGCACTCTCCCCTCTCTCTTGTTCCCTCTCCCTCCATGGGGCATGCCAGCTCCCCTTCTTCTTCTGCCACAACTTTAAGCTTCCTGAGGTCCTCACAAAAAGCAGATGCCAGTACTATGCTTTTTGTATAGCCTGCAGAATTGTGAGCCAAATAAACTTCATTTCTTTATAAATTACTCACCCTCATGCATTCCTTTACAGCAATGCAGAGAACAGACTAATACACTCCCCATCCATTCTTGGGGAATCAAGCTCATTCCTGCCCCGGGGCCTTTGCACTTGCTGAATTTTCTGGCTCCCTCCTATCATTCCTGTCCCAGCTCAAATGTCATCCTTCAAGGAGGAGGAATATAAGGCCAAAACCAGTTTACATTTCTCTAGCTGTTTTCTTGGCAATTTAGATCCATCCATTCAACCAGAGTCTCAAAATAGCTCTGTGAGGCTGGCAGGGCAGCAATTATAAAAGTGGCCAGCCCAATGTCACAGCTAAAACACTGCAAGCTGGAACTGCTTACAACCCTCATAACTCTAAGCCCAGGTTCGTTTCCTAAGTCATGTGCCCGATCACAAAGAAGAATCAACATCCCTCACTGATTATGAGATTTGATAGGCAGGCTCTCTAAGAACACCAGGTCAAGGGCAAAAGGAATGTCGTCAAATCAGACTCCAGGCATCCAGCTGGAGGGACCCTCCCGAAAGAGATAGAGTTGATCTCTGTACCTTCAGAGTGAACATATTAGTTCAGCAAATACACAAACCACTTTCTCTGAGCAAAAGTGACACCTTGGCAGCTTCCTGCCCACTGGCATGAGAGCTGTTTTCCTGCTGGTTGGCAGCAGGCTAGAATTTGCCCTGTGCCAAGTTCCTGGTTAGGACTTTATTGAAACCATTACGGGGACGTTTTCAGTAACACAGTGGCTGGACAGTCCCATGGATGAGGGCCAGCAAGCCCCAGTCCTTCTCTGGATTCTGCTGTTCCAAGCTATGTGACCTTGAGCAAGTCCCTGTCCCTTTACTCCTCTAAGCTTTAGTCCCTGCCTTGAATAAAGGTGCTGGGGAAGAGCCCACCAAACTGGTGGATAACTCACCCAGTCTTGCACTGTTTTATTTTTTTATTTTATTATTTTTTTTGAGACAGAGTCTCACTCTCTCACCCAGGCTGGAGTGCAGTGGTGCAATCTCAGTTCACTGCAACCTCTGCCTCCCGGGTTCAAGCGATTCTCCTGCCTCAGCCTCCCAAGTAGCTGGGACTACAGGCGTGTGCCAACCCACTGGGCTAATTTTGTATTTTTAGTAAAGACAGGGTTTCACCATATTGGTCAGGCTAGTCTTGAACTCCTGACCTCAAGTGATCTGCCTGCTTTGGCCTTCCCAAGTGCTGGGATTACAGGCATGAGCCAACGCGCCCGGCCCAGACTTGGGCACTTTGTGTCCATCATGGTCACTAACTCCCTGGGGACTTCTGGAAAGTCCTTAACTGCTGAGCCTCAGTTTCCCAACCTGTCAAATACTGGGCTAAATCAGAGGTATGAAAACAATTGCCCCACAGGCATGTTTTGTCTGCACTGTAGAGCACGACAAAACTTTGAATTAGGTGCAAAAATAATCAGAAAGTTTTACATAAAAATCTAGAGTTCTGGCTACCTTTGAAAAAGGTGGGGAAGATCCAGGAACCCTGAGCTCACATTATCCATAGGACAATCTCACAGAGCTGAGTGGCAGCCATCTCCTTTGGTTGGCACCTAGTCAGTTTTACAATTCACTGCAGACCCCACTACTCTCTACTGTCTTGCCCAGATGTTTCAACCCATTTGTGTTACCCACGTGGCCCCTGGGGATATATGAAACTGACTCCTGGGCTGAGTGTTCCAACAGTCACCTCTGCTCCTACTGTCCATGACTTGTCTGATATTCACATGCCAACAGATGCTGCCTGCCATCCCCTGGGGCAGTCAGTGGAGGGCTGACCAGCTTGAGGGTGGGTCCTGCAGGGCTGCCTTCCACTGCACTGCTAAGGGAGAGGCCCTGCCTCTGCCAGGATTCCAATCCCCCAGTCAGAACAAAGATGACAGCCTCCAAAATGCACCAATCAGCCACCAGCCGTGTGAAGCTCTCTGCTGCAGCTGCAGCCTCCTGTAATTACCTGCCCCGTGTAATAAAGTCCCCATTTAGAAATCTTAGAAAGCATCCTGCAAGGAGAACTTTTTCCTTGATAATTTCCTGATCAGAGAATTTCAGGGTTGGAAAAGACTTTTAAAAGGGCATCTAGAGCAACCCTTCATTTGATGCTTAAATCTTATCCAGCGAGACTGACACATACCAATTGGTCAAGGACTTCAGGTTTGCCCAGCACTGCTGGAAGCTGGGAATACAAAAATGCAGCAAACACAGCCCCACCCAGGAGGGCTTCCTAGGCTTGGAGGCTGGTCAGGTAAACATAGTGACAAACAAGGACTGCAAGGACTCTAAAACCCAAAAGCTACCATTTGCTCAGCCGTACTATGCGCCAAACACTTTGAATAAATTATCCCACCTAATTCTCAAGAAAAATCTTCTAGGAGGTGCTATTTTTAATCTCCAGCTTGCAAGTAAGGATCTGAGGCTCAGAGAGATTAAGGCCCTTGGTTAAGGCCACAGAGCCTGTAGGTGCTGGAGCAGACTCTGATCCCAGCAATGCAAGGCTCTGGAGGAGAATCTGTAAACACGACCTCAGCCTGCTATTTGACAAGGGCAGCCCGTGGAGGGAAGAGAGGAGGCCTGAGATTAGAGCCCCTCGGAGGTGCAAACGTCTGTCCATGTTAAATTCTGAAGGGTAAGCAGAAGAGACATGGAGGTCAGGGTAGGGTAGGGAAAGGGAGGACAGAGGGGCCTGGTGAGGGCAGGCAGGGCAGGCATGAAGGTCTAGGGCCTCATTAGCAATCAGAAATGCAAATAAAAACAGAATAAGACATCCTTGACACCTACTAGCCTGGCAAAAATTAGAAGACACTGTGATGCCAAGAAGGCACAGTGACGCCAAGTGTTAGCAGGCATGTGCAGACACTCATGCCTCATGCCCTGTCAGTGAAAGTGTGGACTCATTAGCCACACTAGCTAATGGAGGTACAGGGGCAAGGACGTACCTGGAGGTACAGGGGCAAGTTACACACAGGCACACCCTAGGCCCCAGCAATTCCATTCCTGGGTAAATACTAGAGCTGTGCAAGCTATTGAGCAAATTCCAGAATGTTCTTATGTATGTTAAAGAAAGATAAATTATGGCTCACAAAGAATTTAAAATAGCATGGGGGAAATGCTTTATTATAATGTCAAGCTGGCATGAGTCAGGAAATAAATGGGATGACAGTAGTCACCTTATCCATAACAGAATTACCTGGGAGGTGTCCGAGAGATACATGCCAGGCACACATTAAGAACTCAGTAAAGGAGGCCGGGCTCGGGAGCGCACGCCTGTAATCCCAGCACTTTGGGAGGCTGAGGTGGGTGGATCACTTGAAGTCAGGAGTTTGAGACCAACCTGGCCAACATAGTGAAACCCCATGTCTACTAAAAAAAAAATACAAACATTAGCGGGGCATGATAGCACTTGTCTGTAATCCTAGCTACTTGGGAGGCTGAGGCATAAGAATTGCTTGAACCTGGGAGGCAGAAGCTGCAATGAGCTGAGATTGCACCACTGCGCTCCAGCCTGAGTGAAAGAGTGAGACTCTGTCTCAAAAACAAAACAAAATAAACAAAAAGAACCCAGTAAAGGAATGCGGGCAAGGATTCTTACTTACAAGCATCATATTTTGGGACCTCTGAACAGGTCTTTACAATCTTCCCCACTCATCATTCTTTCAGCCCACGCATATTTACTGAGCAGCTGCAATGGGCCAGGTAATGTTTGTGGGGGCTAAGTCTACAGCAGGGAACAAAACAGATGAAGGGAGCTGAAATTCTAGGGGAGGCAGAGACTATGCAAAGAAATGAGTGTGTAGAGGTCAGCTCATAGGGAGGAACATAGAGAGGCTGGAGCTGGGGACAGCTCGCAGCGGGGTGTGGTGTGCACAACACCTGCCCACATGCTGCTTGGTATATATTCCGTGGTGAATTCCATCTTGCTGGAGGCAGCCCCCTCTTCTGGCACCACAGAAGTTTCTGCATCTTGACACTTCTGCCTTCAAAATGCTCCTAGTTGTTCCACTTTCAAGTGAAACAATTTAGATCATCAGGACTCCTAGAGCTTCTCATAAGTCACTATGAAAAGCTGTTGGGTATGGGCCCACCTAGGACCTTTCCTGAGCCAGGAGCTCATGGGTTTGGACCCCTGTTCAGCAGAAACATGAACCCCCTGCAGGGAAGCAGGGTCTCTGGCAGCCCACCCCACCATAGCCTCCAGTCTAGAACAAAAGGACATTTGCTTGAGGTATCAAAAGCCTCAAAAAGTGCTCTTTGCTTCTACTGCATACGTAATTCCCCTTTTTGGAGTCTATTCCAGGAAATGGCTCAATGTGCAGTTTTGTGCCCAAAGATGTTTATCATGTTATTTTTTGTGGGTTTTTTTTTTTTTTTTTTTTTGACAGAGTCTCACTTTGTCGTCTAGGCTAAAGTGCTATGGTGCGATTCCAGCTCACTGCAACCTCTGCCGCCCAGGTTCAGGCAATTCTTGTGCCTCAGCCTCCTGAGTAGCTGGGATTACAGGTGTGCACCACCACACCCAGCTAATTTTTGTTTTTGTGGGTTTTTTTTTTTTTTTGAGACAGTCTTGCTCTGTTGCCCAGGCTAGAGTGCAGTGGTGCAATCTTGGCTCACTGCAACCTCCGCTTCCCGGGTTCAAGCAATTCTCCTGCCTCAGCCTCCCAAGTAGCTGGGATTACAGGTGTGTGCCACCACACCCAGCTAATTTTTGGTGTTTTTTTGAGACGGAGTCTTGCTCTATTGCCCAGGCTAGAGTGCAGTGGCATGATCTCGGCTCACTGTAACCTCCACCTCTTGGGTTCAAGCAATTCTCCTGCCTCAGCCTCCTGAGTAGCTGGGATTACAGGCGCCTACCACTGTGCCCAGCTAATTTTTGTATTTTTATTAGAGACGGGGTTTCATTATCTTGGCCAGGCTCATCTCGAACTCCTGACCTCATGATCCACCCACCTCGGCCTCCCAAAGTGCTGGAATTACAGGTGTGAACCACCGCCCCCGGTCCTATCATGTTATTTTTAATAGCAAAATGTAGAGAGCTCCTCCTGCATGCTCCACATTAAGGAAATTATTAATTAAATCATGATATGTTAAAATATCTGTTACAGGACAGAAGTTTTCAATCATTAATAATGCTCATGAAGAATTTTAAATAACACGGAGGAATATCTACTACACTGTTAAATTGGAAACGAAAAGAGAAAAGCATTTCAGAATCATAATTCCAATTTTAGTATATGTTAACCTAGAGGAACCAAAATGCCATGAAAGAAAACAGTATGAACTACTAAGATAGGTACTTTCTGGGAGAGTGGTTTCTGTAGGATTTTCTGTTTCTGTTTTGAGCTTTTATACTTTTCTCTGTTTTCAGGATTTGTTTCAGTGCTCATGGGTTACTTTTCTGAATGAAACTTCCAAACTTCCAAACAAAACAAAACAAAAACTTTAAAAATGGTGGTGCCTTTATAATCTTCTCCAGCAGCCCAACTCTGGGCAGAAAGCCTCCCAGAAGTCTTTGACGTGAGCACTCCCAAGAGCTACATAGAATGAGGAAGCCATCTAAGATTTAAAATTCTATTTCTAGAAGCTTATACCCAAAGCAGAGAAAAAGTAGGAAGCAATATAGAAAGCTAGCAGGAAGGAAAGTTCAGAGGATATGGAAAAACGCAGACCCAGCAACATTTTTTAAAAATCTAAAAAAAAATGCAAATGGCTTCCCTGGAATGGTGGCTCAGGACACTGCCCCTAGATGCTGAGGCTCTCCAGGCACAGAGGGTTCCCTGCTTTAATTCAAAGCCCCATCACAGGCACAGCGTGGTTTGATCTCTACCCCTCTGGAAATGTGTTGCAATTCCAAGTCATAGCTGAGGGTCTGAGGCTCAGAGAGGTCAACTGACTTGCCTGAGGCCACACAGCCTGTGTGGGGCAGAGCAGTAAGTGGGACCTTAAGCCTTCTGATCTGACTCTCAGAGTACTTTACCCTGTACCCCAGCTGGTCCAGGGTGCTGAGGTGCTGGCACAGAAAAGCCTACGTTCATATCCAGCAGAGTCACCTGGTGGCTGCAGGGTCTTGCTAGTTAACCCCTGAGAGCCTGGGTTTCAACCAAAAACTGAAGACAAACATAACACTGGCCTAAAGGGCACAGTGTTAAGCACGTGGCACTCCACAAGCACACACTAAATGGACACACTAATTACTGTCGTTATTTTGCCACCACTATCCT
Organism: Pan troglodytes; assembly: GCF_028858775.2. Classification (NCBI taxonomy): domain Eukaryota; kingdom Metazoa; phylum Chordata; class Mammalia; order Primates; family Hominidae; genus Pan; species Pan troglodytes. The sequence goes on from NC_072405.2 coordinate 143,788,591, forward strand.
CCCTGGAGTATAATCCTTCTCTGGCCTCCTGGTGTGCCCCCAACACCCTCACCAGGCAAGGGAAGGGGCTCATCTCACTGTCTCTGTCCCCAGAGCCTAGGACAGAGAAGGTGCTGAGAAAATGAGCACTGTGGGGAAGAGACAGGGATGAAATCTCTCAAGAAGAGACAGCCTTGCTGGGGGAGACATTCAGCACGGTGTTTCTAAACTTCATGGAGTTTCTGGACAACTGTGCTCAATTCACTTCTAATTTCAAACAGATGGGGCTGCGCTCTGTCACTCCCACCTGGCCCAGGGCCCTGGCGAGCAGCAAGGGGCCTCTCCCTTCTGCTCTGCTGAGAGGGGAGTTGCATGGCTTCTGGGAGCAGGGGAAGTGGGTCCTAACTCTTCTGTGGGCGGCTGCTAATCTCCCAAACACCACAGAGCACATGGGAGACTGGAGGTCCAGGTCTCGATTCACAGACACTGCCACACCCCCATGCACACCTCTGTCCTAGCACAAGTCACAAAGGTGTGCAGCTGTTGCTTTCTCCACCCTTAGAAGCAGTACAGAGATTCCACAGCCAAACCACTTGAGCCTCAATCTGGCTCTGCCCACTTTGCTGGGCACCCTCAGGCAAGTAACTCAACCTCTCTGTGCCTTCATTTCCTCCTCTGTAAAGTGAAGATGGTGATGCTTAAAGTGGCAGCTACTTCAAAGGGGCACTGGAAGGATGCATCAGGAGTTCCCGCAGAGCATTTAGAAGGGTCTTATTGCAGATGGAATGGCCACTTGTCCTGCTCTGTGACAAAGCAAAGTCAACTCTCATGGGACTCTCAGGACCTCCCTGGAGGCCTGCAAGAGGTCAGCACCATTCCTAGGTACCAGATTTATGACCAATTGAGAAATGTCTGTTGAGCTTCTTGCTGGAGAACAAGTACAAACGGACTGGCAGAAGGCTGGGTACGGGAGCCACAAGGGTCTCTATCCCTCGTCCTCGTCTCTCGAAGTGGGAGTGTATTTTTTCACCCTCTGGATGTTGTGACACGCTTTAGCCAATGGAATGTGGGAAGAAGTGTCAAGATGCCAGTTCAGAACCATAATCATAAGAGCTTTGTGTCCTTCGGGGAGCTTCTGACCTCCATTATGAGAAAAACATGCTTCAGGCAGCCTGTGACCCTCCAGTCAGGGCCAACTCAACTCAAAGACTAAGCCAGAACCACCACATGTGACCCACAGACCTATGAAATCTAAATGAATGCTCTTATATCATTTCATGGTTTTGTTACACAGCAAAAACTGACTTATACACTCTCTCTGCTCAATTGCTCCTATACCTTGACTCTCGCTGGCCCTCTCAGCTCAAGCAAAGCCTGGAACAATAATTAAAAAACCTACCTCTTAAGCTTTTAATGAAGACTGAATGAGCTATTATTACCCCAATTTTTCAGATGAAAATGTGAAACACAAAGGAGTTAAGAACTTGTGCAAGGTCTCCCAGCTAGAAAGTGGTAGAGCCAGGACACAAACCCAGGCATTGTCCCCTAGAGACAGAGCTCTCAACAACCAGGCAACACTACAGCCCCAGGTGAGACCAGCATTTTGCAGGTGAGCAGATCCTGATGTCACAGGATCCTTGGGTGTCACTTTGCCAGCCAGACACCACTGTGGCCAGCAGCACCTTCTACCTGAGTATTGCTCATGCCTGCTGGGCTCATGTCACCCACTTGGCCCAATAGGTTGTGCTCAGCTTATGCTACCAGCCTAGATCACACACCTGCTAAGGGCAAGCCAGGCGTGAAGCAGCAAGGGGTGTGTGGGTGAGCTAGCGCAGGGTCCAGCCACTGTGCACAGCCAGGTACGCTGGTTGCTGCAACAGGATGGACAGCTCCGGGCACTGGCACAGGTGCCAGCTCCCTGTGAGGCTGTGGCTGGACCAGACGTACCACACATGGCTTCTGCTGCAGGCACTCATTTCTGGACCCATGTCTGGATGAAGAAGCAAGACAGCTGCCACATTCCTAAGTAACACATCTAGAAATGTTCTAGGAGAACATCGTGGCACCCGGAAGCTTGGAGACACCAGGAACTGTGCAGTCCCAAAGAAGGTGTCACAGCCCTGGCTTGGGGAGCCCCTAGATCTGGGCTTCCCAACGGGCCACAGCTCTTCTCTCCTTCTTGTCACCTGCAACATGGTGAATGGAGGGAGGAGGGCGTGTTTCAGCCCTGTTTGTGTTACAGCTCTTTCAGTCCCACCATTCGGCGGGTCCTGAGTTCTTGTCCCATGTCCAGGAAGAATGAGGTATGCAGACAACTGGAGGGTGAGCAAGGCAGAGAGGAGCCTCACTGAGTGACAGGACAGCTTTCAGGAGACCTGCAGTGGGTAGCTCGTTTCCACAGGCAGGTTGTCCCAGTGAATGTCAAGCTTTCAGCAGAGAAGACACATGGTGGGTAGCTCCTTTCTGCAGTTAGGTCATCCCAAAGAGTCAAGGAGACCCAGAGTGAGTAGCTCCTTCCTGCAGCTGGTAGTCCTGACACCTGCATGTCTGGCTGAGTCCAGGGTTTTTATGGGCTCAGAAGGGAGGAAGTGTGTGCTGATTGGTCCATGGATGGCCACAGATGGGCTTGGATAAAGCACCATTAAGTTCTTCCTCTAGGCCATGGACTCCCCCTGGAACTGGCAGCCTGGCCCCCAGGCTTCAGGCTGTCCCTGGGTTGAAGGTGGTGTTTCACCTGGGACCTGCCCCTTTCCGCCCAGGAGCCTGTCTGCCTCCTGCTACCATCAACATGGCATCCACAGCACCCAGGCTGTGCGTGCTGAGGGACGCCTGCAGGCCTGCACTGAGCTGCCCTCAGTCCCCTCTTGGCTTCCCTCCTGTGCCTGTCGGTGACCAAAGTCTGGAGGCGGCCAAGATGACAGGGGTCTGGCATGTCAGCACCACCCAGAGTACATACACACCCAGCTGGGTTGCGACAGCACCCAGGCTCAGTTTCAACTTTGCTCCAAAAATCAGAGTGGACACTGGGAGTGGTGAGATGCCAGGGAGCGGGAGCAGGCAATTACAAGCCTGCATGACAGGGGGGCTTCCTGGGCCCCCAAGAGCAGAGGGATGCCTGGGTCCAGAGCTGTGGCTAGGTAGCTGCAGCTGTGCCTGGGAGCTCAGGGCTCCTGCCCTGCCAACTTGATAGAAGGCAGGGTTCCCACCTGTTCCTGGTCCCTGCCAGCTCTGTGGAGCAGGCAGCCCCAGCTACGCCTCCCCTGCTGCAGCTGGCATCCCCATAGCAGCTGCTCCAGATAGGCCACTGCTGCCATCACTGACAATTCTTTCAGCTCACAAAGGTAGCCATGAATTAGGAAAGTTGGGTCAGGCTCCAAGCAGCCTGCATTCAGGCAAGCTCAAGAGCTGAGGATGCCCACCTTTGCAAACATGGCAACTCTACCCATCCCTGTGTCTCCTAGACACTAGAGCCCCCACCCTCTGCTATTATTCTACCATACTCATTCCCCAGCCAGAGTCTGGGACCTGGGCTCCTGCAGATAATTCTACATCAAAAACAGGGGAAGTAGAAAAGTTCATGAAGGCTCCTAAGTCTCTCCAAACACCCAGGGCCACAAAATCCATGTAGAGGCCTCATGAAGGGTTTTGTCTAATCAAATAGTTTGCTCCAACCAGCCAGCATCTTTCTTGTGATCTAGATGTCTGTCTCCATAGAAAAGGACATCTATTGAGGGTCAGGGACCTAATGGCTTGTGGGTTCCTGAGATACAATTATGTGTCACGGAGAAACAAAGAAAATTTTGAGACTTTTAGGCAACAGAGAAACCACTGCAAAACCCTGTAATTACAGGGCAAGAAGAAAAAAGTGAGCTGCCACAGTGCCTGGGGTAGAAATAGCCCGACGTTGCTTCCTGGATGGACCTAGAATGTTGCACAAGGTGACGTCAGAGTGGTTGCTTAGAAGAGAGGTCATTGGATGCAGTTTTCCAGCTGAGTACGGTGGGTGGGGTGCACTGTTGTTCCTGGGGCAGAGTGGGCGAGGGAGCTGTGGGGAGAGATGAGGAAGCAGGACAGGAAACCACATTTGCTGAAGGCCAAGGGCTGTGACAGGCAGACACTGAGATATATCGCTGCACTCAGTTCTCAGAACAACTCAGCCAAGTCAGGCCTTGTACCCCTAGTCACTAGACAAGAAAACAGAGGGTCAGAGAGGTGAGGAGACTTGCCCAAGCTCACCTGATCCCTGATCTGACTGATTCCAGGCCCAGGGCACCCATCCATGCTAACTAAGGTGCAAGTTCATACTGAAAAAAAAAAAAAAATTAGCTGGGTGTGTTACCACACACCTGTAGTAGCAGCTACTCGGGAGGCTGAAGCAGAAGAATTGCTTGAACCCGGGAGGCGGAGGTTGCAGTGAGCCGAGATCACACCACTGCACTCCAGCCTGGTGACAGAGCAAGACTCTGTCTCAAATAAAAGAAAAAAAAAAATTACCCAGAAATGACGCACTTGGAGAAACCTATTTAGTTTCACTCCCAGGGCCCCCAGAGACCACACCAAGCCCCTTGCCCTCATTTTGTGCCTGCAGGGAAGGAGCAGGACCTAGCCTAGATTGCTAAGCTCAGTACCTACAGAATTTCCATTCACTTGCTCATTGATTTATTCACATATCCTGCATGCCTGTCCTGTGTCAGGCACTGTGCTAGGCATTGAGGGCACAATCCCGACTGCAGGACAGTCTGTGCCCTGGAAGAGTCTCTGTCCAGTGATGGGAACACTAGTAATTAGCAATTAACAAGTACATTGAGCTATACAAGCTGTTTCCCTCTACAGCCTACACTGAGTCAAGACCAGGTGTCATCGAATGACAGCCCACGGGCCAAACCTGGCCTTCCCACCTATTTTTGTAAATGAAGTTTTGTGGAACACAAATACATTCATTCATTGATGTTTTGTCTATGGCTGCTTTGTGCTACAACAGCAAATGTGAATAGTCATGAGAGATATGATTTGGCCCACAAAACCTAAAATAGTTACTGCCTGGCCCTTTACAGAAAACATTTGCTGCCCCTGGAGCTAGGGTATTAGGGCTCCAAGGGTAGGACCACATTTCCCCTCTCCACCCCAGGGCTTTGCATTCGCAGTCCAATGTGACCAGATGAAAACGTGTCACAAGACGGGGCATCAGCTTCCCAATGGAGATGGTCCTTCCCATGAGTTAGCAAGGGTCAGTAAATACACTTGCTGGATGAATAAACAGAAAAAATGGCATTTCTGGTAGAGGAATCAGCCTGTGCTAAGACACATGGGGCTCTGCAACTAACAAGCTAGTAGAGAAACACAGCACAGGTGGGACAAAGCGAACCAGCGGTGACCGAGCAGAGCATACACAGATTTGCAGACAGCTGGGCAGGGCCAGGCATATGGGGCTCGCGGGCCAACCCCTGTGGTGATGGGTCCTCCCACCAATGGGACCGGCTTTCTAGCCCTCTTGCCACAGTGCTTAAGGTGACGCAGATGGAGAACGACTGGGTCCTCGCCCTGTGGAATTTGGCATCTACTGGAGGAATATGTCAGGCAAATGCCAGACAGAAACTGGGCCAGAGAGGATGCGGCAGTTCTGATGAAGGAGAGAGATGGGCCTTGGGAGCTTATAGGTCGAAGGTGCTGCTACCGAACAAATGTACAAGGTCGTAAAACTCAGGACCTGCTGGCTGTCCCTTATGGTGGGATGGAAAATTGAGAGGCCCAGCTAACAGGGGAGGCAGACAGGCAGACAGATGAACTCCCACCTGAAGGTGAGGACGCCAGGCGAGAGCTAACATGGAATATCAGGGGACCCAGAGGAGGGGCTCCGGGCCCCATGGTGGGCTCTAGGGTAGATGGCCAGAGAAGCCTAGGAAGTCAGCAACAGAAAGTCACTGCAGTCCAGCAAGGGGCAGTTTCACCTTGGAGGCATGTCATGTCACCAAAGGTCAACAAGAAGCCCTCTGGTCTGGCCACCCCCTTCTCATCTCACTCGCCCACTAGCCCCTCATGCACTGCCCAGGCTCCCAGACTCTCAGTTCCCTGACTCACCAGGCATAGCTCTGTAACCCCCATTTGAGGGCTGTCCCCCAGACACCCACGTGGACAAGGTTCTCACCTTCCTCAAGTCTCTGCTCATCTTTCTCTTCTCAGTGTTGCTGACCCCGGGCCCCTCTGCTGCCAGTGCTCCCCAGCCCCCTGCCCGCTCCTTTCTAGCACCTGTCCTCCTACACATCATGAAATCTCTTATTTGTTAACTTTGTTATTTATCAGAAGTCTCCCTGACTGAACTGTAGGTTTCGCAAGGAACGTTTGCTTGTGAGTTTATGGAAGTGTCCCCAGCGCTCTGAACCCTGCCCCGCCCTTGTAGGCATTCCACTGACATTTGATAATTGAATTAATGAATAAACTAGAGCAGGGGGGTGACATGGTGGGTCTTGTCCTATTCAGAATGCCTTCCAGGTGAGCATCACGCTGAGAACCTGGACGCACAGCAGGCACTCAGAGGACAAGGAGCCGGTGTCCTGAGGCCTTCTTTTTTTTATTTATTTATTTTTATTTTTATTTTTTTTGAGACAGAGTTTTGCTCTTGTTCCCCAGGCTAAATAAAGTGCAATGACACCATCTCGGCTCACTGCAACCTCTGTCTCCCAAGTACAAGCAATTCTCCTGTCTCAGCCTCCCAAGTAGTTTGGATTAAAGGCATGTGCCACCACGCTGAGTTAATATTTTTTGTATTTAGTAGAGATGGGGTTTAACCATGTTTGTCAGGCTGGTTGTGAACTCCTGACCTCAGGTGATCCACTCGCCTCGGCCTCCCAAAGTGCTGGGATTACAGACATGTGCCACCGTGCCCAGTCCCCGATGCCTTCTTAGCATACTCCAATGCTGTGCTCAGATCACTGACACCAAGGCTTTTGTTGTTGTTGTTCTTGAACCTATGAGAGTTTTCAAAGGCTAAGGGAATGCACATGCCTTTGTAAAGCTCATATGGAGAGCTTCCAGACAAAAAGCATTTCGGGAAAAGCATCCTGTGTGACAGGAGGAGCAGCCTGGGGTTTCTGGGGACTTCCTGGGGCCAGCATCGTGGGTTCCTTCTTTGATTTCTGTGGTGCCTGGAGGCAGATGTTCTCCATCAGGCAGCTAAATGAAGACAGTTGCTTCATCAGCAAAGGGAGGGAAAGAAGATGAGGAGTGTGGACAGGAGTTGTCAGAAAGCCCTTAATCCGGAGCTCCGGGGACACAAAGAGGTGAGGGCAGGGGTCCGCAGACTCCTGGAGCCCTAACAGCTGACCTGTATCTGGACTCCCACATTTATGATTATGCTCTGCAGCACCCCAAACACAGCAGTGGCTGTCCCCCGCTCTTAGGAGGGGATAGAAAAGCTGCCTTAAGGAATAGCTCTTACACATTCATATTTTTAGAAATAATGTGAAATGGGTGACTTTTGCTATAGTAACATTTGTGATTTTTCAATTGGTTTTAGTATATGTAATATATATATAGCATAAATATACATGAATATATAGTACACACACATATACTCACACATATAGTATATATACATTATGTATGTGTACATATATACACATGTATGTATATAGTATGTATGTGATATGTGTGTGTAGCTATAGATACATAACCTGTATAGCGTTTAATATGTACCTGGCTGTTCTAAGAGCTTTAAAATATTAACTAATGTAACTCTTACAATAATCCTACGAGTAGCTACTATTATCCCACTTTACAGAGGAAGTGAGGTGCAGGGAAGTGAAATCTCTTGTCTATGGTAATCCAGTGGGCTGCAAGTGGATCCAGGATGCAGTTCCTCCCTGCCACCTCCCTGACCCCAGGCAGCCTGCTTAAAAAGCCATGTTCTCCTCCAGTGAAAACACATGGACACAGGGAGGGAACAACACACACCAGGGCCAGTCAGGGGGTGAGGGGAGGGAGAGCATTAGGACAAATAGCTAATGCCTGCTTAAAACCTAGATGACGGGTTGACAGGTGCAGCAAACCACCATGGCACATGTATACCTATGGAACACACCTACACGTTCTGCACTTGTATCCCGAAACTTAAAAACAGAAAAAAAAAAAAAAAAAAAGCCACGTTCTTAACCACTGTACTGCGGTTCGTAAAACTACGTTTCAGGGATCTCTGAGTCATTGAGATACTTCTGGGGAATCCATGATATCAAAGCCATTTTCATAATGAGATGAAGGCTTCATTTACTCTTTCACACTCATTCTGTCCTGCATGTACAGTAGAGCTCCCCAGAGACAAATGACATCTGATTTCACGAAAGACTGAATACAGAGGCAGAGATGAAAACCCAGCTGTTTTCCTTTAAGCCAGATAGTAAAGGGATCTGTAAAATAATACCACTCTTCTAATTTTGTTGTTGTTGTTGTTTGTTTGGGTAAGTAGTTATTTTTTCATGAAAATGTCATTTATGGGATGGGCACAGTGGCTTACACCTGTAATCCCAGAATTCTGGGAGGCTGCGGCAGGTGGATCACCTGAGGTCAGGAGTTCGAGACCAGCCTGGCCAACATGGTGAAACCCCATCTCTACTAAAAATACAAAAATTAGCCGGGTGCAGTGGCATGCACCTGTAATCCCAGCTACAGCAGGAGAATCGCTTGTATCTGGGAGGCGGAGGTTGCAGTGAGCCGAGATTGCACCACTGCACTCCAGTCTGGGTAACAGAGCGAGACTCTGTCTCAAAAAAAAAAGTCATTTATGTTACCATATGATAAATTCTTTATTGTGATTTTTCAAATGAAGTACTAAATAAATATTGAAATAATTCCTCAATTTTAATATAGAATATGATACATATTAACAGATAAAAGCCATGACATCAAAAGCTACTTGGGACCAATCAATAGTAATAGAGTGAAAGGCTCATCCTCGAGAGCAAAAACTTTGGGGCGGCTCGTGTGATGCCATACTCTGCTGTTCCTCAGTACCGAATGTCCAGTGGTGTTCTGAGGAGGACACGTTTAGCAATTTGCCAGAACTGTTCTTCCTGCCCTTGTGCAGGATCTATAGCATCCTTAGCCCTCACCTACAAAATGCCAGAAGAGTCCGCAGGTGCTGGGACAGCCACATGCCCCTCCCCAGCGTGGAGGGGGTGATTGTTTGGGGACGAGAAGCATAGCTTTGGAGGGCTAACTTCTGCTTCACTCCTTCTCTCACTCTTTCCCATATTCATTCATTCAAACCACTAAGGTACTAATTAAGTGCCGGGCTGGAGCTGAAGGAGTAGGTGTAAATTAATTAGTCTTTCTTGACTACGTTTCCTTCAGAGGAATTACTCAGGGGCCATGGTTCTCTCAATTTCCGCTGGATGCTGGAGTTCCGGGAATCCCTGGATTTCCATGGAATGTGGGCCTTCTAGTCCCCCAGCGACCCCGCAGTCCAATGGCACTCTGAATTCCGTGGAGACCCATAGAATTCCAAACCTCAGAGTTGTGTAAAATTCCTTAAGTCTGTGGTACTCTGGGGACCAGAGAGAATGACGTGCAGGTGTTGCAGACACCCAGGATCTCATGATCCTTGTCTGTGCTATTTTTCCCCTGTGAATTACCAACACCCTAATTTTTCAAATGGATTTGAGGTGAGTCATGGGCTCTAGTGCAGGCATGGGCTCTCCAGCAGCCTACACACAGGTATGAGAGCTCACCCCGCTCCCCACCAACTCACCGCACATTAGTCCCCAAGAAATGAGAGCCATGAGAATGGGCTTTCTCTCCTATCAGGAGCGAGTTCCTCTGTCTGAACTTCCTGTCTTTTCATCTGTGTGTCCATCCCTCCCAGCTCCCCATTCCTCCCTGACCTGCACTCTGTGCCCCATTGGAGGCAGATCCACTTGCCCGTCGAACAATCCCACTGTGGCTGTATCCTGGCCTTGGTACTGCTCCCTGTCCCAGCCTCAATAGGGATCCCCTTCCAGCTCTTGTTTCCCCATCTCCATCTCCCTTCCACTCCTAATTTCACAGCAAAGTCACAATGGGTAACAGGTGGCAAGAACCTTCAAAGCATTTTCAGTATCTCTCTCCTGGGAACTTATCGAAAGGACATAGTTCAAATGACAGAAAATGCTAAAGGCAACACGGTGGTCTTTGTGATAATGATGATGATGACATACGCTAATATGCAAATAAGCAGCAACAGGGAGAGATGAGTACTTAAGTATGGCACTTCCTCTTGATGAAATATTAACACAATACAACCATATAGCATAATTGTTTGGGGCAATTCCAGAACACTCCCTGAGTGACCTCTCCTCCACCAAAGTACTGGGGATTCAATGGGGAAAAAAACGGGCCCAACCCCCAAGGAGGTTCCAGTTAGATGACTGACCATCTGTTGAGATTGCAAAGTGCAGAAAGCCAATTCCATTCTATTCAACCAACAGAATAAGCAAATCATCTCCCCAGACCCAAAGGCCTTCCCTTCTTCCTCTTCTTCTGACACCCAATCCTCCAGCACAAAGGATATTTTTAGAGACTGAGAAAGTGTTTACATGAATGCCATTTCTTCATTGCCATTGAGCAAAATGGTGAAGTGACTTCCCCACACAGGCATTGGACATATATTATATAATATTATATGTTATAATATATATATGGACATATATATATTATAGGACATGGCACAAATGCTTGCCAAATGGATTTCAGACACACTGGCTTTGGGTTCACTCGTGTCTCCTTCCTCCTTCACCCCATGCCATCCGTATCAGAAAGGGCCGTGGGATATTTTGGCAGGGTGTGTTTGCCTAAGTTAATTGGAGGCAGACAGGGCTGCAAACAGCAGGTATTCTGTATTCTGGCCTGCATGGAATGCAGATAAGGCGTGGATAGCAAAGTGAAAGGACCAGGAGCCCACAGACATGGGGTCCGCCCATTTCCAGTTCTCCAAAGGCTGGAGGCAAGTCGGAGGAGCTAAAGAAGAGAGAATTAATCCCCAAGGGGGCCCAGGCATGTGTCCAGGCCAGTAGCAAGGCCAGCTAGCCAGACATCATGTCTATCAAACCAGCAGCTGGGCTGGCTCTGTGTGGCTGACACAAATGGACACACTGCACCAGCCTTCAGAGCACCAGTCTCGGTGCTGGTGAGTGAAAGGCATGCCTGGCCCACAGGGTGCTCTGTGAGTCCAGTGAAGAATAAAGCATAGGCTACCACCGCTCAAGGGGCCCCCAGTGCAGCAGGGGAAAAGGAAAGGTACATGAGCCCTTCCTCACAAGACAGTGTGGTCAGTGAAAGGAAGGCAGACACAGGCAGGGGTTTAAGGGCTGACGAGGGAGAAGCCCTGCAGCTGAGGATGGAGTGGAAAGGGGGAGGAGGAGTCCCGGAAGAGACAACGCTAAAGCTGAGGGCTCCCCAGGAAAGCAAGAGAAGGGCATTCCAGGTAGAGAAGAGCACATGCAAACCTCACAGACCAAGTCCTGCAGACATGGCAGGTACTTCATTTGGGGTGATGAGCCCAGGCTAGAGCTACATTATATCTATATCTATATCCATAGCCACATCTTTAGCTTCATATTCTCTATAGATCTATAGAATACTGGCTGTTAGAGATTACTGTGTCTAGCAGGGTTCTAAGCACTTTCACATACATAGGCATACTTCACTTAATCAGACTTCACAGGTGCTGCATTATTTTGTTGTTGTTGTTGTCTTTACTAATCGTGGCAACCCTGTGTTGAGCAAGTCTATTGGTGCCATTTTTCCAACAGTATGTGCTCATTCCATTGGCATTTTTTAGCAAGAAAGTATTTTTTAATTTTTTTTTTTTTTTTTTTTTTTTAGAAACAAGGTCTCACTCTGTCAAGTTCTGATCATAGCTCCCTGCAGCCTTGAACTTCTGGCCTCAGTTTCCCAAGTGACTAGGACTATAGATGCACACGCACCATTCCCGGCTAATGTTTTCACTTTTTTTGGTAGAGGGTGAATCTCGCTATGTTGCCCAAGCTGGTTTGGAACTCCTGGCCTCAAGCAATCTGCCCGCCCCAGCCTCCCAAAGTGCTAGGAGCATAAGCCAGCATGGCTTTAATTAAAAAATACAAAAAAGTATTTTTAATTAAGATATGTAAATTGTTGTTTTAGACATAATGCTACTGCACACTTCATAGACTACAGTACAGTATAGTATAAATACAACTTTTGTGTGCACTGGGAAACCAAAATAATTTGTATGACTTGCTCTACTGCAATCCTCACTTTATTGCAGTGGCCTGGAACCAAGCCTGAAATATCTCCACATCTGTATTAACTCATTCAATCCTGGAGTTTGGTGCTGTTGTTATCCGTTATGTCCATTTTGCAGATGAGGAAACTGAGATCAAGAGAAGATACTGTATCCAAGGTGGCAAAAGAAGCAGAAGTGTGATTTGAACCCGGGTCATCTGTATTCAGGGTTCACACTGTGAAGATGACTCTGTGATTAGCAGAAGGTGGGGTGGGGTGGGACAGGGAGAGCACACATGAGGCTGGGGGTCTTGATGGGGCCCTGAACGTGGTGAGCCTTGTCCTTTCTGCAATGTGGACTCTGTTCCAGGATAGTAAGGGTCATGGGCATTAAAAGGAGGAAGGACATACTCGGATGCCCTTCAGGAACAAAGATTATCTGTAAATGCCCAAATGCTTATAGCTGGGCATGACTAGAATAAAAATTAGTCTTTTGAGAAGGGATCAATCTGTAGGTTGACTTCTGGAAGCACATAGAAAATTTCCATCCTTCTGATGGCCCCTCTCTTCTTGGGACATTGGCATTGTAAAGGCCTCTGGGCCTGGCCACAGTGGTTCACCATGGAAAGCCCCTTCTTTCTGGGAAGAATGTCTCTGCTGCAGCCAGATGGTCTCCCAAGCCGGCAAGGTGGGAGGCCTGGCTCCTGTCCTTGCAGCTCACTCATGTCCTGCCACAGGCCCATTTATCACGGGCTCAGTGAGGAACCATAGGGATAAATGCACCTGTCAATTACTCAGCCTTTACGATGGGCCAGACACCGTACCCAGCTTTTTGAGTCCTCGTGTCATTTGAGTCCTCACAGAACTCTCCCAAGTGGGTACTATTATTACTTCCTTTTTTACAGATGGGGAAACCAAGGCTCAGAAAGTGTTATTCCCACCTGTTTCATAAAATCTCTGAAACCCTGCCTATCCTCTGCTCTCACACCCGAATGGTCAACACAGAAGACTTCTGTGCCCACACACCAGGCACCAGCTGGGTGTCCTCCAATTTAATTCTGACACCATCTACCTGGAGACAGGGTCAGTTCCCACAGGTTGAGAGATCAGTGCCCCAGACTGCCCCCAACTCCTACCCCAAACACAAGCCTCAAGTCCTGGTCTCTGCAACTTCTGACCAACTGGCTTCAAATTGGGTTCCCATGACCCCCTTTCTGGGCTCAATTAATTTGCTGGAAGGGCTCACAGAACTCAGGAAAACATATTTACTGGTGCAAAGGATACAGATAGAGAGATGCGTGGGGGGACGTATGGGGGAAGGGGCATGCTACCCTCCAGGAACCTCCAGTGCTCAGCTATCTGGAAGCTCTTCCAACCCAGTCTTCTGGGGTTTTATGGAAGCTTCCTGACATCAGCATTCCTTCTCCCAGGGTACAGGGTAGGACCCTCTCTGGGGAGGATCTCAAGACCCACAGTCAGAAAGGCAGGGAAAGATTAGAGTCCTGTGTTAGGGCAGGGGAAGGAAGGCAGGAGAAAGTTGGAGAGATCCTGTGTCCCGAGGCCTGCCACACCCAATATTATCACAAAAGGCTGTAACAAGGGCTACAAAAGAATGAGCCAGGAACTGTGGAGGAAATCCAATAATCATCCTAACACCACACTGCCTAAGCTCCAAGGGCTGGAGAAAAGCATCCAGGAGGGGTGCCAGGCTTGCAGAACGCCAGGCCCATTCTCTGGAACCCTCTACAGCTTGCACATCCCTGCAGCATCCATCTCCCCTGGGGGTCGAGATTGGCTCCACTGAATCAAGAAAACAAGGCCCTGCATGAATGAAGGTCACGAGGCTGGCAAGCAGCAGAGGCATCTGGAATCTTGTTCCTACAAACACAGGGCCCGGCTGTCTTGGATCTTTGAGCACCCAGGGAGGGCACTTCCTGTTGCCGGCTGCCATGGTTTCAGCTGTCCGGTGCCTGACCTTTCTAGAAGATGGTAATGATGAGAGTTGTGACTGCAAAGCCTCTAGCCAACAACTGAGAAGAGCTACACTCTGAGGTCTGGAAGGTCTGTGCGTCTTCTGCTCCATTTTACACATGAGACAATAGGGGCAGGGAGGGGCTGCATTTGAGGGCACTGCGGAACCATGGAGGGCTTCCGAAAGATCTCTCTAGTGAAAGCTGGAGGAAGAAAGTATAGGCAGAAGGAGCAAACAGCAGGCCAGACTAAGTTCCATGACAGCAGAAACCATGTTTTTGTTTTTTGCTGCTGTATCCGCAGTACCCAGCATGTCAAAGGCATTGAATTAAAACCTACTGAATGGCCGGGCATGGTGGCTCATGGCTGTAATCCCATCACTTTGGGAGGCCAAGGTGGGGGGGATCACCTGAGGTCAGGAGTTCGAGATCGGCCTGGCCAACATGGCGAAACCCCATCTCTACTACAAATATAAAAATTAGCCAGGTGTGGTGGTGGGAGCCTGTAATCCCAACTACTTGGGAGGCTGAGGCAGGAGAATCACTTGAACCCAGAAGGCGGAGGTTGCAGTGAGCTGAGACTGCACCATTGCTCTCCAGCCTGGGCGACAGAGCGAGACTCCATCTCAAAAAATAAATAAATAAATAAATAAATAAAACCTATTGAATGCATGTGTGAGTGAGTCTGTTACAGCTGCCCAGGAGAGGATGCAAAAGGCTGAGGGAATCCAAGCACTGTTAGCACTTGGCATTCCTTTCTCTGTGCATATGTAATTAGACATCCCACCTTCACACCAAAAATTAGAGCATTCCACCATGCTGGTTAAAAACTCCTTGTGTGGCTCAAATGCATATTATTCCATTCTGTGGCTGTACTGGATGTAGCTCATCTCCTAATCTTGACATTGCAGGTATTTCCAGCATATTGCTTAAAAGCAGTAGGCAGTGAGGATGATGGGGAGGCAGCAAGGGGACTGGGCTCTGGAGACGCTGTAAGCCTTCACAGCGCAGCCCCCCAACTTATTAGCTGTGTGACTGTAAGTTACTTAACCAGTCTGTGCCTGGGTTTCATCATCCGTAAAAAAGGGAAATGACAGCAGCTGGCTGCCAGGGAGGCTGTGGGGTGAAATCTATGTGTGTGGTGTTGTTAGAAAGGCATAAGAGCCACAGCCAGTCCTGCGACAGTGCTCACAAACACTCCCCCAGCCCCAGGACTCCTGAGCTCAGCTGATTCCTGAGAATGCAGTCCCTGATGTGGGATCACAGGTCAGCCCGCAGAACTTCAAGGAAAGTGCCTTCGAAAATCCCAGCAGAACCAAGAAGAACAAAGTTCTTTCGCCCTGTTCCCTGAGCCCAAGCACAAGGACTCAGAGGATCCAGAAGGCAAGTAAATTCACTGTACCATGGAGCACCAGGATTCCCACCGCCAATTCCCCTTGTGGCCAGCTCACCCAGCAGGCAGCAGGTAAGAGAAGGCACTCTCGCTGACACTGCAGCTCGCAAACCGGACAAAGAACCAGAGCACGTCCAGGAAGCTGACGCTCCAGCCCCTGGGCTGCACGCCACTTATCTAGGGCTTGCATTTTATTCTAAAGTCATAACTTCGCATTATTTTTCCTTAAAGAAAACTCCCAAATTGTACAAGCTTCAGGACCCAAATAACCAGAACTGCACCTAAACATACCACCGATTTATTAATTGATCTGTTTCTCCCATTAAATTATTATCATCGGCCAGTTATGGTGGCTCATACCTGAAATCCCAACGCTTTAGGAGGCTGAGGCTGGGGAATTGCTTGAGCCCAGTAGTTCCAGACCAGCCTGAGTGGCACAGCAAAACACCATCTCTATAAAAAATATAAAAATCAGCCAGGCATGGTGGCGCACGCTCGTATTCCAGCAACTCAGGAGGCTGAGGCAGGAGGATCGCTTGAGCCTGGAAGGTCAAGGCTGCAGTGAGTTGTGATGGCACAACTGCACTCCAGCCTGGGCGCCAGAGTGAGACTCTGTCTCAAAATAAATAAGTAAATAAAACAAGGAAACAAATAAGTTATTAACATCTTGAGGACATAGCTCTCATCTTATTCTGTTTTACCTCCAGTGCTCAGCCAAGCGCCAGTGAACTGGAAGGCACTCAGTAAGTATTTACTAAATTAATGAATGAACAAGAAGAAAGGAAAAACAGCCTGAATGAGAAGCTCCCCCACTCTTCATTTCACTCATGCCACTTGGATCCATCCTCAAAATCACCCTCTACACATTAATCCGCTAATCCTTCTCTCCCCATCAGCCTTTCAGATACTCCAGAGTGCTCCCAAGTCTCCTCTCCCCTCCCACCCCAAACAACCCCTGTTTCTGCCACTGCTGCTCTTAAAGGTTATCAGCAACGGAAATTCCAACAGCTCCTGGCTGCTGCCCATCAGAATATTGAACGACTGCCAGGTTGTCCTCTTATCTAGTCAGAGTGCCCTGGCCTGCATTCGGTCTCTGGGCCAGCTGATAACATATTTTTGTTGTTGGAGGAAACGCTTTAGCTCCAATGGGGAGGGTCCACCCATGTGACACTGCCCAGAGGGAAAACAGGCCTGGTCCTCTGAGGGGAAATGACAGCAGCCACAGCCCCCTGAAGAAGACTGAATCAGTCCCTGTGTACCCTTTGATCAACAGCCCCTGCTCTCCCTCTCACCTCCCTATTTGCTCTTTCCTGTCCGTCATGTGACTTTGTTCTAGAAACATTTCCTGGAAGAGACCCTCCTTGACCACCACACCCATGCTATGCCCTGCCCTGGGACCCCCTGCCCCTGCCCACACCATATATATATATATATATATATAGACATATATATATAGAGACATATATATATAGACATATATATACAGACATATATATACAGACATATATATAGACATATATATAGACATATATAGACATATACAGACATATATAGACATATATAGACATATATAGACATATATATAGACATATATAGACACATATAGACATATATATAGACAAATATAGACATATAGACATATATAGACATATATAGACATATATAGACATACATATATATAGACATATATAGACATATATAGACATAGACACATATATAGACATATATATAGACGTATATATATAGACATATATAGATGTATATATATAGACATATATATATAGACGTATATATAGATATATATATATAGAGAGAGAGAGAGAGAGACTGTGTGTCTCTCCCTCTTTCTCACCCCTCGCTAGGATCTTTGTCTGATTAGAGCAGTGCCTGGCACAGAAGAAGCTCAGAAATGTTTGTCAATGCCTGCCTGAAACCAACATTTATCTGGTGCACATTCTGCATGTTTGCTGGGAGCTGGAGACACAAATGTGTTTAAGTTAAGGCCTCCACACTGAAGCAGCTCTCCCAGGAAACCACTCTGCAAGAGAACAAATGCTCCCTCTGCAGAGGCCTGGTTCTGTAATCACACCCTCAACCTGATCAAGGTCTTCACAAGGACAGGACAGCAGTCCTGCATCCCCCACAGAAACTCTCACTCCCACATGCAACTCATACACCACCACATGCGTCTACACACACCTCCTAACAGGACTCCATCTGAGAGATGCAGACCATATACACAGTCCACATGTTTTGGCTGGCCTACACTGTGAGGGCCAGACACTGCTGTCAGCAGGGACAAATGCTTCCCCAGTCTTCTGCTCTAGTTTCTGTCCTGAGAGAGGTTTCTCCCTAGGCCTTTTGATCAAAAGCCGAGGGACAAACAGGTGCTTGCTATAAGCTTGCTGCTTTACCAGCTGTATAATCTGCACAAGTTAATTAGCTTTTCAGAGTCTTGGTTTGCTCATCTGTACTTGGGCCACCAAGTTGATGTCAGAAGTAACAGCAAGGGAAAGGGTCTGAAACTGGGCCTGAACATGGTTTAATAAATGCAGTTGGTGGCGGCGTTGATAGTGAGAGTAGAATGACTGTTCAGCATCATTCAGATAGACATGAATTTCCAGAATGTCCTAGTATAATTAGTATGAACCTATGGTGATTTTAATAGATAGATAGGTCAATTTGAAAATGATCTGAATGATGTGTGGATATACATGTGGATGTGATTATGTATGTATATAAATGTGGGTATCTGTGTGATACACCACACACACACACACACACACACACAGACACACACATCCCAGTTATGTCTGCTCAGAGGGCCTAGAGGCAATGCTACCCCAGAAACAGTGAGCACACCTAGTGGCCAGATCTTGGTTTCTAAACACCATTTTCCATGGAAAGGAACCAGGGCTCCTATGTTGATTCCACCACTGAGGTGAGGAGAGTAGAAGACGAGGCTAGAATACCTTGCTGTGACAACAAGGCAGCAAGTGCTCAAATGACGATGGAGAAATGTTAGAGACACAGGAGCCAGGCCCTAGTGGACAGATTTGGGGCAACATAAAAGTCAAAATAACTAATGATCACAAAAGACTGCAACCTATTGAATAAAGTTAAAATCTGTGAGTCCACACTGATATAAAGAAAGGAAGGGCCGGGCATGGTGGCTTACGCCTGTATTCCCAGAACTTTGGGAGGCCAAGACAGGCAGATCACTTGAGGTCAAGAGCTGGAGACCAGCCTGGCCAACATGATGAAACCCCATCTCTACTAAAAGTACAAAAATTAGCTGGGCATGGTCGTACATGCCCATAATCCCAGATACTCAGGAGGCTGAGGCAGGAGAACTGCTTGAACCTGGGAGATAGAGGTTGCAGTGGGCAAAGATCAAGATTGCACCACTGCATTCCAGCCTGGGTGAAAGTGACTCCTCCATCTCAAAAAAAAAAAAAAAAAAAAAAAAAGATGAACAGAGGAAGAAAATTTCTTCTTTATAGTAGGAAACCAACTAATAAATGAAAAAGAACCAGCAAAATTAAAAAAATCACCATTTGGCAACTATGATAATAATAAATCTATTCAGGCAAGAATCATCAAAAGATGCTAAAACTAATGACTGATAGACTGAGGACTAATCAGAAATCTACACAATCCCAGAAGTTCTCCCCATGAGATGCTTATTAATTGCAAAGGTGAAACAATAACTTTGCAGTGGAGACACCTGGAAGACACCACCTTAACTGAGAGCTCCAAGCTAACATCACCAGTAATGGGAGACAGCCACACCAGTGCCTCTTGATACAACGCACTGAAAAGGACACATCAGCTCTGGGCTAGTCCTGCCAACCTAATCAGGAGGAAACATCAGAAAAGCCAAAATTGAGTGCATTCTATCAAATAACTGGCCTGAACTTGTCAAAAAGGTTAACGTGCTGAAATACAAGATTAAGAAAGTTTTCCAAGAAAGACACATGCCAACTGGCTTTTCTTTTACCTTGAAGGAATTTAGCGGGGGCAACTGGTGAAATCTGAATGAGAAATCAGAAGGTTAGATAATAGTCAAATTAATGTTAAGTTTCTGACTTAGAAAGTTGTATTCTAAGATACAAGTTTCTGATTTCAGGAAAAAATATAGAGAAGAAAGAAAAAATGAACATAATAAAATGCAAACATTTGAAAACCTGGACGAAGGAGGTCCAGGAATTTGTTGGCTGTTCTTATAACTTTTCTATAAATTTGCATTTATATAAAAATAAAACAATTGAAAAAAATTAAAAATGGAAACGAATGCTCTGGGTTCATGAGATTGAGAAAAAATCAATATATTACTTAGTGCATTGTATGTGCCAATAATTTAAAGCTATAATAATTATTAGTAGTAATAATAATTATCAGTAGAACATGCACCTGGCACATAATAAGCTGGGAATGGACAAAAAATATTATCACTGTTAACATCATCATCATCATCATCATCATCATTCTGGATATGCTTGACTGTAGGAAAGAACTAAAAATTTAATACTACTATTTGTGTTACTTATAATTACTTCATATCCGCATTCAACTCCATTGTTTGAAGGTTTGTTATAGAAATGCCTGCTTAAAATGCATACAGCACTCCTCTGTAATGGTGAGGTGCTTGAAGACCAACCAAAAGAAAGAGGCAGGAGGCCATTTTCAAATCTAGATGTGCAGAATACGTATCAATTGGATCTTTTCTCATCAGTGGAGTCTCTGCTTTGTTCTTGTTTGTGCTTGGGTAACCCAAAGATAAGAAAGCCCAACTTCTAAATGCCAAACCTGGGGCCTTTGCCCAGACCTGTAGGCCATCTAGAGTCTCTTCTCTGTTCCCTCCTGGGTCCCTTCCATACAAACTGTGCATCTCAATGATCAGCCCTTGTTATTCCCACTTGCACTGGCTTATGCACCAAGCAGAACCTCCTGCCATGCCCCCAGTCTTGTCCCATAAGATGGTGAGCTAGCTCCAGGTCCAAGGCTCTTCCCAACCTGTCTATCGTATGGAACTGGCTGTGTTCAGCACAATTCTGAGATGTGTTATGTTCCCAAGCATCATTACTTTGTTCAACATGTTCTTTCAAAGTAAACCTATGACCATAACCAGGAATCATATGGTCTTTTGTCTCCATTCTTCCTCATTCTTCTAAGACTCACACATGCCACATCTTCAGCTCATTTTCTTCCTCTCCTTGTTTCTTATCGCTCTTGCCCATATATCTACCCCTTGGGAACACAGAAGCGATTGCTTCTTCCCCTTTAGAGGAGGCCTCACATGGCCCCTGACCTACCTGTGACACCAGAAGGGCTCAAGCTCACATCCATATCTACTTGTATAAATAAAACTAATAAACCCCATGGCCCAAGTGGATTTGTTTTACATGGAGTCACATACAGAGACCACGAGATGGCTCCCAAAGAAATTTTAAAAGTTACTCCATTCTTATACTAGAGAGAGAGAGTGAGACAGTGTGCACGACAGAGAGAGAGTCCTTGCCAATAATCATATAAAAAACAGCTATACACACTCACAGACATCAGCCTTCCCTCTCCTTCTGCAGTGATTGCAATTATGCCCAAGCTGGGTTAGAGACCAGCAGAGTGAAGTGACATATCCAGGGTGATCTCAATTTTTCCCAAGCTAACTCTGCGCTGATAAAAATGTCCTCTCTCTGCACTATCCATGGGTACCCATAAGCAACATGTGGCTACTAAGCACATGAACTGTGATGTGACTGAGGCCTGAATTTTTCATATTATTTCATTTTAATTAAAATTTCATTATCCCCATAAGAAGTGGTTCTGTGTGGACAGCTCAGCTGTAGACCAGAGGTTGCAACACCTTTTCTGTTAAGGACCAGGGAACAAATATGTCAGGCTTTGCAGCCACACGGTCTCTATGGTAATGACTCAACTGGGCTGCTGCAGTGTGAAAACAGCCATACATGACACCTGAACAAATGAGCATGGTGGGGCGCCAGCGAAGCTTTATTTACAAAGGCAGACTGGGCCAGGCTTGTCCTGTAGGCCACAGTTTGCTGATGCTTGCTCTAGGACACACCAGAGTGTCATGCCAGGCCTTCGTCAGGATGACAGGCCCTTGTCATCAAAGGATGTTCTGAATCCAGGTTTTTACTTACCAGTGTTCATGAGAGCTCAGAAAGCTCTCCATTTAAGAAAAAGAAAGGCTGCTAGACACTAACAGTCTGCATATTTCTCCTGAGGGACACTGTATTCCCCTTCCATGGGAACTCCTCTTAATGGCACGTTTCTGGGCAAGCAGGACATGTTTCAGAGACCAAGAAATAGGAGAATATCTTCCACATCCTCCATGGAACATAATCAATGGAAAACAAAACAAAACAGAAAAGACAGCACATCTCACTTGTGCTGCGGACAGATTAGTCACTTACCTCCATAGGCTGAGTGACCGTCCATCTCTGGTCCCCAAAAGGAATTGTCCTGACCCAAGCTCAATGCATTTGCTCACTGCAGCTCTTGGGGATGTTAATTTCCTCTCATTGACATTTCCAGTTTAGGAAGATGAAATCTGAAAATGGTACCAACTGGAAGAGAAGAGGAGAAAAGTTTAAGTTAGTCCATCCTCTGCCTTTTTAGGATGATCAAGATAATGAAAAGATATTCACCCACTTATTCCACTCACTCACCCAATTATTTATACAGCACTATCTGTTAAACAAACACCTATTCTGTTCCCGGCACAGAGCCACACACCAGAACAGGAAGGTGAGTAACTCACAACTCCTCTCCGCAGGGAGTTCAGACCGGGAGAAAACAGAAAAATACACAAACAATTCAGGACAATGTAATACAGGTGGCTTGGGCGCCTGTAATCCTAGCACTTTGGGAGACCAAGGCAGGCAGATCACTTGAGGTCAGGAGTTCATCACCAGCCTGGCCAACGTGGTGAAACCCCATCTGTACTAAAAATACAGAAATTAGCTGGGCATGGTGGCGCACACCTGTAGTCTCAGCTACTTGGGAGGCTGAGGCAGGGGAATTGCTTGAACCTGGGAGGTGAAGGTTACAGTGAGCCCAGATCGTGCCACTGCACTCCAGCCAGGGACACAGAGAGAGACTCCGTCAAAAAAAAAAAAAAAAAAAGGACAAATGACCAACTCCGTCTAGAAGAAGAATTTGAACAGGAGATGATATTTTTAGCTGCTCCCTAAACAAAGCACTAATGAGGTGCTGTTTAGTAAAAACACAAAACATGGGGAAAGGAAAAATAAATGTGTAAGATATGAATGTGAAAGTGTGACATCGGGGTTAGGATAAATCAGGCTGAGGCCAGATAGGAAAGGGTTTCTGAAGACTTCATCTGGCAGGGTGCGGTGGCTCATGCCTGTAATCCCAGCACTTTGGGAGGCCAAGGTGGGCGGATCACTTGAGGTCAGGAGTTCAAAACCAGCCTGGCCAACATGGTGAAATCTCATCTCTACTAAAAACACAAAAGTTAGCCAGGTGTGGTGGCACATGGCGCGTGCCTATAGTCCCTGAGACTCAGGAGTCTGAGGCAGGAGAATTGCTTGAACCTGAGAGACGAGGTTGCAGTGAGCTGAGATCACACCACTGCACTCCAGCCTGCGCGACAGCGAGACTCCATCTCAGGAAAAAAAAAAAAAAGACTTCATCTGACAGGAAGAATAACACAGAAACCCTCAACTCTTAACCACTGCTGTCGAAATGGCCCCAATTTGTTCAGGCCACCTGCACGCACACTCTGCAGTGTGGCTTTGCCTCCCCTCCCAGCATGAGGGAGAATCGAAGTTTGGCCACGAGACTTGCTTTAGCCAATGGCACCATAGCAAAGGTGACATAAATAAAGGCTTTAAAAGTGCTTATACCTAAAAGTTCCTCTCTCTTGCTGCTGAGAATCATTCTTTTTTTTTTTTTTTTTTTTTTTTGAGATGGGTCTCACTCAGTTTTCCAGGCTGGAGGGGCCGTGGCATGACAACCACTCACTGCAGCCTTGACCTCCAGGGTCAAGCGATCCTCCCTCTAAGCCTCCTGAATAGCTGGAACTACAGGTTCGTGCTATCACACCAGGCTAATTATTTTTATTTTTTGTAGGGTCTTGCTTGCTATGTTGCCATGGCTGGTCTTGAGCTCCTGGGCATGAGCCACCATGCCCAGCTGCTGCTGGAAATCATTCTGCTGCCACATTAGCAAGCCTGAGGTAGCCCCCTGGAGGATAATAGACAATGTGTGGAGAGAGGCTGAGGCACCCCAGCTCAGCCCCCAGATGTGTGGATGGGCCAGCACAGGCAATCAGCCTAACACAAACTGTGCAGACCAGATCATCAACCCACAGAAATCATAAATGTCTGTTTGTAGGCACTGGGGTTTGGGGCTGTTTGTTATACAGAGAAAGCTGACTGATACAACCACTGAGGTTTCTTTATACCGCTGGCAATGGTGATACATGAGGATAAACTTGTGTGTTAGGAAGAAAGTTCAGCCCCTGTCGAGTTGGTGATTATGAAGAGATAATGAGGGCCAGAAGGCAGGGCCCTGGGCAAAAGCAGGAGTGGGAGATCCAAGAGCTCTTTTAGAGGGAGAAACAACAGCATTTAGTGACTGTCTAAGCCCAGAGTTGTCTAAAGGCATTTGCCTGGTTCTGGAAACCATGTGTGGTGTTGACTATAAACAGATTCTATTTGGCACCTGCTGATGGGGGCAGGATGTTTACTTAGAAGATACATGAACGTGAACAGAGTCAGCACAGTTAGGGGTCAGGGTCCAGGAAAGCTATAGGAATGAAACTCTTTCTTTTCAGAAATGAGAATTAAGGCACAATGCTCACTGCCACAGCCTCCTAGCCAGTCTTAAAATAGCCATCGCCTCTAATGCCAACTCCCTCTCTTGGCAGCAGCCAGGGGGATCCTTGTAAATTGTAACTCAGGCCTCCCTCCCTTGCATCACTGGCTCACACCTTCCCCATTCCCTCTGTACTTTCTACTCACCCTTCACATTTCAGTGTAAACACCACTTCACAGAGACATCTTCGCTGACTCTGGGGACAAGGCTGGGCACTGCCCCTCGATATTTTCAGTGTTCCCTGCATTCCTACAAAGCATTATCGCCAACACGTTAACTCCATAAGGGCAAGGGCATGTCTGCCCTACATACCACTGTGCCCTCACCACCCAGCACACCACTTGGCATGTGGGAGAAGGCCTATTCCTATTTCTTGAATGAGAGGGTGACCAAAACAATACAGGTACCACACTTCTAAGATGTTTTCTTGGACACACCCCCTTCCAAACTCGAAGCTGGATTAGGGCCTTAGCTGGGAGCACCCATGGCTTCATTCATGTGTTTCTTCATTCATTCTCTCATTTAGCAAGAATTTACTAAGCACCAGGCATCACCTCAATCCCACTGTTGGTTGCTCTCACTAGACTGAGACTTCAGAGGTGAGGAAGGGAGCTATATTTTACTTGTCACTAGATTTCCCCACTCTTACCCCACTGGCTGTCATATGGGTGTAGGAGGCACTAAATAATGACCAGTGAATCCATGAATAAATGGGTGAACAGCCAGATCAATCTCAGAGAATCCATCAGGATGTGGCTGATTTATAACTCCGCAGAAGCTCATTACTGAGTTTGGGCCTTATGTATGTTACATCTTACTAAATAGTTGAGAATCCTTGTAATATAAAAACCTGCATGTATATATGCCTATATCAGGATATATACTGCAACTGTTCTATGCCATAAGATATAAGGCAGTAGTGGGGCGTGGTGGCTCACGCCTGTAATCCCAGCACTTTGGGAGGCCGAGGTGGGTGGATCACCTGAGGTTGGGAGATCGAGACCAGCCTGACCAACATGGAGAAACCCTGTCTCTACTAAAAATGCAAAAAATTAGCCAGGCGTGGTGGCACACGCCTGTAATCCCAGCTACTCGGGAGGCTGAGGCAGGAGAATCACTAGAACCCAGGAGGTGGAGGTTGTGGTGAGCCAGGATTGTACCATTGCACTCCAGCCTGGGCAATAAGAGCGAAAGTCTGTCTCCAAAAAAAAAAAAAAAAGATATAAGGCGGTAATCTATGAATCAGATTAGACATGGAGCCCTGCTCTGAATGAAGCCTCTGACTCCACAGCCTGGCACCTGTGGCCGACTGTGATCTTCAATTAAAGCCTAAGACTCTTCATGAAGCAACGCATAACATCTTGAACCAATTCTTTCATTGGTCTTAAGTTGGCTTTGAAAAAAATAAGTTGGCAATGGGATTGGATTCCAAATTCCAACTGACAAGTTTGCAACCTGGAGGCTTATCTTAAAAACTAGAACTCGCCGGGCGTGGTGGCTCACGCCTGTAATCCTAACACTTTGGGAGGCCGAGGTGGGCAAATCACCTGAGGTCGGAGGTTCGAGACCAACCTGACCAACGTGGAGAAACCCTGTCTCTACTAAAAATACAAAATTAGCCAGGCATGGTGGTGCATGCCTGTAATCCCAGCTACTCAGGAGGCTGAGGCAGGAGAATCGCTTGAACCTGGGAGGCAGAGGTTGTGGTGAGCCAAGATCGTACCATTGCACTCCAGCTTGGGGAACAAGAGTGAAACTCTGTCTCAAAAAACAAAACAAACAAACAAACAAACAAAACTAGAACTGCACCCCATGTGGGGCTCACCTTTTGCAGCCTCAGTTTCTCAGCTTCTCTAATACAGCACTGGGGTGTTAAATGCAGAGAAAAGGCAATTATTCCACTGTCTTTCTGCCCCAGATCCCAGGAACAGCCTGATGAGCTCCTTAGACTTTCCTTGCCTTTTGGTTTTAACAGGAGCCCTGGAAATCTTTTCTAAAAGCCATGTCCCAGTTCTCTTCTCACTCGTGCTCTGCTGTCATGCCTCTTTCTATATTGAGTCCCTATTTCCCCACCCTTCCAAGATTGCTTCCAATTAAGAGCAACAACTAAACTCTTACCGCTGAAACATCTGTGAAGCATGTTCATACACACGAGCCACACAAGAAAGACAAATCAGAAAGTGTCCCCATTTTTGGAGAGGTTCAGAAAAGCTCATGTGACTCTCCAAGACCACAAATGAGGAAACCAAGGCCCAGAGAAGTGGCTCCTCCATGACACAGCTGGAGAGCTGTGCAGCTGGACAGTGGGCAGAGGGCCTTAGACCCGGGGTTCAGTGTTCTTCCTAATACCAGGCGAATTACTATCGTCCTATTCCAGCCCATTCATCCCTTTCATTTCCATCCATCCAACTGGTAGCCACTAGCACCAATCTAGGAGCTAAGCAGAGAACTGCTGGGCTTAAACCAAGAGACTCGGAAGCAAGAAAAATGTCTACCTTCTCCAGCTAGAGCGCAGATTAGGACAAATTCCACTCAAACAAATCATGGTTATGTTCTCATTCCTCCTGTTCTGAACCCACAAATCATTATTTCTTGGCCCATATTCACGCTTCCACCATCCACAGCCCCCTCATGCCACCTGAGGCTCCTTTCTACTGTACAATATAATACAATAACTCTCATAAGAGAGTGTATTCTCCAATTTTGTGTCTTCTTGAAGTACAGCAGCAAACTAGAAGTAAAGCTGGATACCAATCCTGGAGGAGCAGGGCAAGTTTGCTTAATAAATCATAGCTTTTCCTCTCCATGCAAACAATCATCTGGATAACTGTTACCACTGGGTCTGGCTGAATACTATTGCTGCATTTTTAAATTATAGGGATCTTTTCTGAGGCCTGTGGGCATGACATGTTCCATCCAAAAAGTGTGGCCTGCTTCTAGGTGTGCCCCTAGGGGACACGGGTCAAGTCAAGCTGTGTGATATTAGAAAAACAGCCTTTCAGTGACTCACATCTGTAATCCCAACACTTTGGGAGACCGAGGCAGGTGGATCACGAGGTCAAGAGATCAAGATTATCCTGGCCAACATGGTGAAACCCTGTCTCTACTAAAAATACAAAAATTAGCTAGGTGTGATGGTGTGCACCTGTAGTCCCAGCTACTCAGGAGGCTGAGGCAGGAGAATCGCTTGAACCCAGGAGGCAGAGGTTGCAGTGAGCTGAGATCACACCACTGCACTCCAGCCTGGCAACAGAGTGAGGAAAAGAAAGAGAGAGAGAGAGAAAGAAAGAAAGAAAGAAAGAAAGAAAGAGAAAGAAAGAGACAGAAAGAAAGAGAAAGAAAGAAAGAAAGAAAGAGAAAAAGAAAGAAAGAGAAAAAGAAAGAAAGAAAGAAAGAAAGAAAGAAAGAAAGAAAGAAAGAAAGAAAGAAAGAAAGATAGATCAAGCAAGCCAGCCTTTCTCTGAGTTTTACTGTATTCATTGGTAAAATGGAACTGTCTCTGCTTCAACTACTTTGCAGGGCTCTGCTAAGAAGTAAGTGAATACAAAACAACATGAAATCACTTTGATACTGGTGGTAGCAATAACAGATAACACTTAAACTAGCATAACAGATAACATTTTTTAAGTACTTACGGGCACTTGCTAAACTAAGCCCTTTATACTTAAAAGCTCAGTTAATCTTCACAATGGTCCTTGGATGTGTGTACTATGATTTTCATCATTTTGAAGGTGAGTAAATGGAGGCTTGAGGAGATTAAGTAATTTGCTCAAGGTCATATGACTGATAAAGGCTGGAGCCTGAATGATTAACTAATTCCTAACTCTACTCTATTGTAAAGTCTGGGACTAACACAGTTTACTTGCCATCAGTATTTACTGAGCCTTGGACTGTGCTGGGCCAAGCACTGTGTTCTGCCCTGCTGGGGACGACAGTACACTTTTGAGCTCTGCCCTAGAAAAGCCCACTGCAGGGGGAGAGAGAACACAGGTCCATCAGCAAGGAACCACACCACTCTGTGTCCAGGGCAGGCTCATGAATGTGCAAGTAGGTGGTTTCTTAATCTAGATTCCCATCCGGGACTTGACACTGACGGAGAAGGAGATCAAGACTGAGACAGTCTAGCCAGATCAGTTCGCAAATGGGACAAGTTGCCCCGGAAGTAGGAAAGTGCAAGAGCAGACACAGAAGCTGAGTGAGGAATGGTGAGAGGACCTAGAAACATCTGGTGTGAGTGCTGGAAGGCCCTCAGCAGAGCCGTTGGCTGGGCTGCATGTCGAGAACCAGGTTTATGGGCAGAAATTCTGGGTGTGTGAACCAGGAATGACATGGTTCATGCCAGCGTGTGAGCAAACTGAGCAGGGAAGCTCAGAGAGTGGGTCCCCTTTGGGTGCGGTGGCATCTCCCTCTGTGGAGACCCAGGGACTCCAGAGGCCAACTTGGCTGATCTGAAAGTAAAAGTGAGAAGAACTTTGGGCAGGAAGCACATGCACCTGTTAGACTAGGAAAGCTGTTCTCACTTATAACCTCTCTCTCTGAAATGGGCTCAACACATGGGATCCCTCATAATGAAGTGCCTTTCTGAATTTGAAGGCTAACCACTGAGGTGTGGCTGCTTCGCTGGAAGAGCTATTATCATCAACAATAGCAACCATAGGTTAAGTACAGACAATGAGGCCAACAGCACGCAAAGCATCTCATGTGCATGATTTCATTCCAGCTTCACAGCAGTCCTCTGGGGCTGGTAGTTTTACCCCCATTTCACAGATGTGGAAATTAAGATTCTGAAAGAATATAATTTGCCCAGGGCCACACAGCTAGAAATTGGCAGAGATGAGACTCAAAGTCAGGTCTGTCTTGAACACAATATCCCTTTGTGCTCAAAGGGATATTGAGTTCAAATGCAGAGACGGCGCCAGGGCTGACATGACCTTGAGGCACACACTATCCAACCCCCTGTGCACCCCACTGTTTGCATAAAAAGCCCTCCCTGCTCCACTCTGCTTTGCTGTTAACAGCTCTTAGTACCACATGGGCAATGAGCTGATTCATTGTGGCCAGAACGTAAGCAGAACTGAGACAATCAACTTCCAGCTCTCTCCACCTTCAACCCCAGGATGAGTTCCTGTACCCCAGCATCCAAACCCCTAGATCCCAGCTCCTGTTTCACCAGCCTTGCCCATGTGCCTCTGGAAGCCTCAGTTTCCTCACCTATAATGCGGAAATGCTGATGATGATGGTCATGAAGAAGACAGATGAGGAAAAGCCTCACTTTGCCTGCTGTTCAAAAGGGACAAACACAATAATAACTTGGCCAATGGCTATGCCATCGACTGACCAGGGTCTTGGACAAGTTATCTCATCACTCAGTACCTGTGTCTCCTCTTTTGGTGATGGGGATAATAAAAGTCCCTGACCTCATAGGGTTATGAGAATGAATTAGAAAATGTACACAGGAGCTCAGAACACTGCCTGGTATGCTTGTTGAGAAGTGGTAGCGAGTATCTTTCTGTTATCATCATTTGAGGGCACTTAGTAAAGCATAGAGCACCAGAAAACATCAGCTGTGATTAGGATCATGCAGTGAAAAGGTCCACAGGCAACCTGTGCCACCTTTGGGAATCTATCTTAGGACTAAATTAGAGATGGCCAACAGCCTGGATACCAGGTTCCTAGAACAAAGTTTGCAACATAGGTTGTGGAAATCTAAGAGGCCTCACAGTGAGGGTCCAGAAGGATCCAGTGAGCAGGGTGCTAAGGGGGCCAGGAGGAAGAGACACAAGGGAGAAGAGTACAGGGAGGTGTCCGGGGCCTTATTGCTTCTGCAGACTCCATGCACTGAGCCCCTGGAACTGGGACCCTTCGACAAGATCCACCCAATCAGGGCTGTATAGCGGCTTCTGATTCTCATCAAAGGTGGAGGATTTCTGTCTTTAGGGAATAGGACCGCTCCTCATTGTTGAGCTCCTACTACGTACCAGGCACTTTTCCAAAATTTAATTTCACAACCATGAGCATGAGTCAAATTCTAGACCCATTTTTCAGAGTCTGCAATCACCTGCCCAAAGTCACCAGGCTACTCTGGAAGACACCTGAATGCACATGACCATCTGCTGCTCTCCGGCTGCCCCAACCCTATGCTCCCTTGCAACGAATGACATGAATGAGCCACGTTTACACTGCAGCGGTGGGGGTGGATCCATTCCACTGACCCTCTGACAATGGTGTTCCAAAATCCTACACTCGACAGTGGGATGTAGGGGTGTAGGCAGATGAGGGGCTGAAGGCTGGAGAGTGAGAACTATGAATCAAAGGAGATGGGCCCTTTCTGAAAGGACTAAGGATGTCAAGAAGGCTAGGATTGCGCTGACTGCCCATGACCAGGTCAGCATGAGTGAGCGAGGGTACCTTCTCCTGGGCCACCACCTCCTCTTCACATCTGCTACTGCCTGTCTGATTCAGATTGGAGAAACTTTAACTGAACACCTGCTTTCCTCCTAAGTGCTGGTCCAGCCATCTACTTGGGGTTTTTTTATGTCTTTATTTCTTTTCTTTCTTTCTTTTTTTTTTTTTGAGTCGGAGTCTTGCTCTGTCGCCAGGGTGGAGTGCAGTGGCGTGATCTCGGCTCACTGCAACCTCCGCCTCCTGGATTCAAGCGATTCTCGTGCCTCAGCCTCCTGAGCACCTGGAATTACAGGCACACATCACCACACTCAGCTAATATTTTTGTATTTTTAGTAGAGGTGGGGTTTCACCATGTTGGCCAGGATGGTCTCGAGCTCCTGACCTCGTGATCCGCCAGCCACGGCCTCCCAAAGTGCTGGAATTACAGGTGTGAGCCACCGCGCCCAGCCTACTTGGGTTTTTCTACTTCACTCTGAGGGCTGGGAAGACAAGGGAATGGGAAGGGATTTCCTGGCTGGTGTCTGTGCGGCCTGGGGAGGAAGCAGGCCACCCCCGCAGGGGACTGCTCAGCCTTTCCAGAATTGAACTGAGCTTCACTCCTCTGCCTTTGCTTTTTCTTCACCCGTCTCAGCCTGGCCGGGCTTTAGTTCATCTTCCTCATCTTGGATCCAATGGGTCTGTAATGGGAGGAACA
The DNA here is from genome assembly GCF_028858775.2 of Pan troglodytes. Classification (NCBI taxonomy): domain Eukaryota; kingdom Metazoa; phylum Chordata; class Mammalia; order Primates; family Hominidae; genus Pan; species Pan troglodytes. The sequence continues at coordinate 143,820,125 of NC_072405.2, forward strand.
GCACGCTTCCCTGGTGTGGATTTCTGTTGCTCCCCCCGCCGTTGTCATCCCTGGCTCCCCAGTCCTCTCAGTCACCAGGCTCGTAATCTCCAAGTCACTTTCCATGTGTCGTTTCTCAGCACTGTAGTGCAATCTGTTCTCAAACCCCAGAGATAAAGTCACCAATTCTCACATTGGAGCAAACACTCCAAATGTGGCTCACAGTGACTCCCACCCGCACCATTGATGGGACATTCGTCCTGCCCTCCCATCCACTGTGAACCTGGGCCACATGGTTTTCCTAAAAAAAAAAGAAAGGAGGGGGAGTCTGATGAAATCCCGTTCTGCAGGAAGGAAGAGAAACCTTGCTTGCACCTCATTACCGAAAGGATCAAGCCATTTAGGACCCACCTGATTGGGACCTCCCTGTTTCCTTTTTTTCCACCTCTTCCCTCCAATCACAGGAGTCGGCAGGTGCCTGGCTTGGGCAGTGGATTCCTCCATGGGGTGCCCTCTCCACCCTCACTGCTGCTGTTGGAACGGCTCACCATCTTTCCAGTCCCAGCTTGAAGGCCATCTCTTCTCTGGGGCTGTTCCCAACCCACCCCTGTTTTTTGTTGTTGTTGTTGTTGTTTGTTTGTTTTGTTTTGCTTTGTTTTGTTTTGAGACAGAATTTCACTTTGGTGCCCAGGCTGGAGTGGAGTGGCATGGTCTCGGCTCACTGCAACCTCCGCCTCCCAAGTTCAAGCAATTCTCGTGCCTCAGCCTCCCACGTAGCTGGGATTACAGGCACCTGCCACCACGCCTGGCTGATTTTTTTTGTATTTTAGTAGAGACGGGGTTTCACCATGTTGCCCAGGCTGATCTCGAACTCCTGAGCTCAGGCAATCCACCCATCTCAGCCTCCCAAAGTGCTAGGATTGCAGGCATGAGCCACCGTGCCCAGCCTGTTTTTTCTTTTTGAATCTCCACTCTCACCCAGGAAGATGAGTTGGTGTCACCCCCAGAGCACAAGGGGTAACACTAAGCTCGGACGTGGAAGTCACTTGCCCCAGATCTCACCACTGATCAACAGCAGGCCTGGTGACTCCAGAGCCTGTCTTCTCCCCCTGGCCTTGGCCTCCTGGACAGGAGACAACCCCTTGGCCTTGCTCTTGGATGGACTGAATTTGCTTTCAGAGGAGTGAGATGCTGGCAGGCTGTACAGCTGTCCTCTGGGCCCAGCATATATTGTTCTGTCTGCTCAGAGTCGCGTTCCTTTCTCAGATCCGGGAGGAATTGTGAAACATGGACCTGTTTGTCTTCTAAGCAACCTCAGCTAATGAAGGCTGCATAACTATGTACTTTCGAACAAGATTTTTAGGATGAAGAAACGAAAGAAGAAAGGGAGGGAGAAAAAGAAGGAATGAAAATGGGAAGGAAGAGAAGGGAGAAAGAAAACTATTAGCCATGGAAACCTTGGACCCAGGGACACGGCTGACATCATATAAAGTCTGTCCCTGGCAAATGTGACCCAGAGTGCCACCACTAACAGTCCTATTTATAGCCCTTTGAAATATGGTGTGGTGGAGGGGGGACATTTTGTTCTTTTGGCCTCTTAGATGATAAAACTAAGTGGAGGGAAGTGGGAGGGAGGTTGGCAGCGGTGCTATTAATGCAGGCAGGGAGACCAGATATACTGGGTCTCGAGCCTTTTATGATGTGCATGCATGTGTTAGAAGGAAACATTGTGACATGGTGGAAAGGGGTATGTGACCACCCCCCAACCTGACCCTCCCAACCTGGGAGACCTTCAGGCAATGGCCAACTTCAGCGAGCCTGCCTTCTCAGCTGTAAAACACTCATAGCACTAGCAAGCTCAAAGCCTGATTAGACAGTGAATGGGCCTAGAATGACCAGTATGTGGTATTTCCTGGGCAGAACCTCAGGAAGAAAAAGAGGGGAGGCAGATGCCAGAATTCACAAAAGACAATACAAGCTTGCTCACAGGGAGGTCTAAAGGAAGTGAGGAGACTGTGCAGTGTAAACACAGTGGAAATCATCCAGTCAACCAAGGCGTGGCACAATGGGGTCCTCATAGGATACCTGGTACCCATGGTCCAGGCTGCTCTTCCTGCCTGCTCTAGTGCAGGAGGGCACAGAAGCCATGTTCTCTAGGGCACCCTGAGCAGCCCAAGATGAGAAGATAACTGAGTGGTAATGCAGGCCTTGGCAGTATCACCCCATGGGCTGGCCTCCTATCCAGGTTCTGCCTGATGATGGGTTGAGCTGTCGCACCAGCCAGGCCCCGTCTGTGCTGTCTTCTCGGCTGTAAAATAAAGAGGCCGTGGTCTGACTCACACCTGTAATCCCAGCACTTTGGGAGGCCGAGGCAGGCAGATCATGAGGTCAAGAGTTTGAGACTAGCCTGACCAACATGGTGAAACCGTCTCTACTAAATACAAAGATTAGCCAGGTGTGGTGGCGCGTGCCTGTAATCCCAGCTACTTAGGAGGCTGAGGTGGAAGAATTGCTTGAATCCAGAAGGTGGAGGTTGCAGTGAGCTCAGGAGGCTGAGGCAGGAGAATTGCTTGAATCTGGGAGGCAGAGGTTGCAGTGAGCTGAGATCGTGCCACTGCACTCCAGCCTGGGCAACAGAGTGAGACTCCGTCTCAAAAAAAAAAAAAAAAAAGAGGCCAGTGTCTTGAGGTCCCCCTCATGGCTAAAATCTTAGGTATGTCTCTTGTGCCTCTGATGTCCAGTGATGATACCCTAGCTTCACAGCCCAGACAACTTTCCCATCCTTAAATTCAGATAGCTCCTGAGAGCACCACTCTGCCACCTGCTCCAGGAAGCTCTCTCTTGTTGGAAGCTTTGAATGAGAAAGAGCCTTCTAAACCGCAAAGCTGCCCAGAGGTCAAAACACCACTGTGTGGGGCACAGAGCTCCCTACCACAGGTAGTGAAAAACGCAGCTCAAGGAGGCGGAACAAGAATGTAATTGATGATGATGTGTTGCCACAGCATATCTTTAACAAGGACTCTTCTGAGCACGGTCCAAGTGTTAACTCATTGAATGCTTATTTATTACCTCCTGGGAGGTAGGTACTATTGTTATCCAGATTTTATGGATGAGGAAAGGGAAGTACAGAGAGGTTCAGCAACTTGCTGAAGGACAGGCAGTTAGGCAGTGGCAGAGCTAATCCTTTTATGAGTAAATCAAGGAATCAATGAATGACTCAGTAGATAGAAGAAGGTTGAACAAGGTTACTGCAAAGGCTCTTTGCAAATGCTAAGATTTTATAATTCTTTGACACTATTTAAGTGTGCAACCTCTGTAACTAATTATTCAATCAACATACCATGCCCCCGTCCTCCCGCAAGTAATGGTGACTAAAGTTTATGACACCATGGCTCAGAGAAAAAGAGAAAACCTTTACTCCATCCGGGGCAGGTTCCTGACAATGCTGAAGTATTCTGATATTCAAAACTGTCTCCACAGCCAGTTTATTTTTTTCTCCTTGTTTGGATTTCTGACATTGCATAAATATCAGTTTAATGTATAAAATCCTATGCCGCAGGTCTTCCAATAATGCTGTTTCATTCAACATCGTTTCATTATAACATTGACGAGAAGAATATGGATTCCCGGCCGGGACCACTGTGTGTGTGGAGTTTGCAAGTTTTCCTCATGTCCTCGTGGGTCTTCTCCAGGCACTCCAGTTTCCCACACCCCAAAAAGCTGTGCATGTCAGGTGAACTGATGTGTTTATGTGGTCCCAGGGCGATAGAGTGTGGTTGTGTGTGTGTGTGTGTGTGTGCGTGCATGTGTGCACGTCCTAAGCCACTGGGACAGGCTGTGGCCACCTGCGACGCTGTTTGGGGCCTTCATTTAGAAGTTTGGTGATGTTTTTATGAACACAAATACACCAGAGAAACTTAACTCTTGTTGTATCAGTTACCCTATGGTGAAATCAGTTTTTTATGTCGTTTCCCTTAAACTCACAATTTCCAAGGACCTATCGATGTCATTAAGTGAGGACTTACTGTGGTCCAAGGATCATGTTTGCTGAGCTCAGTTTGTTCCAGGTCGCAGGGAGAAACAGAAAATAGCAGCAGACCTTAGGTTGGAACCAGTTTTTCAACCCATTCTGAAAGGTGTGTTTTCCATTTGAAGCTTCTATCAGGTGGTGAAAGAAAGAACGATGGTACTGTCTGCCTAATCTCTCCCTTTCATTTTAATTTCCTTTTTTTGCCAAAAGACTGAATTTTAAAACATAAGATTATGTTTTAGAAACAACCAGTAATACACCTCACAAAGACATTCCTATTCGTGGCAGCTAACATGTTTCCTGAGCAACGGTCTTTATTCATCAAACTCTCCACCAGGTGGTAGGATTAACAGTGTTTTCAAGTAAGAAGAACAACAACAAACCTTTCTCTCCATTGTGAAGATGTTATTAAAAGGGAATTTTCCAAGGTTGCAACAGCGACGCTGACGATTCCTTTTACGTGAAGCAGGTTGCCTCCAAGAGGCTCCCATCTAGCTAGGGAGCTGGCTAAGTTTACACGCCTGATTGCAAACTTTGCACTCAGCCTTCCTGCTCAGTCCTTTCTCCAAACCCCCCGGCAGGCTCAAAGTGGCTCACTGCCTCCCTCAATCCCCAGGCACCTTGGGGCTCTTCGAATTCAATTTATACCAACAAGCCACAAAGATGAGTTCTTGCAAGCAGCCATGCAGGGACGGATGTGGAGCAGTTAAAGGAAACAAAATTACAGATAGGAGGAATAGGTTCTAGTGTTCTGTGGCACTGCAGGGTGGCTATAGTAAACAAGGATTTATAATATATTTTCAAATAGCTAGAAGAGAGGATTTTGAATGTTCCCAACACAAATGATGAATGTTTGAGGTGACAGATATGCAAATTACCCTGATTTGATCACTCTACATTGCATGTATGGAAACTCACTATGTACCCCATAAATATGTACAATTACTATGTGTCAGTTTTATTAAAAAAAAACACACACTGAAATACCATCACTTCCATCAGCATGACAACTGATAACAGAAAAAGTATTTGCATTTCATGTGTATTATCTATTGCTGTGTAATAAATTATGATGAATTTAGCAGCTTAGAAGAAAATAAAGCCAGAATGTAACAGGCTAAATAAACCCACGGACTCACCCAGTGATGGTGAATCGGGGAGAAGACTCAGAGCCCCAGGCTTTGGGAGAATGAAGCTGCTGGTGTGAGACCTGGAAAGCACCAGGTGGAGAAAAGTCAGGAACTCCTGCCCAAAAGGATGTTACAGAGCATGGGTTCATGGTCACCAGAGGGCCCAGGTGGTCACAGCACGTCTCGTGGGCTGGGCTGGGGGCCAGGCACCTGGTGTGACTAGTTTCCTATCTGAACCTTAGAGAAGCTGCCCTTCCCTTCCAGAGTCCCCACTGAGCCAGGGATATAGGATGACTGGGGAATTACATTGCATGGGGCCTGAGGTCTCAGGCTTCGGACAGAAATGGTGCACTTATAAATCCTGGTTCTGCCACTTTCTAGCTAAGTGACCTCAGTTAAGTGACTTAACCTCTCTGAACCTTGGTTTCCACATCTATAAAATGGGATTAAGAAAAAAGTGGAAACATACACTTTACAGAGAGTCACTGTAAAGACTAGGCTCCCATAGTAAACGAATGAGAAACTCTAATGAGGGGAAGTAGGCAATGCAGCCCAGCCCAGGTGGAGGGCAGACAGCACCCAGACAGCCTGTCACGTAGAGTGCACAGTTAAACTCTTAAAGTTTTCTAGAAAATGCAATCAACTGAAATTATTTTCTGTTTGCCTAGAGCCATCTTTTTTTTTTTTTTTTTTTTTTTTTTTTGCTTGCTGCCAGTTAATCAGTTTGCCCCAAAAAATTAAAAGCAAGATCCCCTGTTCCCAAACCGTCTGCAAGATTTTCCTCCCCTCTGGCCTCTGTTGCTTGACTTTGACTCCATCTCCTTAGAAGCTGATTTCCACCTCTGCAAGAAAAGGATTTACATGCACAATAACTAAACAATGGGCAAACCACCCAACTACATGTCTCTGAGTGCCGTGAATTCCTTGAGCTTTCTGGAGGTTCCACTGAGACACACATACCTGGGTCTCACCATCAGAACCCTCCACTGCCTCCCCTCCGTCTCACAGGTGGCAGCTGAGCTCTCTGACATCCTAATGCTAAAGCTGGTTCTTGGCCAAGTCAGCTTGTGGTTCCGGTTCACTCCTATTTCACATGAACTGTAAATGGTGGTCGTGGTGGTTGTGTTATGTTATGTGTTAGGTTATATTGTTGTGATGATAATTTGGGCACCATCAGCTGACTCTAGGATCTAATGAGGATGTAGAGACTTAGATTTATGTTGTTGTTTTTGCCACTGTTCTCACGCTCAGCCAAGGAGGGAGCACGGGGGTGAGGTGGAGGCAGTAAGGTACTGGGGTGCTGGGAATGAAGCGAGGTAGCTCTACCAGGGCTCAAGGCCTAGATCTGCCATTTCCCAGACACTCGACCAGATGTTGATCAAGTCAACTCACTGTGCTGTGTACCTCTCTACAGTTCAGAGTGGGAAGGGTGATTGACGGGGACTCTAAAGGCATAAACTAAGGACGACTGTGATAGAACTGCAAGGTTGGTGAAGGTCTGGGCTTATTCCTTCACCAAGAGTGATCCACAGTGGCGTATACCTGTAGTCCCAGCTACTCAGGAGGCTGAGGTGGGAGCTCAGCAGGCGGAAGTTGCAGTGAGCCGAGATCATATACTGCACTCCAGCCCAGGCAACAGAGCAAGACCCTGTCTCCAAAAATAAAAATAAAAAAAAAGAGAGACCTACCAAGTAGAAATGATAATTTCAGACACACAGAAGATCTGGAGGCAGGGGCCCATGTGACCTTGGCCAGTAAGTCACTTCTCCCCTGTGAATCCACATCTTTTTTTTTTTTTTTTTTTTTTGAGACAGAGTCTCATTCTGTCACCAGGCTGGAGTGCAGTGGCAGGATCTCAGCTCACTGCAACCTCCGCCTCCCGGGTTCAAGTGATTCTTCTACCTCAGCCTCCTGAGTAGCTGGGACTACAGGCACACACCACCATGCCCAGCTAATTTTTGTATTTTTAGAAGAGACGAGGTTTTGCCATGTTGGCCAGGATGGTCTCAATCTCTTGACCTCGTGATCTGGCCACCTCAGCCTCCCAAAGTGCTGGGATTACAGGTATGAGCCACAGGGCCTGGCCTGAATCCACATCTTTATCTGCAAAATCAGGAGGACCCTCAGAAGAGCTGAACTGAGGGCCAACTCGGGTCAGGGCTGTAGTTGCTGGTGTCTGTGAATGTCGCTGGGTTGTTCCGGGTGTTTGAGCTCTTGACCACTGGCAGTTCTTTGCCCTTGTTAGGGCTCCAGCACACTAAAGGCAGGGAAGGAGAATAGAGTCCTTTAATACTTGGCCAATTCAGGGGATTTATTTTGGGCTCTAGTCGAGTCTTCTAAGGATCTAAGAAAAGGGTTTTTTTCTTTCTTTCTTTCTTTCTTTCTTTCTTTCTTTCTTTCTTTCTTTCTTTCTTTCTTTCTTTTTTTTCCACTGGGCCTTTTATTTCCAAAAAGGTAAATGTCCAATTAGATAGATTTTTGGTTTTTTATGTGGAGTTGTTTTAGGCTTTTTGAGCTTGAAACAATATTTTGGAGTCATTCCACCCTCTCAGCTAGAGAAGTAGCTGGATTTGCTTTGGTTGGGGTTTATTGGTTGGGTCTTTCTCAAGAGCTCTCTGCTAAGTAAATATGCATGAAGGGACTTTTTAGCCACTCTGGCGTTTTAGTTCACTGTGGATTCAAATGGATTTTTTTTTAATGTAGCAAAATCTATTACAGTGCTATCTATTGCATTTGATCTTTTCTTTTTTTAATGTAGCTAATGAAATTCAGAGAAAGTACTTTATTTGCACACCCCAATGTGTACTTTCCAAAAGTCACTTGTAACCCTCTTTTAAATTCTGCCAAATAATTTGGAGCTAATGTTCTTTTCTTCTCAACTTTTCTGAATTATTGCAAGTAATTTTTAAGTCATATTTTATACTCCGTTAAGGGCTTTAGAATCATACATGATTACATAGGATTTGTTTAATAAAAATTATAGAAGGCCATTGTTTTGGACTAAGTTTCCGCACTAGGCCCCAACAGGGCCGGCTGAAAATCAAAATGGAGTTACCCACGCTAAAGTTCCAGGTCCCCAAACCCAAACTGAGGCGGGATAGGTAGTCAAAAAGGGAACCATGTCCTCGAGATGTGGCAACCGTGGCATGGCGACCACAGGGTCAACACGATAAGCGCCAGCATTCACACTGTAGTCCAGTTCATTCAAGCCAAACTAGCTCCAATAAGGAATTTCCCCCGTAAGACGGTGCACATTTTGATTTTACCTGTCCTCAGACTGAACCTTTGCTCATTATAATAGTAAAAAACACACTCCTGGGTGGAGATTTCAGATGTTAATGAGACATGTAACATACAAGCACGCAGGTACAGCTGCTGCACATGTGCACCCGAAGATCACTCAGAACATGCTTACTGCTAGCGCCTCTTCCTGCCTCCTTATGAATAACCGTGTAAGGCTGTCATCAAGGGAGTCTCCCCAGTAAGTCAATGCTGTCCCATCCTCACGAGCAGCCCACCCTGAATCCTGTCTCAGAGTGTACTGTCTATTCTGCACGTCACTTTCAGAATATCCTGCCTCTTTTGCAACAAATCGCTCCATGCTGCATCTCCTTTGCTGTGTGTCTCTTGTTTAATTTCGTTTAAACTAAGGAGACAAGAACCGAGGTTTTACAACAGCCATCGACAAAACTAAGTTGTCATCTGACTTCCTGAGAAATCAAGAGACAGTCAATTTCTCAAATAGGCAGGATTAAATTGTCAACTGGTATGATCATGAAGTTCCCTCGGCTTTAATCCTTAGCACAAAAAAAGGCAGCCTAAAGTAACCGGATGTTAACTAATCAGTTATTTTTCTAGTGTTCTCTCTAAATGTAATGAATACACACTTTGTTGCTTCTGGTTTCTTCAGTCCTGTTTATAAAGCCAACCTCCTCTGCTCAGCTCACTGGAAAACTTATTCTGTTTTGTGGAACGAAGTGTTGCTCAATTCTAGAATCACAATAAAGCCAATTTAGGTCTTTAAATTTCTTGTCATTCTTTCCTTTGGCACTTTCATGTGTTTTAAAGAGAAAATACACACACACACACACACACACACACACACACACACAGAGTCAGAAGAAATGAAACAAACATCGTCAGAATAACTGGAAGAAAGAAACTTTTAACCTACAAATATTCAAACCATATTATTTGAATGCTGAGTAGGTTAAAAGGCCATATTGAAGTACCACTCACACCCACACCGCCCTGTCTAAATCTTGACCTTCTCAGGAATCAAAACTAACATTTGTTGAGAGACCTTTACTGAATAAACTTGTTTAGTTTTCACATCAACTGTACAAAGTGTGCCTTCATGACAGAAGAGGAAGCTGAGACATAGAAAAGGTCAGTAACTTGATCACTAAGTAATAAACCTCCGATTGAAACCCAGGCAAACCTCAACACTTAAACTATTCTGCTTCTCATTAAGATGCTACTGATAACAATTTGAAGGTCTTCATAATGTCTTACAATGGATCTTCTTACTTTACTAGGGCTGATAAGACACAATGGGTTAAAATGTGGGCTCCCACCAGCTGTGTGGCCTTAGGCAAGGGGGTTACCCTCCAGTTCCTGGGCATCTTACCTGCCAACTGGTAATCTTGTAACTACTCCTCCCCACCCCCAGCTGTTGCAGATTCAAATGAGATGACAGCTCTGTGTGCCTGTGTGCCTGTGCGTGTGTGCGTGCGTGCGTGTGTGTGTGTGTGTGTGTGTCTCCTCCAGGCCTGCTCCTAATCCACCTCCACCTTGTCCTGCCCTGGGGGGCTCCATCAGGGAGCTCCCTGCCTTTGGCTTCTGGGTGGGCTCAGCTCTTGGTGCCACAGAGTTGCACAGGGCAGGACAGAGGAGAGCAAGGTTGCAGGGTTGATCCGCCTGGCTCCTCTCCTGCCAAGTTGAGGAGGGGGCCTGTGGTCTCTCTCTTCCAGAGGCTTCTGGCAACTATTGCGATGCTCTCCCGGTTCCCCTAGCCCTTCCCCTACCGTGCCACTTCTTCTGGGGGTGGTAAATGGGCCCAGGTGCTAGAGCATCCCCTGCTGACTTCTCTGAACGTGGGCACCATCTCTGGAAGCACACCTTTATTCAGACCCTCCATTCAATGCTTCCTGCTGAACCCCAGAATGATAAGATGTTCAAAATACTTGGCACTGCTGGGTATACATTAAACTATAAAAAGTAGATGCTACTAAAATTCTTATCAATAAGGCAGGTTCCTGTGCTTCAGTTTGTGGGGTCCTCCTAACTCTCCTGTAACAGAGGGAGTGGGAATGTATACTACCATCTCCCAGTTAAGGAAACGAAGGGTCCAAGAGGTTAAACAACGTGCCCAAGGTCCCCAGCCCGGAGCAGATGGGCCAGGGCCAGGGCCCAGGAGTTCTGTGTCCTTGGCCAGTGGTTTCCCTGCAGGGATTCCCCTGACTCTGTAGACAACACCTCAACTCCAGAGCCCTCTCTAACAGTTGTCCCAGGTGGGAACCACAATAGCGTCCACTGCAGGTGCCTTGAACTTTGACACAAGTCCCATCCCTGCTGGCCAGCCAGGCCACATAGGAAGGGCTCCCTCCAGGTGGCTTATGATGCTGGGCACCCCAACCATCTTATGCTGCCCCCCACCTCCCTTGTGTGTCTCTGCTCCTGGTAACAGTGCTTTGGGTGGCTTCTTAGGCCAGGGTTCTGGCTAACTAGTAATGCTGTGTCCTGCCCTAGGGACAAAGAAGCCAAAAGTTTGACACAACCCATAGGAATGAGAGGAGCATGCTCCCCCAACACGGTCATTAGGCCTTACTGCTTCCAGGCGGATCATTCACAAACCATTTTACCTTAAAATCAGCCTCCTCCTACTTCAGGTGCTTTTCCAGGAGTTTTCCAAAACTTCCTGCCTTCAGTCAACTCCTCTGTCTCCCGTAGGCTCTGTCTTGAGGAATGTGATCACTTTCTGTTATAAACAGACTTAATGCAACTGGAATCAGGGAGGCTCTGGGACTCCCGCATGCACAACTCTCCCAAGAATCCTCTCCCTTAATCCTCCTGGGGGCCCTGCATCCCCCGCATTGCAGGAGGTGATCACCCACATGCACCTCAAACCTGGCTCACGGAAATGCAGGGACTTGCTCCAGTTCATTCAGCCAGCCTGGACAGTAGCGTCCCCCTGAAAACCTGGGCGCTTTCTCCTACCTGCCACCTGCCATGCCACCCTCCCAAATCAGCTATGAAAATCTGAGATAAAGTATATGGATGAGCATTAAAAATAAAGCACTAAGTTTTATTTTATTTTTTTAAAAAGGCAAATGCAAAGCAGCCACTCTCCGTTGTATACACGGGCATTCCAATGCTTGGAGGCTCTCATGGTGTAGGAACTTGCAGTCTGGCTGCAAGGCAACCATTCCTCTCACACAAACAAACCAGAGATCAGGACCTAAGGAGGGAAACGGGGCCAAAGCACTGAACCTCTAAAATTCCCAATTCCCTTACCTCTTCAGAACCACGTGGAACAGGCTTACAGCCAATCTTTTATTTTACTTTATTATTATGATTATTATTATTTTGCACACACAGGGCACATGATGCTTTGATATTGAATATATTCAGGAAGATACCTTTGCTCTCTTGCAGTCTGACTCATCCATCTCTAGAACACCCTTCTGTGGGTCTCTCAAGGTGGAGGGAACCTTTCCCTTCTCCGTTCCCATTTTGCTTAGCACCTGTGTATTTATATACGCAGCCTGACAGGGTATGTCCTTGTCCCCCTCCCCACAGCACTGTGACCTCTGGGACAGCAAGGAACAAGGACCGAGTATTCTTTCCTCTCTGTATCTCCACACTTTGCATGGTGCTCCTGGAAGGTAGTAAGTTCCCAGTAAATGTTGGCTCAACTGAAATCAAAACAACCCAACCACCACCAATAACAAGACCAAATAAACAATAAAACCCCAGATTTTACAGTCCAGTGACTTCCCCTCTGAGCCTCAATATTTTTACATTAAAGTGAAAGGGCTGACCAAAGTGATTTCTAAGGTCATGTTCAGCTTGTGGGTGGGAAGCAAAACAGGCCCTGGTGAGAACACTGGGGTTCCTTCTGCAATATGTACCATTTGGGAGTCCCCACAGATGGCACCCTGGCTCTGTCAGGTTTCAGACCTCAGAGTCTGAAACTTCTGGGACTGCTTTCAAAATCTAGCGTTGAGAACTGCTAGAAAATGACTTTGCCAAGCGGGTGTGGGCTCTGAATGGTCCTGGCCACTCTTTGAGAGGGGAGATGCCCTTGGCATGGGGTAGTAGACAGTCCAGCTGCCCCAAGCCAGGGTTGTCTGTGATACCGGGAGGGTTTTGAGGATGATGCTGGCTGAAGCAAACATAAATCAGGTGGTGGCTGTCTTCACAAAGAGAAGCTTTTAATGGACCCTCAGTGACAGGCAGCAGAACTCTAAAGCCTCTCTCTCTCTTTTTTTTTTTTTTTGAGACAGTCTCACTCTGTCGCCCAGACTGGAGTGCCATGGCACGACCTCAGCTCACTGCAATCTCCACCTCCCGGGTCCAAGTGATTCTCCTGCCTCAGCCTCCTGAGTAGCTGGGTACTACAGGAGCCCACCACTACGCCTGGCTAATTTTTGTATTTTTAGTAGAGGCAGGGTTTCACCCCATTGGCCAGCTGGTCTCAAACTCCTGACCTCAAATGATCCACCCACCTCGGCCTCCCAAAGTGCTGGGATTACAGGCCTGAGCCACTGTGCCCAGCCAAGCCTCTTATTTTGAGAGTGAAACTGAGACCCAGAGCCTGGAATAGTTTGGGAGCCAAGTTGCAAAGTAACTGAGCGCTGCCACTGGGACTCAAATGCAGGCTCTCACAGGGCCCCGGTCTGGGCTCCTGTGACCAAATTAGAGCAGAAGAGAGCTCTCAGCTCCTCAGGTGTGCCAGCAGGGATGCTGAAGTTTCCACAAAGTCTACACAACTGAACAAAGCTGCATGTAAGTCTTATTCTAGAATTCTTTGTGACCGGGCCAGCTCTTCCATCGGCCCGTGGAGTGTGTGCACACAGGCATGCAGAACTCACTGGAAAGCTTTTACAAGATGACTGGTGGATTTTATTTTTTGCTTTCCTGGTTGCTTTTGGTGGTGTGGGAGGGGTCTAGAGTGAGGGTTAATGTTTAGATCCCTGGCCAAAGCTCTACCCAAATATAAACCCTTTGAGTCAGCAACCTTCTACACAGGAACTGACTCAAGCAAGGTTACCTGACCAGAAGCCTCAGAGTCACACATGGGAGAGGGCCCTTCCTTGGGTAATGTCAACTGCCTGCCTTTGGGTGGTGTCCTGGCTCGGGGGCTGCTTGGTGGGGAGGGGAGACAGAGATCTACCTCACCCCCAAAGACCCAGGACCTAGAAGGACTCCTTCCTGTCAAGCTCACAGACGACTTCATCCCCATAAGAAGGGCTTCCAGATCAGCGACAGCCAATGCTGTGAGCGCCACCAGGGAAAGGGGGCAGTACAGCCCTGATTACAATCAGCAAGAAGGCTGCTCAGAAGGCAGTTTCCGCCTGCTGCTGCAGAGCTTCGAGGAACAGACTCCACGCTCCCTAAGAAACCCTCCTCTGCCATCACTTCTAGCAACGCTTCCTGTTTTTCTCTCTCACCCTGGGTGGGGTGCTGTGGCCTCCCAGCCAGGGAGGTAGGCAACAAAGGCCCTGCTCAAGCCCAGGCCCTGGCCTTGTCCAATCAGACTCTAAACAGCAAATGCCGGCCCAGAAAAATGCAGGGAAAGCAAACTTCAGGGTTTGTGGGATTTTGAAAAGGCAAGAGGAGAACGAGCCCTCTATTCATTCTTTATTTAGCAAAAAGTGTACGATGGAACTTTTTTCCCTAGACGTGAAGTCAAGGTATACACATACACACATGTAGAGTATGAACTACCTATACATACACACATTCACCTAATTATATGTATTATAGCCACTCGCTATTATGCAGAACGTAGTTTGGAGAATGTATTATTGGCCTCATTTTGCAGATATAGAAACTGAGACGCCGAGAGGTTAAGTCTGGCGACCAAAGAGAGACAGAGACAGAGAGACGGGAGACTAGAAGAGGCCCCACGCTGTACCCAGATATTGGCAGAGGCTGAGGGGCACGGAGTGGTGAACTCTGGTCAGTCATTTCAGCCAACCATGGGATTTCAGAAAACAGCCGGCAGGGGTCCTAATGTTTGGGGCAGGAAGGGGAGGTGCGGGAAGGCACTGAGGGACCCCCGCACTGGGCGCCCCTTCCCCACCGCAGAGACAAGCGGCAGTTTCCACAGCAGCCGGCAGGGGGCAGTGCACCTTGCCTTTTCGAAGCCTCCGGGCGCTTGGGCAGCGCGGGGTAAAGAAAACCAGGAGGCTCCGCCCGCAGCTTCTACGAACAGGCCAGGAGTAGAGCCCCGCACGTAGTAGGTGCTCCAGGCACGTCTAGAAGCCTAAAGGGCTTGGTCGATACATTTGAACTCCATTTTAGAGACTGGAAGGGAAGAAGGGGGCGTCCGGGCCCCTGCCAGCACCTTCCACCTTGGGGCCTTGTCAATGAACACAGCGTCAGCACCTACGACGTGCCAGGCGCCCTGGCGACTATTGGAAAACCCGGCTCCCCTCTCACCCCGTTTTCCTCGTTGGCGAGTCGGCCTCGCCTCCTCCTCCCGTCTCTTCCTCTCACCACACACACCCAGCCGCAGAGCGGGGGTGGGCGCTCGCTGTCTCCCTGGAGAACCAGCTCGTCGCAAACTTGCGGGGCTTGGGGACCCGCGAGGGGGAGAAGTCGGGAGAGGCCAGGGGTGCCTGGAAACAATCACGAGAAAGCCGGGCGAATGCCTGATGCAGGGACGCGGCGAGCCAGTCACTGCCCTCAGGGTCACGGCTGACTCCCTCTGCGGGACTCGCCCAGCCCACGAGACGCAGTGACCTGCCCAACCCCCACCCTCTTGCGCGCTTCTGGGTGCGCACGTGTCCCCTCGCCCAACACCACCGAGCCCCGCGCATGGTACGGCCGCCGAGGACCCTCGCGTAGGAGGGAGGAGCGAGTCAGGGCTCCAGCCGACGAGCAGAGCCAGACGATCCCCACACGCTTCCTGGGAGACCCGGCTGCAAGGCCAGGCTAAGGCGCGCTCCGGCGTCTCTGTGCCAAGCCGGGGCGCAAGCTCAACCCCCATCTCAAGTTCAGCCGCGCTTCCTCCCGCAAGGTCACGCTTAAACACTCGCGCAGAGAAAGGAGGAGCGGAAAGTTGCGCCACCGTCCCGATTCCAAACTAACTGTACCCTCACCAGAGCGCCTCGCCCCAGGGTCACCGCTGTCCGTCCCCGTGCGCTCCCAGAAGGGGTGGCCCTGCCCCCACGCAGGTCACACACACGAGAGACACAGGCAAGTTGCTAACTTTTGTCAGATTATTTCTTGGGAGCTGCGACGCCTCACGGGGTTGGGGCGGATTCAGAATTTCGAGTTGCCACTAACACGACTCCGGCCGTGCTCTCCTTGGCCCACCCGCGTCCCCCACTGTCCGCCACGCCGCGTTCAGCTCTCTTGTCCCGGGTGTCAACTTCACCCCCAGATCCGGAGCAGCGCGCTCTGACGGCGTCCCCGGGGCCGATAGCCACCTCCCGGATCTGCGCCTGCTTGCAGCGGACTGGGGGACTCGATCCTGATACTGTCCCACGGCCGCTCGTCCAGAACACTGGCGGCCTCCGCGGTGTCCCAGCCTGTGACCCCAAATCCGCTCGAGAGCGCCTGAGCCCGACCATCTAGCGAGGTCTCCTCCCACGGGCGGCCCCAGCGGAGGAGATCTCAGCCCGGCGCCGGGTGCAATGTCACTGGGGCTGCTTTCGGGAACCGCTGCCCGGGACTTGGCGTAGGTTCCCCACAGAGCTCCAGGCAGTTCCTCCAGTGTCGGCCGAAGACCCCTAAGCCCGAACCTCCACCCCGACCTTCTTCCTCTCCCAAAGCCCTGGGTGGTCGCCGCTGCCAAGGAAGGGGTCTCCCTTCGAATGTCTTCCACTAGAATCCTGGGGTCTTCAGTCCCAGCTCCACTGTCACACCCTCCTAGTCCCCTCCCCACCCCTTCAGTTCCCGGGTCCAGACAATCAACCTTCCACTCCGAGAATCCACAGGAAACTGCCCGAGCCCCAACTCAGGCGGACGCAGCCCCCGCGCACCCCGAGCAGGGTTCGCCTCCGCGCGCGCACTCACCACGGCTGGAGACACGCTGGAGTTTCCGGGATTTGGGCATGAGGGGGTTCGGAGGAGAATACAGGGGTGTGGGTGTCCCGGACACTTGCCCCCTTCCCAGCTCACATCGCCTCTTCCTTCTCTCTCCGCTCTTCTTCCTTCTCCTCCTCCCTCCGGTCTAGGGCTCTTTGTCTTTGCAAAGTGTCGAAACTGTCTGGCATAGTGGGCTCCGCCGGCGGAGGCTGGAGCCGAGGAAGCGAGGAGGCGGGATGAGGGTGGGAGAGGGCTCGGGAACACCTTCCCCCGGGTGTAACGGGAGTGAAAGGCGGGGCGACCGAGGAGGGGCCGCCTTCCCTGGCCGGCCGGGGCCGGGTGCCAGGGCGCGCCAGAGCCCAGCCACCGCCTCCCCTGCGCGCGGCCCTCCCCTTCCTCCGCCCAGTGCCCGCCCCTCCCGACTCTGCGCCTCCGTTCGGCCCCGCCCACCCCGACTTGGCTCGGCTTTCCCTTGGCTCCGGGCTTCCTGCAAGCCGAATTTAGCTCTGCCAAGCCACGTGGACCGCAGCGGGCTCGGCAGAGGCCGAGGCTGGGAGACGCCGGAGGCGGCGGCTGCGGCGCGGGGACCTGATCGGCGCCCCGAGAGGAGCTCCCCGCTCTCTGGACGCGGCCCTCAAGCTGGCGGGGCTAAGGAAGAGCGCCCGGGAGGCCCGGGAGCCACTGGGGTCCGTTTCAGCAGGAAGACGGGCACGCACCGAGAGGATGGCAGTGCCCAGAAGAACTCGAGTCGGGGGCACGGTGGGGAGAAGGGGCCGATCCCCTGCTGGCGACCGGGCAGAGCCACCCACTTCCTCTAAGGGCGCGGGACTCGAGGTGGGATTTAGGGAGGGGGAAGGGAGGAGCGTGGGCTGGAGGACTCTTGCGGCCAGAACCGCGTTCAGAGCCACAGAGCCGGGCACTGCGGCCGGCCCTGGTCCCGGCCCCGGCCCTGGCCCAGCCCTTGCCCTGGCTCGCCTGCCGCCGCTTTTTCCTTCCAGATGCGGAGGCTGCGGCTGGAGCTTGGGGTTTGCGGATTAGGCTTGCAGTTATTCAGCCCTCCCTCTTTTCAGGGAAGCGGGGGCGGTGGAGACTTATTTTGCTGAAAGGCAGAGTGCAGCGCTTTGATGCTAAATGCAGTACACAAGTCATGTAAATCTGGTTTTACGGTTCTTAGCCCCTTACTGAGACTACCTCTTTCGCAACTTTTCGGAGGAATGTTAGAGGAAAGAGGCACAGTTTGGCTTTGGGGTCATTGCATCCTTCCAGCGCCCCTTGCTCCAGCTGGAGAGAGATCAACCTTTTGCAGTGGAAGGGGAGAGTCCCCCAGCCTTTGTTTCATCAGACGGCTGCTGTAGTACAGGGATTCAGGCCAGGGCCCGCATGGCCGGACTTCTTGGTTCAAATCCTGCACTGCCACTCAACGGATGTGTGAGCTTGGGCTAGTGACTGAACCTCCCAGCCTAGATGACTCTGTGCCTCGGTGTCCTCATCTGTGAGAACCGACCTAAGAAGTGTCTGTCTGATAAAGCTGTTGTGATGAGTTAGTGAATTCGTACACATAGAACCTTTAGAACTGTCTTTGACATGTAGTAAGTCAGCTGTGTAGATGGTGGGTTTCTCCAGTGACAGGTCCCTGCCCACAGCAGGAAGATGACCTGTGCTAGAAGATGGGGGCTAGGGTGTTGGGGAAGACTTCAGGGACTTGGGAGAGAAAAGGAGAAATATTCAGAGATGAGAAAAGTAGAAGAAAAACCAGCTTTTAAAAGGGGGAGGAGAGAGAATGAGAAAAATAACTACTAGAAAGGGAAGGAAAAGATGAATAGCCTTTTAGGTACTTCGGGACCTGCTCTGAGGCCTCTTGCCTGACGCCCTTGGTTTTTGATAGAATTCTAGAGAAGGGGTGAGCCCTTTTGTCTGCCTGGACACATCCTGTGGGCTTTTCTCTTTCTGAAACTCAGGTCAAGGTGTTCACTGCATCTCCAGATTGCTTGTGTGCATGGGAGGAGGGGGGCAGAGAGTTCTGCTTACATCGGCTATTGTCCCCTCCACCAGCAGCGTCTTCCAGCAAGGAAGAGCTTCTAACATGCACCAGACTTTTAGCTTTGGCTGGGAATATTGTCTGGGCCAATAAAGAGTTTTTGGATGAAATAACAAAAGTGTTGTTTATTGTATGGATCAAATAATGTATGGGAACATATTCGAAAAATAGAAAATGCTATACTCATATAAGACTATGCTACTATATCCTAGTAGATTCTGTGGAAAGAGGATCAGATTTGGCAAGTAAGGAGCCCCAGGTCAGCCAGCTGTTCCACTTTGCAGCCAAGAACCAAAAGCAGCTCAGTTTTAGCTGAGTTCTTGCTGTATGTATTCCACGTGCAATACCGGCAGTGCAGTAGTTTTGTTTATACCAGCATCACCACAAACATGTGAGTAATGCATTGAGTTGATGTTCTGATCACTAGGCACAGGAGTTTTTCAGCTACATTAATATATTGTGAGACCACTGTCTTATATGCATGTGATCCATCATTGACCGAAATGTTATCCAATGCATGACTATATATGTGAATAGTGTAGATTGTATGGGTTCTGCCAAACAGTTCTGCTAACTCAAATCCCACCAAGATTCTCAGGGTTGGAGGGAGGCTTCAGGACCATGTCTTGGAAGTTCCCCTGGATGACTCCATAGTGAGATGGAAATTCCTTATTAATTGACATTTTGGTGAAACACACATAAATCACCACCTTATTTGAATAAAACGTTGTACATCAGATGCATCTTTAGTTCATCTCTGAAGGGTTAACCTGGGCAAGGCCTTTTCTGAAAGCCCCACTTTCTTTCTGTTAAGTTTCTTCCCAGGTAACAGGGACAGCCTCTCCCTCTCCCTTTTTTTCCAGAGTTTTGACATTCCATGCAAGCAGCACTCTTAACACCCCCTTTTAGGACCCTTTCCAGGGGCTGTGTGTCAGAAGTGTGCATGCATTCCTCTTTGTCACCCTGAGTGTATGTCCCATCACATCCTGCCAGAGAACAAGGATCATAGTCATTACTGGGAGTGTCTTCACAGTGGGTCTCCAGGGAGCGCTGACATTGATTTACTGCATGCTGCCACCTCCTACCTTTTGGAGCACCAGCAAAGCTCTCAGTAATGATGGTTAAGGAAATTGATTTCATCCTTTCCCTACCCCCCTTTCTTGGCACAGCAGAGTGGAAAGATCCTAATGGGTTCTGATCCCATTTGGGTGATTGTGCAGAAAAGAAAAGGGCTGCACCACTTGTCAGAGATGAGTTCAGAGGTGCTGGGCACAGCACGTGGTGTTTTGTGTTTTAGACAGTGTTTTCCTTAGGGCTCTTGGGACTGTGAGGAACTCACTCAAGTTTCTTTAGAAAAAAGAGTTTTAATGTAGAGATGTGCAGACTGAAGCTGAAAACAAGCTGCAAGGAGAGAGAGCCCATCTCTGTGTCTCTGTCTCCCTCCTGGCCCCCACCGCTGCCCACCCACCCCCTCTCCGCTCTGTTCTCTCCCTGCCCACAGGCTTTCTCTGTTAAATCCTGGGGTCTGTTCTAAAGTTTTCTGCATGTTTATGGCCTCAGCCTTCCTGCATCCTGGCAATTGTGGAAATAATCTTTTCAGCTTCACTTCCCACTGTGGTTCCATCAGGTGTTTTAGTTTTTCCAGGAGAGGAATCTGACTGACAGGCCTCATCTACAGAGTCATGAATCACCAACCCAACACTGGATGGACTTCCCAGGCAGCCTGAGCTCATCCCATGAATGACTGTGCAGAAGGACAGTCCTCCAGGAGATGATGCATTAGATGGAATGTAGGAGACATGGTCCTGACTCTGAGAATCTTGGCAGGCATTTGAGTTAGTAAACTATTTGGCAGAACACAGCCACACTTTTCACATGTACAGTCGTGCACTGAATAATGACGTTTTGGTCAAAAAAAGAATGCGTATATGAGAGTGGTCCCCTCTGATGACACTGATAAATTCCTGTCACCTAGTGGTGTAGCTGGCATAACATCAACTCCGTGCATTACTCATGTGTTTGTGGTGATGCTGGTATAAACAAACTTACTGCACTACCAGTATGGCACATACAATATGTACAGTATATAATACTTGATAATGATAATAAACAGCTATGTTACAGGCTTATATATTTACTGTACTATACTTTCAATCATTTTAGAGTGTGCTTCTGCTTATAAAACCAAGAGTTTACTGTAAAACAGTATTCTGTGTCATACCGGCAGTAGCCTCATTCATCTCATTTTTTTCGATTGCATCATTTTCTCTTGTGCTTGATTTAATCTCATGCTGTTTTGTTCCTCACAGTCCCTAAGCCTACAGAATCCATGGCTAATGTTGCCAAAGAGAAGCCACATTGAGTGATTGTATTAGTCCATGATCACACTGCTAAGAAAGACATGCCTGAGACTGGGTAGTTTACAAAGGAAAGAGGTTTAATGGACTCACAGTTCAGCATGGCTTGGGAGGCCTCAGGAAACTTACAATCACCACCAAAGGGGAAGTAAACACATCCTTCTTAACAAGGCAGCAGGGCCGGGCGCGGTGGCTCACGCCTGTAATCCCAGCACTTTGGGAGGCCGAGGCGGGTGGATCAGGAGGTCAGGAGATCGAGACCATCCGGGCTAACACGGTGAAACCCCGTCTCTACTAAAAAATACAAAAAATTAGCTGGGCGCAGTGGCAGGCGCCTGTAGTCCCAGCTATTTGGGAGGCTGAGGCAGGGGAATGGTGTGAACCCGGGAGGCGGAGCTTGCAGT
Organism: Pan troglodytes; assembly: GCF_028858775.2. Lineage (NCBI taxonomy): Eukaryota > Metazoa > Chordata > Mammalia > Primates > Hominidae > Pan > Pan troglodytes. Next base: position 143,841,325 of record NC_072405.2, read on the forward strand.
GAGCCGAGATCGCGCCACTGCACTCCAACCTGGGTGACAGAGCGAGACTCCATCTCAAAAAAAAAAAAAAAAAAAAAAAACACAAAAAAACAAAAAAAAACAAGGCAGCAGGAGAGAGAAGAATGAGTGCCCAGTGAAGGGAGAAGCCCCTTATAAAACCATCAGATCTTGTGAGAACTAACTCACTATCATGAGAATAGGATGGAGGAAACTGCCCCCATGATTCAATTATCTCCACCTGGTCCTTCCCACGACACATGGGGATTATGGGAACTACAAGTCAAGATGAGATTTGGGTGGGGACGCAACCAAACCATATCAGTGATTGAGCTGGAAACGAAATTAAAAGTGATTAAAGACCACGGAGGTGGAAAATTGGTGATGGTTATTGCTCCCCAGGCAGGTAGGTCGCATTCCATCATAGCTACAATCTTGGAGAAGAAGAACAAAGTGACAGAAGTTGAAACTATCTGCTTCATTGGAGGCAATGAGACTATCAACAATTTAAGAAGGGTCTATACCAGATACAGAGAAATTTCTTATGACCCGGATTGAAGACTAGACTGACACACACATGTATTCCACCCAGCCCCACGATGATCCCAGCCAAAACAGAAAGTTTGTGATGCTGAAAGAAAAGGCTGGATTTGACTAGGATGTTGAATTTACTGCTAGCTCTGCATGGTTTAAAGGACTCAGGAATCATTCTTTATTATGTAATATGAAAGTGAGTGGTAAGTCTGTGAGTGCTGATGTGAAGGCAGCTGAAGAATTTTTGGAAACTGTAGATAAGCTGACTGTGGAGGAAATTTACTTGCCAGAGCAAATCTTCAATATGGATGAAATCTCCTTATTCTGGAAATGGATGCCTGGAATGACTTTTATCTATAAGGAAGCCAAGTCAATGTCAGGTTTCAAGGCTTTGATGGACAGGGTAACAGTCTTGCTTGAGGGAAATGGTACATGCTACTAGTTGAAATCCTTCGTGATGTGGCCCAGTGAGAACCCGAGGGCCTTCAAGCACAGCACTGAGCACATACTGCCAGTGGGCTACAGGAGTAGTGAGAAGTCATAACAGATGCAGCTCCTTTTCCAGGATGCTCTCCTGCAATGCTGTACCACTGAAAGGAAAAGCACTGTTTGGAGAATGATCCACCTTTCAAGATTTTACTTATTGTTGATAATGCTCCCACACGTCCTCTTTTTTACGGGTGATCTTCATTCCTAATATCAAAGTGATATTTCTTCCTCCAGGCACCACCTCTTTGATCCACACAATGGATCAAGGAGTTATAGCAGCTTTTAAGTTCTACTACCTGAGCAGGGAGGACTTTTGCCCAGTCCCATACTGCAGTAGAGGAAGACACTGAGAAGACTCTGATGAAATTCTGAACAGCATCAAGAACCTTGTTTAGGCTTGGATTATGTCACTAAGGACTGTGGGAATGGCACCTGGAAGAAGACACGCAAGAGGTTTGTCAATAACTTCAAAGGATTTGCCAAGGATGAGGAAGTTGCAAAAATCAAGAAGGCTGTGGTTGAGATGGCAAACAACTTTAACCTGGGTGTGGATGTGGATGACATTGAGTAATTCCTAGAGGGGGTTCCTGAGGAATTGACTAATGGGTTGCTGTTGGAACTGGAATAGGAGTGCATAGCTGAAGAAGAGGTAAAGAAAAAGAAAGTGCAGGAGAAGGGAAAAAAGAACTCCCAAGAATACTCACAGTGATGGGTTTAGCAGAAGCTTTTTCAGACTCCAACAAACTCCTTAAGAAGTCTGAAAACATGGACCCCAAAACTGAAAGGTTTTCCCTAATAGAGAGGAAAGTTCATGGTGCATTATCTGCCTACAAGCAAAACCAGGATTCAAAAAACCCTTTGAGCTGGAGCTTCAAAGCACCAAAAAAAAAAAAAAAAAAAAAAAGAAAGAAAAAGAAAAAAGAAACAAATGAAGCAAACCACCATGGACATAGTTATGAGTCTATTAGTGATGGGGATACGTTCTGAGGACTGTGTTGTTAGGCAATTTCATCCCTGTGCCAGCATCATAGTGTACTTATGCGAATCTAGATGGTAAAACCTACTGCACACCTGGGCCATATGGTTTAGCCTATTCCTCGTAGGCTGCAAACCTGTACAGCATGTTATTGTACTGAATACTGTAGGCAATCGTCACTCCATGGTAGGTATGTATGTATGTATCTAAACGTATCTAGACATAGAAAAGGTACTATAGAAAAACAGTATAAAAGATAAAAACGGTATGCCTGTATAGGCCACTTACCATAAGTGGAGCATGCGTTACTGGAATTTGCTCTAGGTTGAGTCAGTGAGTGAGTGGTGAGTGAATGTGAAAGCCTAGGACATTACCGTATACTATTGTAGACTTTATGAACACTGTACACTTGGGCTACACTGAATTTATAAAAACGTGTTTTTCTTCAATAGTAAATTAACCCTAGCTTGTTGTTACTTTTCTTACTTTATACACTTTTTAAACTTTTTTGACTTTTTTGTAATAAAACTTAGCTTAAAATACAAACATATTGAACAGCTGCACTAAAAATATTTTCATTTTCTTTTCTTTTTCTTTTTTTTTTTTTGTATTGGATTTTCACTCTTTTGTCCAGGCTGGAGAGCAGTGGCATCATCTCGGCTCACTGCAACCTCCGCTCCCCGGGTTCAAGCGATTCTCCTGCCTCAGCCTCCCGAGTAGCTGGCATTATAGGTGCACACCACCAGGCCAAGCTAATTTTTGTATTTTTAGTAAAGTCGAGGTTTCGCCATGTTGGCCAGGCTGGCCTTGAACTCTTGATCTCAGGTGATCCACCCACCTCAGCCTCCCAAAGTGCTAGGATTACAGGCATGAACCACTGCACCCAGCCTAAAAATATTTTCTTTATATCCCTATTTCACAAGTTTTTTCAATTTACAAATTATTTATTCATTTACTTTTCAAACTTTTTTGGTAAAATTAAGACACAAACACTCACATCAGCTTGGGCCCACACAGCGTCAGTCATCAATATCACTGTCTTTCACTGCATATCCTTAAACACATATCTTGAAGGTCTTTAAGGACAATAACCTGCATGGAGTTGCCATCCCCCAAGGTAACAGTGCCTTTCCCTGGAACACATCCTGAAGGTCCTGCCTGAGGCTGTATTACAGTGAACTCTGTGAGGTTTGCATAGCCATTAAATTGCCTAATGACGCTTTTCTTGGAATGTGTCTCTGTCATTAAGCCACTCCTGATGGTCTTAGACCCGAAATCTATGCTAAGCCATCTGGTTAGTCTCAGTCCATCCTGCCCACCCTAATCTCTTTTTCAAAAATCAGCTCATGAATGAATATCTTTAATCCCTACTTGGACCACCAAGATAAAGAGATAAATATATTGAGTCTTCTAGGAAAAAAGTTTCTAAGAGTAAGCCCTGAATATAGCTTATTTCTAACTGGACAGGAACAAAAGAGCATTTTTAACACAGTTGCTCTGGGAGGCATCTTTGTGCCCATGAAGAAAGCCAAATAAAGACATTAGGTTCAGAGTCCTAATCACACTAATGCATGAAGTCTGTTCTGGACTTTCTGTTTCATGAGTCAATAAAATTATTTTGCTTACTCCACTTTAGGTCATAGTTCTGTTACTTGCAACAAAACGCTTGATAACGACAGTCAGATTGATTGTCCCGAAGCCCCTCTCCTTCCCTCAAGTCATATCCAAGCTCTAACCCTTTAAAACATTTGTGGCTTCCCATTGCCTAGGGGTGTAAGTCCAGATTTCTGAGTCTAGCAGTTAAGACCCTCGGTGTGGTCCCAACGTGTGTTTCTCACTTGTTTCCTTCTAATACTCCTCTTTACAAACCCTCTACTAGCAGGCATGGCTTGGCCCAGAAGCTCTGGTTAACTTATATGTTATGTTCTTAAAATCAACATAGATCTCTATCTTGGTGGGCTGGTGAAGCCCCCAAGATATACAGAAGTCCAGAGGGCTAATGCAGGTCCTGGTGTGAGGAAACTCTGACTCCTGGCAATCCTCACTGCTTCTGCAGAGCCTCCCACTGTCCTGGGCTGCGAGATCCATAAGGATCATGGTTCCTAAGCTTCCTTGCCATAAGGTCCAGATGGCCCAGATATATGCATTTCCTAGGATAGCCATAACCAACTACTACAAACTGTGTGGCAAGAAACAGCAGAAATTTATTTTCTCACAGTTCAGGAGGCTGCAATGAAGGTGTTGCAAAAGTTGGTTCCTACTGGAGACTCAGAGAGAAACTGTCCCATGCCTTTCTATATAACCTCATCTCAACTTGTTTAACCAATTACATTTGCAAATACCCTATTTCCAAATAAGGCCAAATTCTGAGGATCCTGGTAAGCATGAACATTTCAGGAACATTATTCAACCCACTAAACCAGGGACACCAACATCTCCATGCCCACCTCTGGAGCAGATGGCTTCCATTCTCTGTAGCTCCAGCTGACAGGCAGCCCTGGAAACCCTTTTCATCCTTTTCTTTCTGGTGTTCTCAGAAGCAGACTCCTGTCCTCTTTTTTCATGTAAATGGATTTAAGTTTGATTTCCAAAAAGCTAGACCTTCAGCAACTGCTAATTTTCCCTAAGGTAGCTAGTCCTTGAGGCAAGGAAACATTAAGGGCCTGACTTCAGGCTTGAAATGGGGGAAATGGGAATCTATAAGGGATGAAAACCACAAATGAATATTTGAAGTGTCCTGCCATACCTATTGCACCTGCGTTCCACACATATCAGTTAATGGAATACCCATCGTTCCTTCTAGAAGAGCCACCACCTGGCTTTGCGTATGAACCATGAGATCCCTGGAAGGCTCTCCACCACCTGAATCCCCTCCTGTCTAATGTGCACAGCTCTTCCTGAGGCAGCAGGGGCAGTGGGGGTGGATAGTGGAAGGGCTGCCCCCACATGAGGCCTTTGCTATTGGCCCTGTACAGTCCTCATCCCTTCCGCTTATCCCTACTGGGTCTCCCTTAAAATCCATCACCACTTTGCACCTTTGCAGTTACGGGCTTATTAGGCTCTGTTTCCTGTTCAATGGACAGATCCTGAAGGAGAGGTGCAATCCTCCCTTCTTTCATTCATTCATTCATTCAGCAGAAAATTTTTGAGCATCTACTGTGCGCCAGACACTGTGCTAAGTGCTGAAGACGTGCAGGTGGACATGACGTAGTTCCTTGCCTCAGGGAATCCACAGTTTGGTGGGGGCCTGACTAATTTCCAGTTATTTCTCCACATTTGGGCAGAAGTGGGTGTAGTGAGACCTCTTCTGGGGTCAGGTTCCCTGGGCTTTCGCCGAGAACTGAGTGTGCAAGCCGAGTGTGTGTGGTGCCGCCCTAAGCCAGCAGAACTCTGTGAGCCAGAGTCTGGCTCTGTTTTGAGAGCAGTCAGAAGCTCTCAGAGAATTTTACATGGTGAGCGTTGGCAGATTTGCATGCTAGGCAGACACCTCAGGCAGCCTTGTGGCCATATGTCCAGACAAGAAGCAATGAGACCATAATTTCAATCATCTAAGCGCTGCCAGGGCTCTGACCTAAGGAAGTGGCAGAAGCCTAAAAAGAGGTAGATGAGTTTCAAAGAAGGTGAAATAGATAGATCACAACAATTTTGGTCAGGGGCAGGAGGAGAAGGAAAAAGCTTGTATTTCTGTTTTCCATGAGAGCAAGCAGTGGCATTGCTAATTACACTGCCCCCTAGCATCCATCTCTTACTTCTTTCTGGCAACAGAATTATTTTTGTTTTGTTTTTGTTTTGTTTTAAACACGCATGTGGTATCTGGAGAGGTAGCATCCATCTAGTAGGGCAAGACCAGCGTGAGAAATATGGGGTTAAAAGATAGAAAGCTCTTTGATCCCTGAAGGCATTCTTGAGCACTGGAATCAATGCCAGCAGTATCCTATCTGGGGATCTTTTCTTTGTTTTATGAAAGAAAATATGTAACAATGGCTGGGCTAGGTGGCTCATGCCTGTAATCCCAGCACTTTGGGAGGCCAAAGGCAGGTGGATCACTTGAGGTGAGGAGTTCAAGACCAGCCAGAGATGGCGAAACCCCATCTCTGCTAAAAATACAAAAATTAGCCAGGCATGGTGGCAGAGGCCTGTAACCCCTGCTACTTGGGAGGCTGAGGCAGGAGATTCGCTTGAACCTAGGAGGTGGAGGTTACAATGAGCTGAGATCACGCCACTGCACTCCAGCTTGGGTGATACAGCAAGACTCTGTCTCAAACAAAAAAAAAAAAAGAAAGAAAGGAAGAAAAAAAATGCAACAATACTCAGCCCTAGTCCTAGTCCTTCAAGATAGCATATGGAGGTTTCTTGTTACTTGCAACCCAAGTACAACCCTCACCGACACTCAGTGGATGGTGACAATCTGCAGAATGGGGCATCTGCCAAGACGGAGGAGAGGAGGCAGTGTCATTTTTATTTGTCATGGTACTTTCTGTGCACCATTTAGTTGCTGCTGGTTCTAGTTAATAATCCTGCCTGACAAACCATCCCAAAATTTAGAGACATAAAACTGATATTTCATTATGATCATGGAATCTGTGGGTCATAAGTTTGGATGATACTCAGCAGGGATAACATGTCTCTGCCCCACCGTGTCTGGGAAGACTTGAATCTGAGGGTAAATCACAGGAGTCACCTAGAGGCTTCTTCACTCATGTACGTAGGATAAGGAATGAGCTGACTTGAGGGCTGGATGCAGCAGGGACTGCCCACTGGAGCACATCCATGTGGCCTCTCCACATGCCTTGGGCTTTTTGCAGCAAGGGGGCTAGATCGTGAGAGTGAGATTTCCCGGGGAACTGGGGGAAGCCACGTGCCTCTTGTGGTCTAGCTCCAGAAGTAAGGTAGCTTTACTTCTTTGAACTGTATTCCTTTTGATGGGGAGAAAGGCAAAGAGTCTGTGGCCATGTTTTAGAAAGTCATGCAGCCACAGGCAGCTGCATTTTCAGGAGCTGGGGGCCAGACTCAATTCACAGCCAAGAGAGGGAGGTGGAGCCAGGTGTGGAGGAGATTGCCTGGGAATATTGCAGAAAATGAAAAGAGGGCCAAGGATGGGGCCCTGCCGACATGGTGATTCACAGGAAAGGCTAATGGAATGAATAATTCATTCAATAACATGACCTTATATAGCTAATTCCCCAGGTCAGTGATTCTTTAGTCAGGCCCAAGTAAGAGGATCTCAGTTGGCTGAGCCTCTAGTTACCTTTTGGAGTCAGACAGGGAACCTTAGAATTCTGCTTCTCAAACCTTAATGTGCACAAGAACCACTTCAGGAGGCTTATTCTAAATATAAACCCCTGAACCCCTTTTCCAAGAAATTCTCATTCAGTAGACGTTGAGATCTGAATGTTTTCGTCCCACTCCAATTCATATGTTTAGAACTAATTCTCAGTGCAATAATATTAATGTGGAGCTTTTAGGAGTTGAGGAAATCGTGAAGGTGGAATGGAATTACTTCCCTTATAAATGAGGCCCAAGGAAGTTCATTTACCCCTTCCCGGTGTGAGGACACAGCTAGAAGGTGCCATCTATGAAGCAGAGAACAGGTATTCACCAGACACCAAATAAGTTGGCCTCTTGACCTGGGACTTCCCAGCCTCCAGAACCGTTGGCAGTACATTTCTGTTGTTTAGAAATTACCCAGTCTAAGGTATTTTTTTAGAGAAGCACAAACAGACTGAAACAGTAGACCTGCAGTGCAGTCCAGGAATCTGCCTGTTTAAAACAAGTCCCTCCTATCATGACTGTAGGGGCTGGGCCGACCACACTCACAGACAGTCCCGTCCACAGCCACCCATGCATAAATCCCAAAGAGACAAGGCAGTCTTTTTGCTAAGATGTTCTGGCTTCAGGTCCTTGCTCTGCTGCTTTGCAGCCACCTGACTTCTGACGGTTTCCCTCTCTGACATCAATGTTCTCATCAGTACAATGAGAAAGTTGAGTTACAGCAGTATTTTCCAACTAGCCTCTATGGAACCTGAGGGGTTCCACGTTGGACACCCATCTGCATCAATCAATTTAGCTCATATTCATTGAATGTTTGCTGGATGTCAGTCCCTGGACTAGGGGGTGGGCATGAAGTGGCATACCAGGTGGGCACTGTGTGTTCTTCAGAGGGCTGACGTTGTAGGAGAAAAGTCCAGCAATTACAAAATCAATGAATAATTATCATTATGTGGCTGGATGCAGTGGCACATGCCTGTAATCCTAGCACTTTGGGAGGCTGAGGCAGGTGGATCGCCTGAGGTCAGGAGTTCGAGACCAGCCTGGTCAACATGGTGAAACCCATCGTTACAAAATACAAATATTAGCCAGGCACAGTGGCAGGCATCTGTAATCCCAGCTACTCAGGAGGCTGTGGCAGGAGAATTGCTCGAACCTGGGAGGCAGAGGCTGCAGTGAGCTAAGATTGTGCCACTGCACTCCAGCCTGGGTGACTCTGTCTCAAAATAATAATAATCATCATCATTATGAAAGATGCTTCAAAGGAGAAGCACTAGGTGCTGTGAGAAAAGGTAAGAAAGGTAAGAGACAACGAATGTCTTCATTCATTTCTGCTGCTATAAAGAAAGTATCCTAGACTGGGTCATTTATAAACAACATAAATTTATTTTTCACAGTTCTGGAGGCTGCAAAGTACAAGATCAAGGCAATGACAAACTCATTGTCTGGCAAGGGCCTGCTTTCTGGATCATAGATGGTGTCATATAGGTGTCCTCACACGGTGGAAGAGATGAGACAGACTCTGTGTCCTCATATGGTGTAAGGGACATAGGGACACACTCACTCCCTAAAGTCCTTTTGTAAGGGCATTGATCCCATCCAGGAGGTGCCATCTTCACAGCCTATTTACCTCCCAGAGACCCTACCTTATAATACCATCACCTTGGGTTTCAAGTTCCGACACATGAAATTTACTGGGACACACACAGCACAAAGCACAGCAGCAAAGATAGCTGAAATTGTGTGTCTGTGTGTGTGTGTGTGTGTGTGTGTGTGCGCTTCTGCTTGGGTTGCCATTTGGACAAACTGTTCTCAGGATGGAAAACACTGGCTTAGGTGCTCTCTAAGGGCCCTTGCAACTGGAAACCTTGCAACTGGTAAAATCATAGAAGGACATTATAGTCCTATGATTTTACCTGTAAGTACAGTCATTTAGTCAGAATGCAATTACTGGATTTTACATCTGTCTAAGACCCCAAGGTTACCACCTTCATTCTTGAAAATAAGTTATGGGGCTCTTTAGGGATCAAAAATGTTCTATATCATACTTTGATGGCATTTAAAACTTAGCACTTTAACCTGGGAGATTGAGTGAGAGATCAGAAAAGGAAAACTGAAATGCAGCCCTGCTTGGCACCAGAAGCTGCAGAGCACAGAGGATGGGGATGAGGACTCTGGGCTCAGACGTGTTGTTGAGCAGCTCACCAGATGTGCTGGCCAAGTGATTAACATTTCTTTTTTTTTTTGAGATGGAGTCCCCCACTGTTACCCAGGCTGGAGGGCAGTGGCGTGATCTCGGCTCACTGAAACCTCTCCCTCCTGGGTTCAAGCAATTCTCCTGCCTCAGCCTCCTGAGTAGCTAGAATTACAGGCATGCACCATCATGCCTGGCTAATTTTTGTATTTTTAGTAGAGATAGGGTTTCACCATGTTGGTCAGGCTGGTCTCAAACTCCTGACCTCAGATGATCCAGCTGCCTCGGTCTCCCAAAGTGCTGGGATTATAGGCATGAACCACCATGCCCCGCCAACTGATTTACATTTCTTTCTTTCTTTTTTTTTTTTTGAGATAGAGTTTCACTCTGTCACCCAGGCTGGAGTGCAGTGGTCTGATCTTGGCTCACTGCAACTTCTGCCTCCTGGACCCAGTTGATTCTCCCACCCCAGCCTCATGAGTAGCTGGGATTACAGGCATGCTCCACCATGCTCGGTTAATTTGTGTATTTTTAGTGGAGATGGGGTTTCACCATGTTGGCCAGGCTGCTCTGGAGCTCCTGACCTCAAGTGATCTACCCACCTAAGCCTCCCAAAACGCTGGTATTACAGGCGTGAGTCACCGTGTCCGGCGGTGATTTATATTTCTGAGTCTTTGGATTTACAACTGCAGAATGGGCATCTGGTACTGGCCTCAGTCATTTTAAGAAAGATTACATAGAAAAAGTTACTAGCTCAGTGCCAGATAGTAAGCACTCAATAAATGATGGTTATTACTAATTTTAGCATCTTTCTTACATGTGCTATGCTTGTCAGCATATCTGCAAATGTTTTATAAAGGAGAATGGAAAATTACATCGTTTGAGAGTTGCCCAGTATCAGAAATCTGTCAGGCCAACTGCATCTCTCTGGGGAAGAAAGCCCTGTAATTCTTTTTAACAATATGTGCCCAGCCGGATGCGGTGGCCCATGCCTGTAATCCCAGCACTTTGGGAGGCCGAGGTGGGTGGATCACGAGATCAGGAGATCGAGACCATCCTGGCTAACACGGTGAAATCCCGTCTCTACTAAAAATACAAAAATTAGCTGGGCGTGGTGGTGCACACCTGTAGTCCCAGCTACTCGGGAGGCTGAGGCAGGAGAATCATTGAACCCGGGAGGTGGAGGTTGCAGTGAGCTGAGATCACGCTACTGCACTCCAACCTGGTGACAGAGTGAGACTCCATTTCCAAAAAAAAAAAAAAAAAAAAAACCACAAAAAACAAAAAACAGAACAAAACAAAAAAACCAATATGTGCCCATGGTGATAGCCTTAAAATTTTGAGCTTGTCCCCTCCCTTTATTTTTTGCAAGAGAGAGCAGGTTATTTTTTCCCAGTTGAAACCAAGCATGAGTATCCAAATTTGGGATATAAGATTTCCATGCTCAAAAAGAATGAAGTTGACACCCATATATGTTGTTGAAACATAAAAGGGGGTCAGGCGCAGTGGCTCACACCTGTAATCCCAGCACTGTGGAAGGCTGAGGTGGGCAGATCACTTGAGGTCAGGAGTTTAAGACTAGCCTGGCCAACATGGTAAAACCCTGTCTCTACTAAAAATACAAAAATGAGCCGGGCATGGTGGTGCGGGCCTGTAGTCTCAGCTATTCAGGAGGCTGAGGCAGTAGAATTGCTTGAACCTGGGAGGTGGAGGTTGCAGCGAGCCAAGGTCACGCCACTGCACTCCAACCTAGGTGACAGAGTGAGACCCCATCTTAAGAAAAAAAAAAAAAAGAAAAAGAAAAGAGGTCTGGAAAAAATTTTATGTGGATGTCCTGCAGTTTAATAGGTTAACTTTCTTTGAGACTAAATCTTCAAATCTTTTCCTTTTCCTTTTTTTTTTTTTTTTTTTTTTTGATAATTAAAACCATACAGAGAACGTCCAAGCTAAGGAGTACTTCTATCACTTAATGGTTTGTGGAATGAAGCTGCCTGTAGGAACTTGGGCGAGATGTTTAGCCTTAGCTTTCTTTTTTTCTTTTTTTTGAGATGGAGTTTTGCTCTTTTTGCCCAGGCTGGAGTGCAATGGCACCATCTCGGCTCACTGCAACCTCTGCCTTACGGGTTCAAGCGATTCTCCTGCCTCAGCCTCCCAAGTAGCTGGAATTACAGGTGCCCACTGCCACACCCAACTCATTGTGTATTTTTATTAGAGACGGGGTTTCACTATGTTGGCCAGGCTGTTCTCAAACTCCTGACCTCAGGTTATCCACCTGCCTCAGCCTCCCAGAGTGCTGGGATTATAGGTGTGAGACGCCGCGCATGGCCTGCCTTAGCTTTCTTGTCTTTAAAATGGCAATGATGCTAGAATGAATCTTCTAAGACTGTTGCAAAATTCAGTAAGGTGATGTATTAAATGAGCCAGATGCAAAGTAAGTGCTCAGTAAGTTAGCCAACTTACTACAAATAGCTATTACTATTTTTAGGTGTATGATTTACCAAATATTCTGGTGTTGACTTACAAATTTTGAACTGCAAACTCATACAAAATATAAAATAATGTTAGCTTCTTGCCTTGAATGGTCTGCATTTAATGATTCTGGAGGCAGCTAAATCGACCTTGAAGTTACATTGGGAGCTATGTCCCCAGTTTTAGGAGATGTGATATCCTGCCACTGATTTTGGATACCAATAAGGTAAAACCGTTTAAGTCATTAAGGTGCCTTAGGACTGTGTTCTATGGCCAGACTTGGGGAGAAGGCTGAATTGTGTCAAGCAGTCAAACAGCTCACTAGTGAACAATCCTGTGGGGAGTGGGAGAATTTCATCTCTACAAATCATGTGATAGTGTCTGCAGCCATTAGGATTAAGTTTTGCTGCAGAAAATTCAAAATAAGAGTGTCTTAATTAGATAGAAGTTAATTTATTCCTTTTATAAGTCTTGGTAAACAAGGCTGGTATGGCATTCTACAGTTCCAGGGACTCAGGGTTCATCCACCTTGTTGTTTTGCAATAGTAAATAATAAATACTATTCATCCCCAAGTTTACCTCATAGTCCAAAGTTGGCTGCTGTAGCTCCAGCAATCAAATCTTTATTCCAGGCAGAAAGAGAGAGAAGAACATGATCTTTACCTTTCATGGCATTTTTTTACAGATTGCTCACAACACTACTTCTTACATTTCACCCCTCAGTCTTCTCCTAGTTGCCTAGTTGCAAGCAATGCTGGTATATCTAGCCTTTATCCCAGGAACGTATGTGCCAAGGAGAACTGGCATTTAGGGGACAATTAGCAGTCTGTGCTTCAGGGTAAAAGGGGTTAGATTACTAAACTTAGATCAGGGCCACTGGTGCAAAAACTAGTTTCATCTATAATGTGTGGACTTGGAGTTTCTTGTTGCCTTAGTAACTAGAAGTAACTAGAGAGAAGACTGAATATGCCCAACTGTGATGAAGAAAAAGTTGTTCTTACACCTTAGACCTTGTGTTCTAGCAGAAAATCTCAGCCTGATAGATCATGAGTTCAGAATGAAAGTTTCTTGTGATATTAAACACAACTTTTTTATCTTTTCACGCCGGGAAAGTTTAGGATTAATTATATAGAGAGATTAGAAAGTAAATCACAGAAATAACACTGTGCAGGAAATCAGCTTATGTTTGGTATTTGAGTTCTGTATAATTTTTTTAGAAAGGTTTTTGACATATTAGAGACAAATTAATCTTATAGTGGCCATTTAAAATGTAACTGAGTAGTAATTTGATTTAGACATGCTTTTTCATTGAAAAAAATTCAGGAAAATGTTAGAAAAGTTACTATGTTTGTTTAAAAGAACTCAAGAGTCCTTCTACCTGTAAGCTTAGTTATTACTTTACCAGATTTTCACCAGGCGCACGCATGCCTGTAATCCCAGCACTTTGGGAGTCTGACGCGGGCGGATCATCTGAGGTCAGGAGTTCGAGATCAGCCTGGCCAACATGGTGGAACCCCCGTCTCTACTAAATATACAAAAATTAGGCAGGCATGGTGGCTTGCATCCGTAGCTACTCAGGAGGCTGAGGCATGATAATTGCTTGGACCCAGGAGGCAGAGGTTGCAGGGAGCCGAGATTGTGCCACTGCACTCCAGCCTGGGTGAGAGAGTGAGATTTTGTCTCACTCTGTCTGCCAGGCTGGAGTGCAGTGGTGCAAACAAGGCTCACCAAAGCCTTGAACTCCTGGGCTCAAGTGATCCTCCCACCTCAGCCTCCTGAGTAACTGGGATCACAGGTGAGTGCCATTGTGCCCAGCTAATTTTGTAGAATTTTTTGTAGATGTGGGTCTTACCAAGTTGCCCAGACTGGTCTTGAACTCATGGGCTCAAGCAATCCTCCCACCTCAACCTCCTAAAGTGCTGGAATTACAGGCATGAGCCACTGTGCCTATCTGCTGTACCAGATGTTTTGGCTACCTTTGCTTGTTACATCATTTTAAACGTTGGGGGCAATTTAATGAATTTAGTTGTTACCTGAACTCACTGCGTAAAGTTTATTTCAACATTGACCAAGAGACCTCTTGCAAGTAATGGTTAAAGCATCATCTATGTTTAAATGAATTTGCAAATTGAAGTTAAAACCTGAGGAAAAGTGGATTTCATGTTAATACATTTTTAGAAACCAACCTTAAATATTTTTTCTGTGTGTAAAAGCTGCCCTCATAGATAATAACATATTTAAACTCACACTGACAACTTCACTTTTATCTTTGTTTGTTTATAAACAAACTAAAAGGGCTCTGGGGATAATTTCTTTATTGTCTATTAGGGGAACTCTTATTTGTTTATTTGTTTGTTGTTCCAAGATAAATCTAGGCTGGCTCACACCTGTAATCCCAGCACTTTGGGAGGCCGAGGCAGGTGGATCATCTGAGGTCAGGAGTTCGAGACCCGCCTGGCCAACATAGTGAAACCCCATCTGTACTAAAAATACAAAAATTAGCCGGGAGTAGTGGCGAGTGCTTGTAGTCTCAGCTACTCAGGAGGCTGAGGCAGGAGAATCACTTTAACCTAGGTAGTGGAGGTTGCAGTGAGCCAAGATTGCACCACTGCACTCCATTCTGGGCAACAGAGCAAGACTGCATCTCAAAAAATTAAATAAATAAGGTAAATCTAATGTGAAATCTTGCGTTTGGCTTTTGTTTTGAGAAGTGACCCTCCCCCATTCCAAGTCATTTGGGAAACCTGTCGGGCAAGAGACTCCCCTTCCTCAGTTGCAGGGTGGCAGGTGTCCCCAGCCAGGTATATCCTCCATGCCACTTCCTTGAAGAGCCTGTGCTTTATTTCCTTCTACCTAGATCACTAGCCTTTACCTTCTTGCTTCCAGTTTTTAGCATAGTAGTAAGAAGTATTGATTCAGAAACCAGATTCTGTGTGTTCAAATCACATCTCTGATGCTTCTTCACTATGTGACCTTGGGTTTGTTACTTAACTTCTCTGAGTCTCAGTTTTCTCATCTATAAAATCAGGATCATAATAGTATCCTCTGTCTAGTATTTTTGTAAGAGTAAGTTAATACATGTAAAACTCTTAGAATAACAACTGCTACACAGGAGATGTATTATTATTATTATTATTGTTATTATTATTGTTATTATTATTTATCATTACCATTTTTATTATTAAGACCTAGTTGCTGAGGTTTTCTTTCAATTCTATAAATGTCTTTTTGCCTCTTTTTTAAACTAGGGTTGGTTTCTTTTCCTTGTAAGCAAAGTCTTCTGGGTGTAGCAAGCCTAGTGTAAAAGAAGGTGTCCTCAGTGCAGGAAGAGAAAGCCCTGGCCTCACCTCATTGACCTCCCTTTACCTGCTGCAGTTTAAGATCACGGATCAGGGGCCACCAACTAACACAGTTCAAGACCCACTGCCTTCAATTATGATAAGAGATCCTTCTTGGTTTAGAGGCTCTGACTTCCTTCTCCAGTTACCTCTGTGGGCCTGGGCCACAGGGTCATGTGCAGAAGAGTGACTTCACACTCTGGACAAATAGCCAAGGAGGACCTATGATGTTCACAAGAATCGCTGATTAAAACAAGGAACTAAACTCATAATTTTACAATATTTCAATTCGACAGGGCCAATTTAAAACGAAGGAAGGCGGAGAGAAGGAGAACAGCACCAGCACCATCACCTCCTCCTCCGGACTACCTAGCTGTGACGCAATCACAGCTCACTGCGGCCTCAACCTCCCAGGCTGAAACGATCCTCCCACCTTAGCCTCCCCAGTAGCTGGGACCACAGCTAGGTGTTGTAGTTTAACATGTTCTTCTATGACCCCTCTCATCTGTGGACTGAAGGTGACAACTCCTCAGCAGGATGCTCACAGACCTCCACGGACTGCCCTTGCCACCTCTCCACTTCAAATCTTTCTCCTCTTCTCTCCTCCTCCCATCAGATTTCATGTTCCAGCAACACCAGCCTCCTACTACATCCTATCGATTCCATGTTCTCTCATGCCTCCATACCTTATGCATTTCCTTTCCTTCTTGCTCTCTTGGCCATTTGGCAATACCTACTTCTCCTCAAGCCTCAGCTTCCACGCTATTTTTCCTGGAAACTATCCCCAACTTCCCCAGGCCTGCCATTGAATTTCTTCCTCTACAGTCCATTGCACCTGGTACATAACTCCGTTTTTACAAGCAGTAGATGTGACTTCCTTGAGAACAGACTGTCAACCTAGTCCCTGACACAGACCCAGTGGTCTTGAATATTTCCCGAATGTAATCTTCCCCAGACCACACTGTTCCTCTCTGACATGCTTTTCTTTCCTGGGCCTGGCTGGTAGGTCATTATTCTAGCTGGGTTGCTTATTGGTGTAAGTATTGGTTTGATTTCTGCATCTCCTCTTAAAGGGATGCTCCATGAGGACACAGCCTGTCTTATTTATTTATTTTTTTTAATAGCTGGTTCCCCGGTGCCTAACATGAGTGACTTAAGAAGATGCTCAAATGAAGCTGATTTAAATAGAATAACAAATTTATCCACTCACATATTTGCATATCTCTGTAAATGCAGGCCCACTGTGGCCTTAAATAAAAAGGCAATCTCAGCCAAATAGATGGGCTGTCATGTTCTGCTTGCCCCAACATGAGGGACTGTCTGAGCTTTCCCTGGAAGCAGAAGCCTGTTACTTGAAATCTGTAGATGCCAGGGTTTGGTGTCAAGGTGAAATGATTCTGATACCCGTGAGCAATGTATCTGGTACTGTGATACCAAGGTGAAAAGAAAGCTTGTCAATGTCACCCTGGGGACAGTGTGACAGTGTCAAAACAAACTCACAGCAAATGCCGTTAGCTTGGACTGAAGGAACATGATAGGATGCACACAGAAACAGGACCCAAGACAGAGAGACGACATTATGGGTGCGCGGCTCTCTTGCTCAGTCCCCGCACCCGTGACCTCTCAGCATCTTCCCCTTCTAAACCGACAGACGAAGTCAAAGGCTCTGAAATTCTCCAATGGCGGTTCTTCTATGAAGGTGACAAAAGAAACCATAGATTGTTTATTTTACGCAATTGTTTCTTTAATAAAATATGAAGTGTTTTATGATAACAAACAGACAGCATCTTGCAAAAAAAAAAAAAAAACTAATTAAAAAATTCACTTCTTTATCCAAAATTGTTAGGGAAGCTGCAACAGCCACATGGAGTCCTGGGCTGGGTACCCACAATGTGCCAGATTTAACACACAGCCTGGCAGGCAGGGAAACAAGCAAGTGGATTCTAATCCAAATAGCATTTTCTTTTTTTTTTGAGGCAGGGTCTTGCTCTGTCATGTGGGCAGATATGCAGTGGTTCAGTCATGACTACAGCCTCCAACTGCTGGGCTCAGGCAATCTTCCTGCCTCGGCCTCCTGAGTAGTTGGGACCACAGGCATTGCCACCATGCCCAGCTCATTTTTGTGCTTGATGTAGAGATGAGTTCTCCCTATGTTGTCCATGTATTGGTTGGTCTCAAACTTCTGGCCTCAAGGGATCCTCCTGTCTCAGCATCCCAAAGTGCTGATCTTACAGCCATGAGCCACTACACCTAGCCTGTGTGTTATTCTTTATTCAGACCCTTATAACGCAGCACAAATATGAATCCATCTCATTTCACACATCTGCCCCAGACCATTTGTGTTTTTATCATTGTGATTTGTCAAATATGCAGAAGGATACCCCTTCCATAATCTAAAAATTGCCAAGAATGCAACCAGCCTCGCTATTTACATCTTCAACACCAAAGCTTAGGTATCTCCAGTCTTACTTAATCAGTGGGTTCTGTACTGCAAAGAAGGGCTTTTGACTCAACCAGATCCAAGTTTATATCCTAACCCTTCAGTTCACTCTGCACCATGGACAAGCCACTTCACCTCTCTGATCCTCCTTTTTCTCATCTGTAAATTACAGGAGAACGCACCACAATGTCACAGAGCTCTTGCAAGGATTAATTATAGTATAATATTTCCAACCTTGAGACCATATATATAAGCTCTTCAGAATATTCCTGCGCCACAAAGGGGCCAAATTCATGTTAGTGCCTGGGTTATCCTTGGAATATCAAGGGTCAGAACTGGCAGATACTTGAACATTACTAATTCAGATCTGTCATTTTATTGCTGAAGAAACTGTGGCCCAGAGAAACTCACTGACTTCCTCAGAGTCCTGCCTATAAATTCAAGGGAGTTGTTTGTTGATTTGTACATTTAATGAAGACGTAGATAATACTTACAGTGTATCAGACAGTGTTCTAGGTGCTTTACAGATATTAGCACTTTTTAAATGCACAAAACCCCTATGACATTTAGGGTTATTATTGACACTTTGCTGATGAGGAAACTGAAGGTTAAGTAACTTGCTCAATTACAGGTTTGTAATTATTAAGAGGGATGCAAACCCAGGCAGTTGGTTCCAAATTCCGTGCATTGAACTGGTTTCCTCTCCTGTAATACTCACCGTACCTCTTCAAAATCCATCGACAGCCAATGGCTCTCTTTTTCTCTCTCCTTCACCTTTCTTCCCTTCCTCTCTCTCTTTAGCCATCCCAATTAATGAGAGTAGAAATTACTTTCTTTTAGAATTTGTCTCAGCCTGGCTTTCCCAGAAAGCTGAGGCTAATGAAAACCTGACATGCTGATACTTTACCAGAGAGAATGATCCCAGAGAAGCTGGGGAGAGAGAGAGAAGGAGGTAGGCAGGGAAGGAAGGGGACAAATGAGAGGTCGTGTTACCAAGCTGGCCACATTTGGTGCCAAGTGCACTGACTGTTCTATCTCCTGGACTGTCTTTCAGGATGCTTAGGGACTACAGCACCTCGGAACAGACTGTAAGGGTGGGAGGAGGGAGGGAGCAGAATGTCTGTACTACTTCCCATCAGCCCTACTTCCCATCAGCCCACGGTTCTCCCCATGGACATTACCTTTCCTGCCCTGTCCAAGGTACTGGTGCACAGCCATGGCTGGGGGATGGGTGTCTCCCACTTCAGCAACCACAGAGAGATGGACCCCTTGAGAAGACTGTCATGGTAGTGGTGGGGGCGGGGGCCTGAGCCCATGCAGAGTTGGGGTGGAACAGCAACAGCTGGGGTGGCCAGGGTAGCGAGACAGGAGAAGCTGTGAGGAGCTGAGGGGACTCCTGGGGGAAGAGGGGGTCTGCTCCACCTGCCCTGTAGAGTGCAGAATCCTCTCGACATTCAGATCTGGCCAGGAGTTTTCAGTCCAGTGTATTCTCCTCATTCCAATCATATCCTTAGGCTAATTGTCTGTAATTTGAGATGCATCTCTTAATTTCTATCACTTTTCCATTTATTACACGAAACAGTAAAAAGATCCAGTAAGAACATGAATTGGAAAGGGACATGTCCAAGATTACACAACTGGTGGTAGAGCCAAAAGAAAAATCTAGCTGTTCCAGGGACCTGAGATAGTTTTCAAGCAGCATTTCAGAGTAAGAAACTTTTGACTGTCTCCAAGCCCACAGCTGAAGGAGCCCACAGGACAAACCACATGAGCCCATTTGCAAACAGACATTCACTCCCTCACATCCCTGCTGCACATCTGGAAGTACAAGCTCACAGTGAGTCAAGAAAATGACTTTTCTTTGTTCTCTAACATCTGAGCTGTCAAAAAAGGTTTTATGCATTTATTTATTTATTGGGACACAGTCTCACTCTGTTGCCCAGGCTGGTGTGCAGTGACGCAATCACAGCTCACTGCAGCCTCAACCTCCCTGAAACAATCCTCCCACTTTAGCTTCCTCAATAACTGGGACCACAGGTGTGTGCCACCACGCTGCTATTTTTTTTATAGAGATGGGGTCTCCCTGTGTTGTCCAGGCTGATCTTAAGCTCCTGGTCTCAAGCTATCCTCCTGCCTTGGTCTCCCTACATGCTGGGATTATAAGCATAAGCCACCTCATCTGGCCATGTACTCAATTTATAACCCAATGTCCCTGCTTGAAGATGGGATCAGTGGATAATAAACACACCCCTGCTTTGCCTTACTGTGAAAGAGGTTAACTAATTATTCAAGATATTTGGTAATTTTTGATAAAATGTATTATAAGAATAATAGTCGTTTATTAAGCGCTTCTTAGTTCCCAGAGACCATGCTGTATATCCATCAGAATGGTTAGCAATTTTTATGCACTTCTTATATTCCAAGCATTTCTCAATGTGGGGCGACATGTATGACCCATGCAACCTTCCAGACAGTCCTGGGAGACAGATTTGGTCGTGAATATCTCTATTTTACAGACGAGATAAATGAGGACAGAGAAGTTCAGTAACTTGCCCCACATCACATGACTGGTAGAAGGTGGAACTGTGATTACAGACCAGGCATTTATTCTAGAATTTACCTTCTATACTTCTCCTCATTGCTTTTTAAGGCTCATGAGGATCCAAATTTGGCCCCTGTGCTGCCAAGTCGCAATCTTGCCTGAAGGACAAAGTGCAAACTCTTTGTAGAATATACTACCCAGCCAGCCTCCCCAACCCCACCACCCCGTTTACCCTCTGCTCCCCTTGCCTGTGTCAGGAAAAGTACAATCCAACTCCTGAACCTGCTACATTCTAATTCCACGACCCTGAACAGTCATTTTCACCTCTCTGAGGCTCCATCTCCTTATCTGCAGAAGGAGGAAAATCCCTTTCTTTACAAGGGTCTTTCCAAGAGCGACAGGCATTGTGTGGATAACCCCTAACTCAGTTCCAGGAACACAGAGGCGTTTAGCCAATACCTGTTTTCTTCCCTTTCCTCTTCTGAACTTCTGAACTTGCAGTGAGATTACTTTGTTGTAACGTATCTGCCTTCCAAATGCCCCCAGCCAAGATGCTTCTCTGCACTTTGCACATGCCAGGAGAGTCAGCACACTCTTATATTTATCAGGTCGTGTGTCCGTCCTTTTCTAGGGTTATTTAAGGTGAGGCTTCTGGTTTTACCCCTTTGTGACTGACTGCCCCATACCCAACATAGTTTCCAATAGATACAGAACTTAATAGCTAATGCCTGTTGAATGAAGTAGGAAACAACTGAAGACAATATGTTCTGGTCCATAATAGCAGCTCAGTAATTACTTGGTGGCTGGGATTTGACTCGATTAGATGTGAGCATGCCTGGATTGATCTCTAGGAGAACACAGTTGAGATGGATTGTTTTTTAGCTTTTCCTTGCTCAGTTCAGCAAACATGGTGTTACCAACCACAATGAGGCTGAAGCCGGCACAGGCAGGGGCTGATGAATGACACGCAGCCCTGCCCTAATTTCTGCACTTATTGTACCAGTTCTTCCAAACCCCTGCACAAATTAGCCACTTGAGGAGCATTTTAAATGAATACACATTTGTCCATGTCCTTTGACCAGACTAACAGCTCAGCAGAAAAAAACAACCAGGCAGTCTCTAAGATAAAAGGGATTTGGGGACGGGCGCAGTGGCTCACATCTGTAATCCCAACACTTTGGGAGGCCAAGGCAGGCGGATTACCTGAGGTCGGGAGTTTGAGACCAGCCTGATCAACATGGAGAAACGCTGTCTCTACTAAAAATACAAAATTAGCTGGGCGTGGTGGCCCATGCCTGTAATCCCAGCTACTCAGGAGGCTGAGGCAGGAGAATTGCTTGAACCCGGGAGGTGGAGGTTGCAGTGAGCGGAGATCACGCCATTGCACTCTAGCCTGGGCAACAAGAGCAAAACTCCGTCCCCCCGCCCCCCAAAAAAAGGGATTTGGGGTGTTTACTTTCTGCATTAACCTCTCTCTCTCCTTTCTCTCTCTCTCTCCTTTCTCTCTCTCTCTCACACGACACACACACACAACACACACAGTGGTTTTCCAGGTTTAAGAGTGAATGATCTCATTTTCTCTCTCTCTCTCACACACACACACACATACACACACACATAACACACACAGTGGTTTTCCAGGTTTAACAGTGAATGATCTCATTTTAAGTAGCATGGAAACAGTAGGCCTGCCTCGGTCTTCCACCTAAGGTTTTTAAACAGTTTTATGACAGCTTAACAAAGGTGTGCAATGGAGTATTTTACACTAAGCAGGAAGAAGGGGCCATGCCCGTCCTTCCATGATGTGTTCAAGCAGCTGGCACAAGGAGAAGTGAGACATGAAGACTCTTTAGATGGAGTGCACCTTCTTGTTCCAACAGCCAGCCTGTCATCCTACTCATGAGCAGACAAAGGCATCCACATCAATTAGCATGATGAGCAAGTGTGGCAGGGAGGGGGAGGAAGGTGACAGAGGCTGATGTGCCCCCTCCATTGTGACCAATGGTGGACAGATGATCATGGAATCGAACTTAACTTGAATCACTTTCAGGTAAAGAAGTAGACTTTCCAGCAGACTGTCTGAGCTTGTGTGTTCAAGTGGCAGAACTGAGTCCCCTCCTCTATGAAGCTGTCAATCATTCCACACAGGAGTGCATGGCGATGGGAACAGACAATGCATGAAATGGCCTATGGTAGAAAGGTACATGGCAGGGACCTTTCTCCTTTGCATGACTGATACAGCATGCACAAATCTTCAGTGGAGAGCTCAATGCATTTTTACACGTGTCTGTATCTACATAAAGAAATATCACCTCAATCACATTATGCGACATTCCCAGCACCCTACACTGCTCCACTCTGGCAGTTCTGAGCTCAGGTGATCCACCTTGGCCTCCCAAAGTGCTGGGATTACAGATGTGAGTCACTGCGCCCAGACACTGTTGGAATTCTTAATGTAAGTGACCCTCTCTTTTTTCCCTTTCCGTCCTCTTGCCAATAAACATTACCCCCGTCACTTATACTCTCTTTTTCTAACTCCTCACTTACAGGGATACAAAAGACTTTAACGTGTAGCACTACATTAGAAAATAGAAGTTGACTAGAAAATTACCGCAATGTATTGCTTGCTGCTCTTGCGGCTATTGTTATTTTCACCAGGCCTGTGTTGAATATAGTCATGAATACGATGATTGCTGTTTATAAAGAACTTGGAAGTCTTCCGACCCCAAGGAATTTGAGTTTCCAAGGAGTCATAAAGACATGACACCATCTTGTGGCCCAGTCATTGTTTGTGACGCTGAGGACTGAGCCCTGGAGTCAGCTCTCCCTGTCCTATTTCCTGCATTTCTAGGAACCCCCTCAGAGGCTGCAGGGCTGGGAGGGAGGACTGCCACAAGTAAGGGTTCTTTGAGTGGTGCCACTAAAAAACCGTGGGGCCTTGAACAGGTTGGTTTGCCTCCTGGAGCCTCAGCCTTCTCATCTGTAAAACAGAGGGAGCAATGTTTGCTTTGCTTTTATTGGTGTGCTTTAAAGGTAAGATGCCGTATTGCTCCAGACCCTTTAGGCTTGGCTCCCTCTAAATCCTCAGTCAGAGAGTCTGAGCATTGCTGGCTTACATAAATTCTTCAGGCATTTAGGAAAAGGTGCATCTGCTGGGCAGTGCTCAACTTGGGATGCGGTGGCTACTTTTGGAGAAAAAAAGTCCCACTTGCTTTGGGCAGGTGTAGCGCTGCACCCACCAGGGCACACAATTTGATCACAAGAGGGTGGGCTGGATTTTGCCCTTACTCATTGTCCCCTTTGTGTGGTGAGCACCCTGCAGAACTGTTTGCAATGGTCCTGCACAGAGTTGGCTGTTGCCTCGGTATATTTGCATTTTTTGAGTCCTTGCTCTGACTGTGCCACTTTAAGATCCAGATCAGATGGAACCCTGTTGGTAAAGTCTTCTTGACCGTGCCTGGCAAGCTCTGTTGGAGGGCCTCCCCATCTGCCAGCCCCTCCAGCTTCCCTGATGCCTGCACATGCCTCTGCCGTGTTGTGGTGGACTTCCACTCCATGCTTCTCCTCATCATCTCACCAGCTTGTGAGGATGAAGAATGTGCCTGCTGCTTCTTTATGTTTCCTTTTATACCAAGCACAGCACCTGGCTTTTGATCATGCTCAGAAAATACCAGAGAGATGAAGGAAGGAAGGAATGAAGGGAGGGAGACAGGGAGAAAAGGAGGAGGGAAGGAAAGAAGGGATAGAGGGAGAGAGAAAAGAGAAAAAAGAGACCCCAGTGGACTCGCCTATGCTTCTTCTATCACA